>NW_008804545.1:2291751-2338041 GCF_000145635.1 Gaeumannomyces tritici R3-111a-1
CAGCCCCGGGCCCAGTTATCCATTGCGCAGCCAATCACGCTCTGGTGAACGGCCGCTATTATTGGCAACAGGGGCCGCCGCTTCGCATCGGAGGGTGTTACCAGGGGGTTGTTGGGTGTTGCTTGGGGCGGCCGTCTGATGGGATCCGCTTACAGGGCAGGACTCGTTAGAATGGCCAGAGGTCAACCTTTTTACCAGCGGAGACGTGACAATTTGGTGACTGGATCTCGCTGGTACGGAGATAGGAGGCGAAAAAAATCGCCATTTTCGAGGTAGCGCCAAGAGCACCCTATGTTCAGCCCCTACCAAATAAGGCCTAGCCTGCATTTCTTTTTCAACATCAATCGCAGCACCAATTCGAATCCGCCCGCACGCATTTTAATCGATTGGCTAGTGCATACCCCTGGCCCCTGCCCTCGCTTCACGAGTGACCTCCCCACTGTAGATTATTTAACCCTCACACCTCCGTACTTTTGCCAGACTCGCATCCAGGCACTCCGCGGACGAGATTTGACGGCCCACCGGCAAGGAATGCATTCGCTGTCGGCGGGGAGACAAATCTGAGAGCACGAGTAGTGAAGTATCGCAGCGGTGGGGAGATGAGAGCCAGACCGCGTCGTGAGGATGGAGGCTGGGGCTGTTGGGGTTGCAAGTACCCGCACCCGCCTCCCACCTACCCTAGGTAGGCTGTTCCGTTCCTTGTTTCTCCGACTTGAACAAGTTCCCATCAGAGAGCGACCCCAGTTTCTGTCTGACGATAGCATGGGACCCAATCAAGGTAACGGTGGTGGCAGCGATAGTAGTGTGTGCATGTGCGCATCTTGCACAACCGCCCCCGTCGTGTGGAGTCGCAATTGCTGCCTCAGAAAGCAAGGCAAGGCAAGGCAAAGCAAGGCAGAGTGCGATGAAGTGGAAAGGTGCTCACGGAGGGAACCGAGCCCGAGTCAATGGGACGAGCAACGGATCCTTGACAAACAGGGCAGCCAACGTGGTCGCGGCCTTTGCCGGGTCGGCAAATTTCCATTTCAATGCATGTCAATGCGACCACACGTATCAATATCAGGGTCCACCCCTTCGTCGCGGCCCTCGTCCCAGACTGCTCGACGCGATCCCCCGTCTCTTCACACGGATATTGGACGGAGCCGTGCCCACGCCCCATCCAACCAGTTTCTATGACACCATGTTAGAGCCTCCCGCCAGACCGAGTGACAGCTCACGCCAGACGTGGTTGCAGCTCGCCAGCGTACCTACCTAGCCGTCCTGTCCCTGCAGGTGCCGTTCCATCCGGAAATGTATGCGAACGGCGCGCGTCATCTCGCCTCGTTTAACGGTCCAGTAGTCTGGCCGCCCATGCCCGCGCAGAAGCGATGGTATCAGGAAAGGTGCAGCTGCAGCTGCACCTGATGATCAGGCCGGTCCGGCCGCCGGGCGTGATATTAGCAGAGGACGTATCGGGTAGAGGCAGCATGCACGACATCAGGTCAAATGACGGACGTCCCCTGGGTCCCTGGATGCCCATTATTGCCGTGCTTCCATTCAGGGGCCCCGAGATGCCACCAAAGAACCCGCCCGTTCACGGGCTCGCCGGCAGAGGGCGAGCCCAGTCCGTAGCGCCAGCCAGTCGTCTCCCGCCCTCCGGTGACACTTGTTCGTCGTTCGACAGGATTTCATCATCTGCCCGAGCCAGGCAATTTCACCTTGGCGGCTCCTTTTACGGGCGTCGACCTTTGCTTTCCTTCACCTGGTGATACCACAGTCCACAAAGCTCTAATGCCGAACAGGCGGGACAGACGGACACGAGGGGAAAGATACCATGAGCGGAAGGTGGCCGATCACAACAGATCAGGCTCCTTCTCTTAGCCTGATTTGCTCACCATGCCATTATAATACCATGTACGCTTCCTTGGGCGCATGCTATTGTGGTGGGTTTCCCAAGAAGAACGGTCACCACTCATTGTCTTTGTTCCGTTCTGGCCTTTGAAATCGCTCATCCTCTCTCTCTCTCTTTCCTCCCTTGTGTGTGAAACTGGGACGGACAGCATCGACCCCAGGGAGACAAGTCAAACTCCAGTCACATATTCTTGACACTGGCGGAGCAGCCCTTCGGTCACGGCAGAAACCTACCCGCCATGGTGGGGTCAATGCAATGGACAGAGGAAGAGACCAGGTATCTGAGGGCCATACTCACATGGCAGGCGAAACCCGACCACAAAAGAGCGTCTTTGAGAAACAGCACTCTTGCCCTGACCGAAAATCAGGATGAGATGAAGAAGCCTGTGGGGGACCTGCGCATCCTCGTCGTCGGAGCCGAGGGGTGCGGTAAGACAAGCATTCTGACCAGGGTTCGTCCGCCTGCCTGCGCTCAAGCATCTTCCCACCTCCCATGTTTTGTCATATCACGGCCCAGGGGCCATCCCTGGGATATCATCTCCAGCGGAGCCCGCCCCCGGATCAGTTTTACCGCTAACCCAGCCCTTCCGCGCCCGTCGTCCTCTGCAGTTCTGCACAGATGCGTTCCGCGGAGACGCTGGGCCGGCCGACTCCTCCTTCGAGGGCGGCTGCCGGCGCCTCGTCGAGGTCGGCGGCCAGAACTACGCAGCCGACGTGCTCGAGCTGCCGGGCAGGCACCTCTCGGCCGACGTGATGTTGCAGAACGCCCTCAACATCACTGAGGGGGCTGTCCTGGTTTACGACGTGACGGACCGCACCTCGCTTGCCCTCGCGGCCCGCATCCAGCACTACATCAAGGACGCAGTCGGCCCCCGCGAGTACGGCCTGCTGCTCGTGGGCAACAAGAGCGACACTAGTGGCGAGACCGGAAGGGTCATTCCCGCGACTGACGGCAAAGTGGTCGCTGTTTCCTTCGATATGGAGTGCGGCTTCATGGAAGCCAGCGCCAGGACCGGCGAAAAGTGAGTCTTTGGGTCTGCATCATGTTCACTTCCTTCATCCAGCTTCGAGTTCTTGGGGCTCTTCCTTTCCCACGTCACAAACCCTATACAGCCACTGACTCGATATAAAGTGTTGCCGCCATCTTCCCGGCCATCGGACATGAAATACTCCGGCTCAGGCTTCTGAGCAGAGAACAGAGGGAAGAGGCAGAAATGGCCGCAATGCTGAACATGAAAGCGCAGACGGGAGCGGCCATGAGGAGCAGGCGAGGGATATGGAAAACAATCACGAGCCCCTTTGCTAGGCGGCGAAGCGCCATGCCACTCTGACGCGCCGTAGGCCTTCTAGGCGGTGGTGGTATTCAAGGGTCGGTGATGGTAATCTTTGCTTTCCACATGACTGGATGCGAGGCCCTTATTTGTCGTCTTTGTTGTTTCTCTGTTCTTTTCCTCTTTCTGGATGCATGTGATCGGAATGGGACATGACGCTCGGTATTCGTCCATACCGAATCTCCAATGTCACCATTCATTCTCCAACAACCACGTCTATCGTAGGCTTCAATGGCTATCCTACAACCGAAGCAACACATAATCAGTTCGCGAGAATCCGATACCTCGGCATCCATACAAGTGCAATAACACAGGCACCAATACTGTCTTCTCCAAGTCAATACCATGTGCGTTACTAATCAATATATCCTGTGGGTGTACACCCTTCTAATCATGGCGTCGTCCTCGGCACCTACCCTGTCATAGCGCCGTTTTTGCCGAGGTAAATTGCGTCCCCGCTCCGGGCTGCGGATAGCCAGAATAGGGTATCGAGCATTGGGCAGGATCAACCACTTGCTGAGAATGCAGCGAATATCAGCCGCAAATGACTGCCACCACACATTACAACTCCATTCGGTAACGGCTCATGATGGCCAGCCTTGGATAGAAGAATATTTGTATTTCAACCTGCAAGACACTTGAATTCCCCGACTGCATGATCGCTTTCATCCACCATCGCAGACTGCACACTCGGGCATAACGAAAACCACCACCACCATATTCGGACAGTCATCAAGTTCAACATGGCAGACTCGGAGCTACCCATAGTCCTCTACCACTACCCTTTCTCGCCCTATGCTCGGCGGGTGCTGTGGTACCTGTCGCTTCGCGGCATACCATATAAACAATGCGTGAGTCTCGCCAGTATTGCCAGCAGGATGCATTCCCGAGCCCGCCTGGAAGATGGCTGGGTCATTCATGGTGGCGCCACCCACAGCGGAGGGGGCATCTTTCACGAGCAGGGCAGCTTTGTCTAAATGACGACATGGATGTCTACCTTGATTCCTCTAGATCCAACCGCCCACAATGCCACGGCCTGACCTGGCCCAGCTGGGGATCAAGCACCGGCGCATCCCGGTCATGGCCATCGGTCGCGACGTCTACCTGGACACGCGCCTGATCCTGGCCAAGCTCGAGGACACCCACCGGTCCCTCCCCAGGCTCGGCGCGGCGGACCCGCAGTCGAGGGGGGTGGGGCGCCTGCTGGCGGCGCTGACGCTCGACACCGACATCTTCCTCGCGGCCTTCCGCCTGCTACCCGAGGACAAGCTGCCCATGCTCAGGGAGCCCGAGTTCCAGAGGGACCGGGCCGACTTTGTGGGCGCGCCCCCGGGCGGGTGGGCGTCCAAGGCCGAGGCGGTCCACCGCTTCAGGGAGGTCATGCAGGTGCTCGAGACGACCTTGCTCGCGGATGGGAGTATGTTGTTTCCCCACCTCCTGCAAACAATGCTCGCTCTTCTAGGTCATCCAGCGGAAAGCAACTGCAAAGACGTGTGTGTGTGTGTGCTGACTGGTGACGTCACCAAACCAACACGATGCAGGGGACTGGATACTGAACACGAGCGGGCCCAGCCTCGCAGACATCGAGGCCGTGTGGCCCTTCCACTGGCTCGTGACGCTGCCGCAGCAGGCGCTGCCGCCGGACCAGGTCTCGGCCGCCGTCTTCCCACGTGTTTTTGCCTGGATCGACCGGTTCGACAGGGCGGTGCGCGCGACCAAGGCGACGGCGCCCAGGCCCGAGACGCTGGGCGGAGGGCAGGCCGCGGCGCTGATCCTGGGCTCGCGCTTCCACGACGACGCCGAGGGCGCAACGGCCGGCCCGGAGTACTGCGGTGCCGACGGCGGCGTCGCCAAGGGGGTCGCGGTGAGGCTCTGGCCGACCGACACGGGCGTCAACCACCGCGACACCGGCCGGCTCGTGGGGCTGGACCACGACGAGATCGTCATCGAGACCACCCTGGCCGGCGGGGAGGCTGGCGTGCGGCTGCACGCGCCCCGCCACGGCTTTAGGGTGCGGCCGGTGGCGGGACAGGAGACCGGCCGTCTCTAGGGAGTGGGTGGGCAGACGGCAGATTGCATTTCAAAGCCTCTAGGTACCTACTTTGTTGCAGTATTCCAATGGGCTGGGTATCTACGCGAGGACATCCCTCGAGTGCCGTTAGATTCCCGCCCGCAGATCTTGCTCTGATCCAACCACCGTTTTTTTATTATTACCATGCATGTCTTGGATCTGGCACTCAACGGCTCTCAAGAGGACGGATATGTACAGCCAGGCTCAATCGCGACTCGTGACGTTGAACGTTGAACGAGGCAACGCTCCTCGGCCAAGATCGGGCCCCAAGAGTCTAGATCAACCAAGTGCGGCGAACATGTATACCTAGCCATCTTTCGCCGCATGGTCACATGGTATAGCAATGTTTACAGAGCCTCGATGGGGCACCGGAACCTCGATCCAGGGAAACGGCCTTCGCAATCTACTGTACCGCTTCTGCCAAGACGTGAGCTTCGGATTGGGTTGTATCGGCGTACTCGCCAAGTGCCGCTGCATTCCGGGCACTGTGGTGCGGCGTGTCCAATGATCGGGAATGCCCATCATCGATAGCAGACACGCCATGGGTGAGCATCGATAGCAGACGCGCTATGGGTGAGTAGAGACGAATGTGCGGCCGAGCGCGTCCTGGCAAAGAAGCAAAGACGCGTGCGTGCCGCTGACCCCAGGGGGGTTGTAGGGGAGGAACATGAATGCCTGGCCAGTGCGCCAGCTTGGACTGTTCCATTCTGTGGCGTCGAATCAGTCGCCTGCCCCACCGCATTTTGGCATGTCGCAATGCGTCATAGTGTGGTCGCTAGCTTCTTCTGCGGCACAGTGCCGGGCTGGTTGCATTCAGTAGCGGGTTTCCGAGCCCACCCCCATCCACCTCCATTTCCTCCCGCCATCATCACGCATTGCATCATTTCCCCTGTTTTTGATTGAACCATTCACCAGAGCAAGTCCACTATCCAAACAGCCAAATAGTCTGTTTGTAAAGAAAAAGAAATATACACAACCCAGAGATTGCTGAATAATACTGTATGTATCGCGACCGCGCTAGCCTTTGTTTTTGTGGGAAACGTTTGCTATCGGAGCGGAGCTTATGGTGACGCACGAGGGCGCTCCATGTTGCGACGGGGTTACGTCATAGGCTAAGCCGGGGCAAATAACGTTGCCTCTGGTATTCGCACCATCAGGCCTTAGCCGCGCCAAAATTCCACACTACTGACGGGAGGGAGATGCTTTTGGACTTGTCGAATTTTGCAAACGGTAAACAGCCCGATGCTGCAAATACCGCAACGTGGCCACCAACGTTGGATGTTTGACTCGTCGCGTCTGCAAAGAGAGGACGAATGGGGAGGGAGGCTCGAGGGTTCCTCGGACGAACCTTGGCTTGGTGGGAACACGACTGCGGAGGCAGCAGACCGGCGGAGGGAAAAAAGAAAAGACTGGGATTGGGATGGCGCCAGAGCAACTTCGGAATTGCAAGCGAAAGAGTGGGGAGGGTGTCAACGCGGATGGGCACTCGCCTCCTGATTCGACCGGGACGCAGGACGGCAATCTTTCGAGGAGTCTCCCAACCACGCTGCACTCTTTTGCTCGTTCGACATTGGTCACTCCCCCTTCCTCGCCCTTTGTTTTCGTTCTTGTGGCTCGTCCTCTTCTCTACTCGTCGTTCGCACGGCGTCACATCGTACAGCACTATGCGGCCCGACGAGTCTAGACACGATAAAAACGGAGCTTTTTCGGCGATTAGGAGGTGTGCTCCTGGCATTAATAATACGTCCGGTGGCCAAAGTATGCTTGGGCCGTTGCGTGCAGCGCGCGCCTGTCTTTGCGGACGCATTGACAGGCGGAGAGAAGCCGTTCGCGTGATTCCTTGCTTTGGATTCTGCGTATGGGGCAATTGCTTCTTCCCTTCCGTGTCAGGGGTTGGGTAGCATGAAAAAATCTTGGTAAACAGCGAGCTCCAGCGAGTCGGGACCGGCATCCGTGCAGTGCTTCCGGTTCTCCTCACCGTGGGCAGTCACGTAGCCCAGGGTCTTTTTGCGTCGGGTCCGTGGGCTGTTATTGCCCTTCCCTGAGCCGTGCGTGCTTCCCGCCCAAGTCAGGGATGATTGCTCAGAGGTCCCACGACTTCCCCCGGCAATCCTCGATTCGAGCAGCGTTGACGTCGTAATCTGTCCCAACCCAACCCTCGGTGCAGAAATTACCCATGCGTGCCCCATAGCAAAAAAAAAAAAAAAAAGACCCCTTTGGACGTCGAATTTTCCCTCGTACCCGCAGAACGACGGGCAAGAGCAGAGCGGGCCAAACACCCGAATGGCAGGACCCCCGAGGAAGGGGGAGGGACGACGTCCAACGTTTGAACCAACGAAGCAATCCTACTCTGCTGGGAGTGGGTGGATCGGTCGGTCGTCCACAGTCCGGCCTTGGGAGAGAGCCACTGTGTACCGACACGCAGGCTTTTCCTCCTGCCTCCCCGTCCTGTCGTCGGCCGGGATGGCGAGGAACGGTGAGAGTGCGTCGAGAGAGTGGGAAGGAGGAAGGGAGGGTATGGACCTGCCGCCCGCCTGTTGTGTCTGGAGTCTGGAGCGGCAGGATGTGGCAACTATAATGGTACGGTACTCCAGCTTGGTTGGGGGTTCGCAGCAGGATGGGGTTGATGGAGGGAAGGAGGGGATCGATCGGCTGCCACGAATTCCAGGCCGCGGGAGCGTGCTCGCCTTGTTCTTCGCTTCATGGTCAGGCCCAGAAGCCGTGGATGGGGAAGGAAAGCACCGTGGCGCGCGCTGCTTTGTGCGTACCTGCCTGCCCGTTTCCCACCTTGTCTCGGCTAGCGACCCAGCGAGGCCGCCCCTTCCATGTTGATGGGGTGCCGCGCGCGGTCGTGGGCGTGGCCGACGACGGGTGCGGTCATGGGTGGGTGGGTGCTGCCCCACACACTAGTCTGAAGGTGGCCAGTGCCAAATTTCCCAGCGCCCGCTGGTTCCACGGCCTGGAAATTCCTTTTATCTTTTTCTCTCCCTCTCCTGCACACACGTCATTGTCTTTTTTTTCCCGGTCTCTGACGTATTCCTCCCCCATACGGTTTTCCCAGTCTCTCCTCCATTCGACCACATCGCGACTGTACCCAGGGGAGCGCATTCAGTGTTAGCGTTGCAGTGGCTCCTTCCTCTGTACTCCGCTGACCTCATTTAGCGTTTGACTTTTGATTTTCTCCCGTCTCCCGTATTTGGCTTTACAAGCCTTGCACTCCACCGACGCCCTCGTCGCTGTCGATTTTGAACAGAGTCGGCGTCATGGCTGGCAGCGAAACCGCCACCACCACCACAACGGCTGTCGCCGGCGAAACCAAGCCGTCTCCCCCAACAAAAAATGCATCGCCGCCTAAGCCAAACCCCCAAGGTAAGTGACGACTCGACTTATTCGTTCTATTGCTGTTAGCCTTTGCCGTCCCGCATCGCACATCTCCCGTTGCCCCGTTGTCCAAACCCTCTCGATCAAGCGACGAAGCTTGTGTGCGCCAGAGCGGCGATATCGCCATCACCACGCCTCGGCATAATACTCAGCCTTTTTCGCGTCCTCGTCCTGTCTTGTACAAGTCACACCCCTGCGAACCAAACCCCTCCGTCGTCACATTCAAATCAGCTGGATGCGGCCTCGAAGGCATGAGAACATCAGCCACCTACCTATGCCAAAATCACAAACTCCCCTGCTTCCTCCTCACGACTCAAGTTTCTTGAAGTGTGAGTGACTGTTTTAACACATAGACAGGCGGCTCCTTGAGTCTGGAACCCAATCCGTTCGAGCAGTCGTTTGGCGGCGCGCCGCCCGAGACCCCAGGTGGCACCAAGCTGCTGCCGCCCGTTGCCGCCCTGACTTCCCCGTCGTCGCTTTTGCCTGGGAGCGGCGCCACCCCATTCAACTGGGGCGGCGGCTCGTTGCGCACCGGCCCCCTCAGCCCGGCGATGCTATCGGGCCCGGCCAATGATTACTTTAGCGACGCTCATCATCTGCGCGGCGGCTTCCCCACGCCGAACGAATCGTCCCTAAGGACAGGCCTCACCCCGGGTGGTAGCGGGTCCATGTTCCCGGCCCCCAGCCCGAACTCGTCAGCACTTTTCGCGTCGATCGCCAGCGGAGGAGGCGCTACCCCGAGCACGTTGGACTTCCACAGGACAGCACTCAGCGCTGCCGCCGCGAAGAGAGAACCTCTGCCTCAGCCACAGGCTCAGACTCAAGGCCCAGCGCCGCCACCTCAACCCCAAGCACAAGCGCCTCCACCTCCCCCGCCACTGCAACCCCAAGCGCCGCAACAGCAGCAGACCGTCACATCGCAACCGCAGAATATAGAGCAAGGAAGCTCTGTCAAGCCAGATGCGAAGCCATCTTCAGGCCCGTTTGATCCTCACGATAACGACGCGGCTAACGGGCTTTATCTGCTGGCTCATGGTCGCAACGGAGCACCCGCCCAGAACAACTTTCTAGTGCAGCCCCCTCAACAGCCGGTTCATGCCCATCCTCCCCCACTAGTGACCACCCAGTCGTCGGCAAACACATCCCCGCAGATGCGCACAGTCAACGGCAACGCTGCGAGACAACGAGCTGTAGGAAGCGAAGGGGCGAGCGCGGCATCAGACGACAGTGAACAAGCCCGGCCGAGCACCCGGGGTGGCAAGGGGAAGAAGACCAACGGAATAACGGCGCCCGCCGCTACAAACGGGAGAAGGAAGGCTGTTGAGGAGGCGCCCGCAAAACCCCCGGCGACCAAGAAGACCAAGATGAACGCATCGCCACCGCAGCAGTCACCGATTGAAGAAGACTTCTCTGACGACGACGACGATATGAAAATGGATAAGGATGGCAACACAAAGTCCAAGATGACCGACGAGGAGAAGAGGAAGAACTTTTTGGAACGCAACCGGTAAGATTTCGAGTCTTCCCCCGAGTGCTTTGCGACTGGCTTACTAACGCCCCTTGGTAGTGTTGCTGCCTTGAAATGCCGGCAACGGAAAAAGCAATGGCTCGCCAACCTCCAGTCCAAAGTAGAGATCTACAGCCAAGAAAACGACCAGTTGACGCAGCAGATTGCGCAGCTCCGCGAAGAAGTGGTGAACCTAAAAACGCTGCTGCTGGCGCACAAGGACTGTCCCGTCACGCAGCAGCAAGGTCTCCACGGCGCTTTTATGCAACAGCAGGCAGCCATGGAGCCATTTAATGCGCAGATGAACCCATACGGCATGGCAGCATCGATACCTAACCAGCCGGTCATGGCCGCCGGGCAACGACGGTTCTCGTAGAGCGAAGCCACCGCCCTCGACGAGACAACACTCAGGGGGCTCGAGATCATGGCTAAAATGTCAGGTCCTGGAACGGGCTATGCATATGCCCCCAGCGTTGCGGACTCGAGACATTCACATGTCCCCAGTGACACGGCCTCGAGACATTCGCGTGCCCCTAGCGACACTCCTTCGGGACATGAACGCTTGTCTCCCACACAGTGAAGGCGAGCGGAAGCCTCTCAGTAAGAGGCTTCACTAAATGTACAACAAACGAAACCCCAGGTCTCGGGTTTGGGAAGGTTATTGGAACGGTGCAGTGCAGCATGGGTAACAATAAGCGCCTGGTCGCTTGGTGGGAAACATGGCGTGGCGGCTTGTGCGACGCTCCTCACGGGATCCAGATGGGCTTTGCTAATGGTGGTTGTTTGTTCTGGTTGTAAGTATTCTTTCGGGTTCGCGGTCTTATACACGAGAAAAGAGAATGGGGAGGGGATGGAGTTTGGCTTTGGGTTGGTGTCAAAAGGGTTTGACTTTTGCTTATCTGCATCATAAGTTCGTTGGAGTTATTGGGATTCGGCGGTGTTGAGGTCTGGATTGTCCCAGTACTCTTGTCAGGACGATGGATGGATGATATGGCTGTCCGTGCCCTCACGAGTCCTGTACGAGGGGGTTCGTTTCCTACTCTGTACCACAAAACTAGTTAGAAACACGCACCAACTAGTTACTGCGCATTTAGTCCTAGCAATACAAGAGACCTTCATTAAGTAATTTGAAAGGGAAGGAAAAGCCGAGAGGAATTGTGATATTTTTCCTGCTTTTATTGTTTTTTTTGTGTCTTTTAGGGCCGTGGTGCGGTTGCGCTCGCTTGGGGCTCGGTCGCCGCAAACGAGAATGAGGCTCTGAGATGGGGCCTGATTTTGGATCGTGTTACAACGGCTGGCGTCGAAATTCCCACAAGCTCATTTGATGGGCATTGGACTGTCACAAAAGCCTCCACCCATCTGTGCCAGCCGACTGATCTGTGTTGCGTCTATAACGGGATTAGCGTGGTGCTGGAGAGCCAATGAAAGCTGATTATGAGCGGGTGGGGAATCGTGGATGGTAACCTTGGTTTGCGGCGGGCCAGCAGCTCCCAGGTAAACAATTGGGGAAGCAGCGAGCACCCTTTGCGCGACGACACTCCACCGCGTAATTCCAACCCGACGACACTCGAAGCGACGAAACGCTGCCCCGAGAAGCATCATTTACGGACCCCGGAGCCGCAACGGACGACAACCGACACCGCTGTCGCGCGACGGAGAGCCTCGGGGCGATTTTGCAGCAATTGACGCGTCTTGGATTTCGTCCAAGTGAGGGGCGCCACGGGCTGAGGAAAAAAAGGACGTACCTCGTCCATGGGGGGCCCGGTCAACAAGCCTTTTGCGACGCGACAGCCTTCCCCTCCCACTCGGCGTTACTGGCCGGCGGTTACAACATCAACCGTCGAAACTTGCCCGGCTACGCGGCAGCCACCATCCCGACACCCCGAGAATCGTCCCCTACCCGAAACCGAATCGATGTGTTTGCGCCTGATGACCCGCCTTCCATGACGACCTACATACGTGCACGCCAGCCGCTAGAGGATTTGAGCATGAGCAATCAGCCGGAGAGACGGTACAGCAAGCGCCTTGCGGGTACGTTACAGCCGGTAGCGGGGGAAGCCGATGACGAAGGGGCAGGGATGATATGGATGGCGACGACGGAATGGAAAAGGAGCGCTCGGGTCGAACGAGACGCGTCAGGTCGCAGAGCTAACTCGCCACCCGGTACCGCAGCAGATGCCGCAGTCTACGACGAGCAGGATGGCGACTTTCTATTCACCAGAGGCACGAAGCGCGCCAGGACGTCCTTGGCATCGACCTCGGAACCGAGCCCGGCACCTGCACCCGCACCCGTGAGGAGGGCTGCGGGGCGGCCGAAGGCGGCGGCCGGCGGCCGGAAACGCGCGCCGTCACCACCGAGGCAGCAGCCCATACACGAGGAGGAGACCCCTCCGCCCGCGCCAGCAGTGAGGAAACCGACCAGGCGAAAGCAAGCCGTCGCGTCACCTGTGCCAGAGGAACCGGAGCCACCACAGCTGGTCATTCCAAAGACGCGAGGCACTAGGCAGGCAGCGGCAGCAGCAGCACCACCAAAGGCAGCGACAAAAGCAACGACAAGAACGACAAAGACGGCGACGGCTGTGCCGGTAGCAAATGGGAGGAGAACGCGGTCGTCGATGGATATGGAGGACGACGGTATCGATCCCGTCGCAGCCGCTCCACCCCCAAAACCAAGTCGAGGGAGACCGGCCAAGAAACGAGCGGCGCCAGAACCTGTGCAGCAGAGGCAGTTGGAGCCCGTGGCCACGCCTCGGGCGCAGATGGACGCTGCAGGCCCGGATAATCCTGACGACGACCCCGACGGAGGAGGCGGCAGCAGTGTGGATGGCGGCAGGAAGATTGCCCTACCGTTCAGCGACACGCCCATCATGGACCGCAATAAAGAGTTGCGGAAGAAGGGTGCGGCGAGCGGACGGCGGAGCAGTCTGGGGATGCGGGGGCGGCGGGCAAGCTCTCTCATCGAGAACGGCCACAGCGCGATCCCGCACCGCGAAGTCGACCCGGCCGACTTCTACAAGCACATTGCTGAGGGCTTGATGGAGCCGCGCCGTATGAAGCAGCTGCTCACGTGGTGCGGTGAGCGCGCATTGCTGGAGAGGCCACCACATGGCTCTGTTAATTCTAATGAAATTTTGGGGGGTATGTTGGGCATATTTTCTCTATTTCTTGTCCCCGTCTTGCCAGGGAGGCCTATGCTACTTGGATGTAGATGCTGACAAGTGCGTTTTCTGGGAAACAACAGCACGGGCAATACAAGACCAACTGCTCAAAGACTTTGGGAACAAGTCGGAATTCTCGGACTGGTTCAATCGAGAAGACCAGCCAACCGTGCCCGAGGTCAAAAGGCCAGTGGTGGTGAAGCCGAACCCAGTCAATATCGAGAACGAAAAGAAGATCTATGATCTCGAAGCCAGCATCAAGCAGTAAGTCGGAACTGTTTATATCACCTTTACTCTTGATAAACAGAGCGAGATAGCGGATTCAAAGCTAACGCGCTATTTGCAGACTAAAACAAGAAAGAAAAAAGTGGCTGGCACTAGAGAAACCGCCACCAGAATTTCCGTCACTATTCGAGGGGGAGGACCCAACAAAGGCGCCCCTCCCGGACGAGTCGATGCTCGACCCGGAAGAAGCGAGGATGCTGCAGTCGCTGACGGACCCGGCGTTCGCCTTCTCGACCTTCAGGGGCAAGACTCAATCGAGGCTGCGGAGCCTGCAGTCGTCGCTGGAATTCGACATCGACCAGCTGGTGGACGGCGTGCACAAGCTGGGCCAGCGCGTCGAGGTCGCTGGGCGGCAGGCGGACAGGGTACTGGCTCTGAGCGCGGACCGGCTCAAGGAGCGCGACGAGAGGGAAAAGGCGGCGGCAGGAACCAGGAATCTTCCCGTCATGGAGGTCCTCCGCAGCCTGAGCAGGATATTACCCGAAGACGAAGGCTGAGCACGCAGCTGAGGATCGGGCAGGCATGTCTTTTGTCGACTTTTCTTTTCTCGGTCTCCTCACGTCACCACCGCTCCCATCACCCTTTCTTACCTTATACCCATCATCTACTCCCTTTCGTATCTTTCTTCCACGTTTGGGTTGTTCACGACATGACGAAACGAGATGAGCGTTCTGTTTCACCCCTTTTTCATTTTTTTTTTTCATGGTAGGAGTCGTGACTTAGGGTCTTTTCTACTTCACGTTCCTTTGGCAAGGCGTCTTGGAGAGGTTTCTAGGAACATCGGCGGCGGTGATACCCCCTGCCCTAGTCTGTCGATGGAGGTCTTTTCTGCTTTTATCTGGGAAAGGCGGGTGGGTCTTGGCTTTCAGCAGAATTGGCTAATCGCCCGGTGCCCCAGGGGAGGGGAAGAACTACCTACCCGGCGAGGGCTCGGTTTTTTCTTTTTTTTTTCTCACGCGGGTGACGTTTCACCCGATTTACTTTGTTCCCTGGCAACTCTGTCGCGCGGGCTGCTTTCTTGTACATAACACGCCGCGCCGGGCGAGGGCTCTTTCGCCCTGGACCCTGAAACCACCCAGGAGTAACACCTGACGGTTGGTTCTTGATTCATTAACTGTGACAAAACGTGCAGTTTGCCGTGCCGGACTAGGAGAGTTGGGGAGATGGACAAACCGCACCTCTGGTAGTACAGTGATGATACATTTAGCTGGCTGGTACATACAGAGGTCATGGACTTGGAACGAAGCCATGGGTACCAAAGAATGGATAGCAATGTCCCGAGCCTCCTTTCTCGAAAAGATCCGGCCTTGCACGCCTGGCGGGGGCTTCCCGACCCCGCGATGCCTATCAGTTCAGCGGCGGCATAAACGCCATGCCGCCGCCCGTCGTCGTCGCCGACCCTCCCGCCGCCGCCACCTCGCCGTCGCCGGCCGCCACCCTGCCGCCGCCGTCGAGCACGCCGGCGGCGGAGCGGTCGCGGACGTGGCGGCGCAGCAGGGCCAGGACCTCGCTGCCCCGCCAGCGCGACGGCACGGGCCGGTACGCGGGCTTGAAGGTGCCGACCGTCTGCGCCCACTCGCCGGGGCGGGGGCTCTGGATCGGGGTCTGGGTGGTGGTGCTAGTGCTGTTGTTGTTGTTGCTGCTGCCGCTCTCGCTCTGCGTGGCCCAGTAGTATATGTCCCAGTCGTTCTCGTCCAGGAAGCGGTCGTACTGCGACATCTGCTCGGGCGTCATGGCGGGCAGGTGGGCCTTTGCAAAGGTGGAGAGGAGGAGCTCCGACTCGAGGGTGCCGCGGCCGCGGGATTGGCCTGGAGAGGGGTGGTGAATATGTCAGTTTCATATGTTTCTCATTTTGTTCTTGTTTTTTTTCCGAAGTTAGGTCTGCATTACAAGACGAGGAAGAAATAAATAAAAAATACATACGAAGCAGCCGAGCCCGCATCGTCTTGGCGTCCTCGCCGACCCGGCGCAGCGGCTCGACCCTGAAGCTGGCGCCCTGCAGCTCGCCCACGCCCAGCTCGCCGTCGGGGATGGAGTCTGGGGCGGCGGGCGGCGGCTTGCTTGTCGCAGAGGAGGAGGAGGAGGAGTTCATGCGCCTCGCGGCGGCGGCGGCGGCGGCGCAACAGGTCGGCGGCGCGGGGGTCGTGGCCGTGGCAGTGGTCACCCTGTGGATGCCGGCCAGTATGCGCCTGCTGCCGGCTGGGCGGAGGATGCGCTGTAATGAGGCCATTCCGGACGTGTGGGTTTTGCTATGGTCTCTGGCAGCACGACTAGAAGCCTAGGTACCTGGGTGGTAGGTGCCTACCGGTAGGTAAGTCGGTATTTTGGCCCCAGCTCAGGCTCGCGTCACGTGCTTCGCCAAGCTCTCGGGCTTTTGATAAAAAATACCAAAAACATACAACACTGAGGATTCCCCAGTGGTTATTGAACGCTTAAATACGGCCAAAAGGTTGCTTGTGCTCGTATTGTTAAACTGGTTGTCTCTAAGCCAACGGATTAAGCGCCGGCCCGCGCCTGTGCCGCCAGCTTGTGCTCGAACTGCTAGGCGGTCAGCTCACCTTACCGGGCTGGACCCGGGCTGAAATGCCTAACATTTTGGGGTGTTACAAACGCTGCCGTTACTTTGAGCGATACTGATTTCGCCGATCTCCATTATCCGCGTGTTTAGTAGTTTCATGGCGGGGGATAACTTTCGTTTATTTTTCCTATGCCTCCGCTTGATGTCCCTCCATGCTCCCTTCCGTGCCGTTTCCATGCCGTTTCCATGCTCCCTTCCATGCTCCTTTTAATGCTCCCCCACTGTTACTGTCACGGGCACTAGGCCCTTACAGATAGATTAAATAGCCGGCCCCGTGTTTCAAACAGGTCTCTGCTCCTAGGGTAGGGCGCCTGTGGAGCTCTTGAACGGTACACGTGACTAGGGGTACGAGGGGATTCACAAGTCTGGATGCTGGTCTGGATGCTTGCTCTAAGGGATATTTGGAAGCTAACTTAGATTGACTGATGCCGAAGCCTCAGTCAAGAACTATCTACAAGAGAATGGAATCCTCCCTTCTTACACCCGAGATCCTCCTATGCCATCCTGTGTGCTATGTCTGCTATGAACATAGCAAACATAGCACCTATCATTTATGTAATCTATCACGTGGCTTCCGTTGCTTGGGGGCGGGGTTCAGGCCTTCCGCTGTGGTCGTAACACCCCGGCGCCCGCATAGGATATCCTGTGCATGCGCGCCCCCCGCTTGCGGGCCTCGTAGCTTCACAGAACGCTACTACCGGCCACCCTACCTTTTGCCTTCCCTTTTGATTGTGACAGTTACGGCGGTTGGACAAAGGGAGACCCTTTCTCAGCCATAATGCCAGAACAATCAGGACTGTCACCTGATTGTCAAAGGGGTCTCTATACACCCAACGCACACAAGTGTAAGGGGCCTGCAGTGGCACGGCCAATCGGTAGGCACAACAAAGCTTGTATTGTACGACGAAGATTAGGAAGGATAAGCCTGCTTCACAGATGCGGGTGCGAACCGCACTTATGCGTGTGATCCCAGCCACCCCTCAGCGACATGAGGTTTTGCCCTCGAGGCTAGGCCGCAGCCTGGCCTCTAACATATAGGAGCAGGTCTGTGATAAGGCCCATTATCTCCGTTATCACGCTTAAGTGTTGCTCGCCGAAAAAGTGGGTGAATATACGGGTAAAATTGACAAGACACTCCAGAAAGTCGGACCAGGTTTTGAAGTCCTTGGCCTCGGTGGCTCTGGTTGTCGATGTGATGGCGCCGCCTCGGATGCTGAACGAGCGTTCCTCAGGAGCGTGATGGTTGCGGCGGAGGCGGATGAGGTTCCGTACTTGGAAGCATCCCGACCTGCCTAGAGAGAATGCCTTGCGGCTGACACGTCGTGCTAGACAGGAGTTGAAGACTCGAACTGCTCCTCTAGAAGAACCTCTCCGTTCAGAATCTTGCCCATGTGCGTCTCGGCGATGGTCTCGCAGTCGCGCCGGATCTTGGTCATAAGGACCTTGATAAACGGGACCGGGCTTTGCGTAAAGGTGCAGGTCGCCCTGCCGTCGTCATTCAACGCGCCCCTCGAGGACGGGTCGATGAAGCCGTCGGCGTGAACCAGGACGCCGTCAGCGTCGCTGACCTTCCAGTACAGGCCGAGCATGTCGCATATGACTTTGTACTCGTCGAACGACTTGATGTAGAGCTGGCCAGCGAAGACGTTCAGCTGCGCCGTTAACCAGAGCGGGCACGACCAGTCGCGAGGCGGAGCCGGCCGCGCATGCAGGAGGAGATGGTCGAGGGGTGCGAAGCTCATGGTGGAACGGGGCCCGTAAATATGCAGGGTCACCTTGCCATACTTTTCGATCTCAGCAAGCAGCTCCTGGGCCTCGTATGGACTGATTATTACGATACGCCGGACGACATTCGAAAGGTCGCCGCCAGTGCTGGTAAGGATGAATCGAGCCATGCGCTGATATTGATCATATTGGTTCGGTAGGCCTGAAGCCGAGCCATCTGGGGCTTCGATCGTCTTCGCAAAATCTTTCGTGACGCGGAGCTGCCAGGGAAACTGGTCAAGGCGCACAGTATTGCCGGCAGCGCTCGTGTTGGCGAGCGTCTGGAACGCAGCTGGGAGATCACCCATGCTGATTTTGGTGAAATCACCAGTTCGGACAAAGCGCCGCACCGCTGGGTAAATCTTGTGGCAGGCCGGCTTGGCCGGCTCGGGCTTCTCAATCTGACGCTCTTTCTCGACCTCTGGGCTGAGCTCACGTTCCTGCTCTTCGTGCAGGGCCGCCGAGTTGAACCTGACGGCACCAAACTTTGAGCAGTGAGCCACGATGTCGTCCGCGCCATTGTGACGGTCGACATTTCCGCAACAGGCCTTAGGGGGCTGCTTGCCTGGGCAGTAGAGGTCGTGGATGGTTTGCGCTTCGTCCTCGAGGAATTTGCTCGCCAGAGCCTCCGTGATCTCGCCATTATCCTTTTGGTCGTATAGATATTTCTGATGGCCGAACCTGCGGCCCTGCACGGCCCACAGAGGGATGCTTTGCTGGATGTCGGTGAAGGTTTCCGAAATGGCCCACTCGAGGACTTCGATGACCCCCATCGCTACATCCTGCTTGTTGGCCCGCTGCATGATTTTCGTTCGGATTTCCTGCGGGACACAGAATGTAACTGACTGTCCTTTTCCCAACTTTCGCATGCGCATAGCGGCTTATAATTAGATGTTAGCATTATCTTGCTGTCGGCTAAACCTGCAAAACTTTAAAGTGGGAGAATAGGGAGAGATAGGAGGCAACTGGTAATAGGGAAGCGTTGAAAATATATCTTACCTTGAACCAGCCTGTCCTTGGTAAGATTGGCACCAAGAGTGAGTGCAGCTCGGTAATGGTCAGGGAGCTTCAGGTCTGTGCCTCGCGTATGCGCCTCGTCGAGGAAGATAAGGCACATATCGAGCTGTCGAGCAAACGGCGACGTGAGAAGAGGCTCCTTGTGTCCGTTCAGGTCCACAACCCACATTTCGTCATCGTCCTCAAAGTACACGCATGCCTTTTTGCCATGTCCCCGCATCTTCAGCCACTTATAGGCAACCTCGAAATTGCTCAATTCTAGGATCTGCGCCCCGACGTCCAGGATAACCTGAACCTCCTTGGGCATGCCGACGACCAGGTTGAGAAGTTGCTCGGCATCTGTATCCGACGAGCTTGTCCCTCTCGATGGAATAGATATAACATCGTTCTCATCCCGGAGCAGGTATTCGAGCACCAGAGCATTTGTATGTTTCTGCTCAGGCAGATCCAGATGGCTGACCGATAGGGGAAGCAGCTCGCGGGAGTCGTTCGTACCCGAAAATCCGGTGGTCGGATGCACCTTGACGTCGCCGAGGTCCCAGCCCGAAGCACTAAGCTTGGAAGGGAACTCCTTCAAGTACTTGGGGTATACCACCCGGCTGAGAAAGAAGTCCACTGCGCCCTTGGCATATCGCAAAGCCGGGAAAATGTGCTCCGTACACTGCACACGATCTGTAATGTTGACGCCTTGGAGGTGGTGGAATGTTGACGGCAACGCGCTTGCATCCTTTACCCACGCGTCGTATTCTTGCTCCGGCTGATCCGATTTGAGGAGGTACGTGAAAGCGACGAACAGGTCTTCGTCGGACAGGCCGCCATAGTATAAGCTCAGCGCCGTCAAAAGCTGGACAATTTCTGGATGGGAAAATTCACTGCGGCTACTTGGCTGGTCTTTGGCCCTGTAAGGCACGGCAAGACGCGTTGGTGGATTTCGATTCGGGTCGAAGCCGTAGTTGACACGCCATCGCTTCTGCGAGAATGCGAACCCCAGGATCCCGCCAGCGAGGAGGCCCCGCAGCTGCAGAAGTGGGCGCTTTGTTGATTCGCTCCAGAAACCGCCGACGCCAGCATCCTCAACCGCCGATGTCTCCTCGAAGGATAAGTCTGGCTTCGTCAAGTAGGTGAAGAGAGCCGCACTACAGGAAGAAATTTGGAGTTAGATTTGTTATATTAAAGGTGCTTAAGCGCCAGGAAAAAAAGGCAGGGAAAGAAAACAAAAATGGTTTAGGGAAGTGAGAAGGGAAAGAGGCAGGGAAAGAGGTAGGGAAAGGAGAAGGGAATCGGTATAGGATATACCTAGGAGACCAAGTATTAAAAACAGTACTCACCGTGATTTGGGACCCTGTCGGGCAATCGAGAGCCCAGGAAGACCGGTTTTGCAAATCCGTTCAGCCACCGCACGTGTCAGGCGGTCCTGGGCTTCATGGCCGAAGATGCGAAGCCGCGAGAAGGAACCGAGGCCATGGATGTCGTTGATCTCTATCGAGTGGGGCATCTCCTGGGCGAGAGAGGGAGCCAGGTCTTTAACGACAGTAAGGACGTTCAGCAGAAGGCGCCACCTGTCGGGCGAGAATTCTAGGGGTCGCTGCGCCCCCATTGTGTAGACCAGCTCGAATTTGACGCTGAAGTTTTCGTCGCTCTCGTCCACGATATCCCGCGATGTACAATCGAGCAGGCGTTGCGTTTGTAGAAGTGCTTCGCCGACCGAGGTTTTGCCACTGATAAGAGACTCGAGGCCCATAAGTTTGAAAGACAGCAAATGTTCAGGCTGCACCAACAGAATGCCACCTTCGGCCTGGCAGGCCTGTAAATCCTTTGCAATGTAGGATACCTGAGTGGAGTCCAGCCGAAGTGCGCGGGAGAACGGGAGTTGGTAAACTTTGATGTTTAGGAGTCCGCCGAGTTTTGAGAGCAGCATCTGGCGCATTTGCGGCGCCTGTGCCTTGCCAACGACAACGCGGACAAGTCGCGAGCCGTCAGCTAGTGCAGAAGCGACGATGGGAACGATAACAGCTGAATGAATGGTGGCTTCAAGTCAGCATTATGGGTTTCAAAGCATGTAAAAAGTGAAAGATGCGTAGGAAAATCCGTGGTAAAAGTCAAAAGAATCACTTACAGCTCTTGCCTTCTCCCATATTTAGCTGCATAACAGAGTTGCGGCCGTTGGGAGGCGAAATCATTGTCGAGGCGATATCGATTTGCATGGCACGGATAGTAATGTTGCTTTCGACCTCCATAAGCAAAGCCGATGGAAGCTCTTCTGGTTTCCAGTTAATATGCCCCAGGTTAGCCAGCTCCTTGGCCAGATCGTTGGCGTTGCGCGAAGACGCGATGAGCCGCTCTGCACGCTGGATATCGTGATGGGCCAAAGCGAAGCGGATGAGGACCGGCTTCCAGGACTCAGGGATGGCCTTCCATCGGTAAGCCGCGAGTTGCGACAGGAAGAATGCCGGGCAGATGCGTGGCAGTGGAGCAGTGTGCTGGCCGTCTGCACCGTAGATGCCGATGGTTGCGAACTCCAGGGCAGCGTGCAGGTCTTCTAGATACCGTCGGCATTTGGCAAAGTAGGTCTGCATCTCCTGCTTCACCGTCTCGAGGTCCTCGGAGGATAGCGGGGCCCGCTCCGAAATCTGTTGAAGGGCCTCTATGCTATGATCGAGGTCCTTAATGTAGCGGCGTTCGAAGTCGGATTTTGCCTTGAACTCCAGCATCCGCCCAAGTAATCTCACGCGCGGAGGCGAGGTCCCATGAACTCTCCGGGTAGCAGCCGCCGTCTCAGGGAGCAAAAGAACGGGGCGGTTACCGAGGGGAGATATGTCAGGGCATTCATGGCTTCCAAAGATGTCGTCGACGGAGACGAACCCCTTGAAGCTCCTGCGATGGTTGTCGAGACAAGCGGGAGGTGGCTTGGGTGCCTCCACAGGTGTGGCAACTTCCTGCAACTTCATCACCTCCGCGATCTTGCCCAGGTATTCGTAGAAACAGTGGTTGCGGTACCAGATCGTGAGCTTGTCTCGCACTTGTGCCATAATGCGAGGTACAGGGAAGTACGTCGAGTATTCGTACGCCGACGGCGCAGTAGGCGAGGCACATGGCCATTGACCCTCCAGTGACGAAATAAATCCGGCCACCAGAGCGTCCATGTTGCGCTGAAATGCCTTGGTTCGACGCTTATTGAACTCCTCGGCGTCCTCGCTCTCGAACTGGGCTAGCCTCGACTCGGGACATTCCCAGAATTCGTATGCATCCGACTCGAGGATTTCTTTGATATCTGAAGCGAGAAACTTGTAGCCGGCTGCGACATTGAAGGAATCAAAGTCGGGCGGGGCAATCTGAGCCATCGCAGGGGCCAAGACGAAGGCCTCCAACACCCGAAGAATCAGGGTGTCGAATAAGGGGCCGTGTGACGCAGAGACCCGTGCCGAATTGGCCGCAAAAACCATCGCAGACATCCAGGACATGACTTTGTGACGACAGGCAAACGCCTGCTTCCCAAGGAGATTTTGAATGTGGCAGATATGATTGAGGACAGTTGTGTTGTCGTGGAGCCAAGAGAAGTCAAATGCCAAGGGATAGGACGACGGTACGGGCTTTTTCGGACCCTCTATTGTGCCTGCAGAGAGAAAGCAGCGCCAGAGGCGCCACTGAAGAGAGTGCGGTTCCACGTTGGCCTGTGAGGTTTTTGTGCAGTCAGCCTCACGTTGTTCTCCGTGTTTGAGGGCGGAGTCACAAAGGAAGTGATAGTAGAGAGTAGAATAAAGTGCTGAAAGTGATTTGGGAGGGAAAGCGAGGGGAATGATACTTACGGACAACCGAGGATGTCCAGAGAGGATGACCTTCGACGTGGCAAAGCACGCGTTGGCTCTCGCCACGTCCCAGTTAAGACCTCTGCCCTGATAAGTCCGATCGAAAGTCGTCGTAAAGTTCTCTGCACCAAAGCCAGATGTCCTGCACCAGGCAGAGTTGACGAGATCATATTCGATAAGGGATTCTTCCAGTCGGGGCAGACTGTCGACAAAGCTGAGACTCGAACCTGGGCTGTACAGCTTCTGGTGGCGGTCGGCTTGTTGAAGAAGAGCTTTCACTGATATGAAGAATTGTGAGTGCTGGGAAAGGAAGCCAAGGTTTTGCTGCCATTCCACCTGCTCCATCTCCTTCAAGTAATCAGGATAAAATGCCCGTGAAGGAGTAAGTTGGCTGATTTGAACCAACAAAGCCAGGTTTTCGTCACCGAGCTGGGAAAGAGACCTCACTGCACCAGATTGGAGGATCATCAAGGCCTGCTCGGTGCCCGTGTGGGCGGTGAGGGGGTCGGGGTGGGGAAAAGACGTAATGGCAAAGAGAAAGGCGAGGTAAATTTGGTCCCTGAAGCTGCCATCGTCGACTAGCCGGCCAAGCTGCGTATCGATTCGGTAGGTGCGAACCCCTGAGCAGGTGCCTTTGGCGACGGTTACAGAGACGTGCATGCTGCCTTCCGGGTCTTCAGTGAATTTTGCCGTCCTGCCCCACTGGACCTTGCCGTCAGGCACAAGGAGCAGCCGGGCGCCACCGCTGCTGACCAGCACGACTTTGCTAGTTAATCCTATGAGCGTTCCGATCGACTGGGAATCAGAGTCGATCCACATCCCGCGGTATTGGTGGGACTCAAGTTTATTGGACTTGGGCTCGAGGGAAAATTGAAGCCGTAGCCTGGGAACCTCGACGTCGAGACGAGAGGGCGCGGTGCTTGTGTCAAGGCATACGTGCAGATGTTGGACGTCCTCGATAGGATTAAGCACTGCTGCGATGGCCTTTTCAGTTCTGCTGTGCCGCGAAACCAGGTGTCGTGGGCCCTTCTGAAGCCTCCAAGCTCCATCCTCCACCCTTATCAAAGTCCAGATATCCTCTGCAGGAGGATGCTGCCAAGAGCTCCGGATGGGACGGAATTCAACGCTGTTTCTGGCCGTGTTGTACCAATGCGTGCAGTCGTGGACAAGTGAGGAAGGAAGATGCCGCTTGAACAGCCGTGCGGGAATGATCTGGAAGGTGACACCAGTACCGCGGTGCGTGGCGGACATGATGAGGTCTCCAGAATCTTGCTGCCCGAGGTTTACGGTGTAGCCCGAAACAATGGCCTTGACGCTAAACTGCATGCCAGGGATGTTAGACGGCATAACGTCGAGGATCGTGTTTCCGAAAAGGTGCTGGAAGATTGTATGACGCTCATATTCGGCTGGAAGCCGGGACAATGGAAGGTTGTTGACGAGAAGCTCGCCCGTTAGCAGGTTGTACTTGACATCCAGCGAGCGACCGTTGATCGGGGTCGTTTCTGTCACTAGCCAATGCTGCAGTAACATTGAGTGACGCCTCCAATGACCGCCCTTGCGGTAGTCCGACCAGGATTGAAGGATGGCGTCGTCGAGGCCATTTCCCGTTTGGTCTCCACTATCCTGTACCATTTTGTTGTCTTTGATAATACCTCGACAGTCCGCCGATGTGAGAGCGCGAGAGAGATATGTCGAGGCCCGATGGCAGACTCGCTTCCAGCGCATGATCATGAGCGCCAAGATTGTGCCCCGTGCTTTGATGACGTCTGGGAGAAGAGACTCCTGGATACTGATGCAGCACTGGATTAGAACCGACGTGTTTTTGGCGTTACTCAGGAGGAAATGGAGGTGGGGCTCGTCGTCAACATCGAATGTTGCGACACATATAAGAGCAAGCTCGGCAGTCTTTCCTAGCAGTTCCAAGCGGAATGCTTCCTCTGTCGCCGCCTGCGCTTTGGTGTGGACCTGCTTCAGCCAGGACGCTGCGATGTGACGAGCTTCTGTAAGAAATTTCAAACAGGCTTTATGCACATCTTCTGCCGACGACAAAGTCAGGATTCGTGTGGCGATGAAAATGAAGTTCGCCAGCGCCTGGGATGACTCCCAGTTTTGCTTGATTCGGCCCGCTGCCCCATGAAGCTGAGCTACAAGCTTGTGGCAGAAGTCGACGTCGTCCAGGACCTGGTGACCCTCTCTCAGAGCCGAACCATCGGCCGGCGGTCCTGTCTGATACATGGCCTGGAAGAGAACGAGGCTCGTTTGATCCTTCCGGAAGTCGACGGAAGAACTGGCCAGCTCGGACAGGATGTTGAGCCACTGAATTTTGTGTCCCAAAGGGATAGAGGCCAAGGCCCTAAATTCGGGCAGAGAAAAAGAGTCCGGAACCTCGTGCTGGTTTGCAATGGCCAGGTTGGGAGGCTGTCCCTGCGGCATGTAGCTGGGCCGGAAAAGGTACTTCTCGAGCCATTGGGATTCTGTAGGAAGGCTGTACATGCAACGACGCGGAGAGTCTTCGACGGCCTGAAAATCATGGACGTACGTGGAGCTGACGTTATCATAATATGCGTAGGTCATGCCGTTGTTCAGGCACACGTCGGATCCGGTAAGGCCAGCAACATGCTTTGAACTGCGGTGCGTTACGACATGGGGTTTGGTCGATGAGGATAAAGCGATACGCCGAGAGTGAAGTTGCGCAGCGCCGTATCCCGACAGAGCCTGGTAGCCACTCAGGCGACACTCCATCTGACGATTATTGGCACTGTAGCGACACTGGAGAACGTTCAGCACAAGGAATGCCGTCGCGTCCCGCCAGAAGCTGAAGTAAGCCGGTCCGCCAAGCTCGAAGACTGCTGCCTGGGCAGCCAGGAACTGAGAAGGAAGAGGCCATTCGTGAATGTCGATCTTGATACAGTTCATCGCGGTCTGGAGGGCGCACTTTTTGCAGCAACCATCATGTTCCCAAACGAACCCGCTCCAGCGGTGCCAGACTTGGACTTGGGTGCAACTGAGGCTGTCACTCAGGGACTTCAGGGTTATGTAGCGGTCCTGGAGCCTTGAGAGCTCAGCAATCTTCTCCTTTCGAGTCCTGGTTGCGTCGTCCGTGATACTACGGTAAAGTTCCTGAAGCTCCCGGGATCTCGAATAGTAGCGCACAGCAAAGGATTCTGTCGGGTTTCGAGTCAGCTTTAATCCATTAAGAGAGGCGAAGGAGCATAAATAAGGTTTTCCCGCAAAAGGCAAATATGCTAGGAATATAGAATGCGTAAGGAGGGATAGATGCTAGGAGAAAAGATGTTGGGGGATGCAAAAAGTGCTAAATGGAAAATTGGACAGCACCTACCTGGGGTGGCGAATCTCTGGAAAATATTGGGTAGTGAGGGGCTCGCGGCCAGAGAACGTTGCTCCAGATATAGCTCGGCTTTCCTGAGCCTCTTCATCTGCTCCCGGAAAGGAAGAAGGAGTGACTGAAGCAGCTGGGCAGGCACGTGCGGCTTGTACTCCTTAAGAAGAGGGCACAGGTGGGTGGCTGATTTGTCGCAGGCTATCCAGAGCTCGAGCGCCGTAAGGACAAGCACAGAGGCACCTTCGGGGTTCTTCGTGTACTCGGGGCTCGCGAGGTGATCGTAAGAACTCATGAGAGAAGCCAAGTCGCGACACGTATACTGGTCGGCGATGTGCGCCACAAGCCACTCATCCAGATATTTGACCACCCACTCTTCGAAAGCGGCGAGGGTAAAGGCTGTGTAGTCGGTCGCATTGGTGTAGAGACTGGGCAGGGAACCGGAGTTGAACTCCCCAGGGCAGTCAGACTGGTTGAAGGAAGCCTCGCGCAAGGTTTGCTTGCGGTCCTTGATAGACTCGAGAAAGCTCTCAAAATCCGGCAGTCGGTGAGAGGTATCACTGGAAAAGTCGAGCGATTGGAGCTGCGCGATATGCAGGGCTGGAGCTGGGTCATGGGACAGAAGGTTTTGGCGGCGTGCAAGCTCGGCCTTAGCCCTGTCCATGCAGCTGTCGACGTACCGGAGGACGCCATCGTCCGTATGGGTGCAAAGCTGAACGAGCTTCCGCTTCCGCTGTGCAACTTTTGCCCACATGGTATACATCATGTCGCTGGACAGATTTATGGCTGGGATATTGTCGAGGATCGAGGCTGTCATGAAGAGCATGAGGTGTTTGTACAGCTCATGGCCGCCCGCCGACTCCCGCGAGAAATCGATCTGGATTGCGACCCGGGCGAGAAGCCAAGCAGGCGACCTGCGCCATGGCATAAAACTGTCGTTCCACAGCACGCGATCACGGACTTTCTTGCATATGCCCGGTCGATCGATAGGCTTGGCGTCGGTGGCCAGGACACCCGTTAGAAGCCACTCAGTGGCCCACATTGGGTCAACAGTATCCCGATTTTCCTCGTGAGACTGGTTTGCCTTCATCACCCGCGGGCGAGTACCTGGGGCAGCTTGTTGGCACAAAGTCGACAGGACATGGACAAGGTTGGCGCGGAAACCGACGTCATCAAACTTGTTCAGTGGAACAGCAGCTGCCACGTCGGGAAACCGGCGGCGGAGTCTACCCGGGGACTCCATGGCAGTCTGGTTCTTGGGGCATAGCTCGAAAGCTTCGATGTAGACCGATTCATCCTGCTTTGTTATAATAACTCCAGCGTTCTGGCACGATAGGTTGAGAGCGACCGCTCCACCTACAAGATTGTGGGAGAGGAATATCAGTACGATAGCCGAGGAGTTTGCTAAAGAAAAGGCTGCGAAGAGGGAAAAATGGGACTCGGGAAATAAAACAGAGCAAATAAGTAGTAAACAGCCGAAAGAAGACTAACCAGAGTCACCAAGGTCTTTCAGAACCACAGCGAGCTGCTTCTCGTCAATATTCCCGTTGTCGGCGAGAACCTGATGCGTTCTGTGCATCATCTTGACAACAGACGTGACCGCGTCGCGCTGGGCGGGGGCGATGTGAAGGCTGAAGCTTTGGAGGAAGGTTGGCAGCATTGAAAGCAGCTCCGAGTTTAACATTGGGTTACTGTCGTCCTTGCCGGGCAGCTGGGGCGGGAGGAAGACATGATTCACCACATATATGGCAGTATCAGGCTCCTTAAGCTCCCACTCGACCTTTCTCGGCCTAGACATGGCGGCGATGGCCACCCTCTGGTAGCTATATGCTGGGAAAGATGTAGTCGAAGGTGCAGAAAGTTGCCGTAGTCCTGGAAGCTGCAGATGATGCTGAGGAAGGGAGTCTTGGCGCAAAGTAGCACAGGAAACAGAACAGTATCGGCAAGAAAGTTCATATGGCCATGTTAAGGGAAAAAGTGCAACCCCGGGTGAGGTTTTCTGGTAGATGGGTTGTGGGAGGGGAAGAAGGCGAAAACACGCAGAGGCTTCCGGGGCGGGGTAGGGCAAGTTTGAGGTACTCGCGTGCAGGCAGGAAAAGAAATCCGCCAGAAGGCCACAACAAATCAGGACGGAGGCGGAAAGGCATCAAAGGCGACTTGAGAATCGAGTGAGAGAGGTCTGAGGAGTCTGGCCAGCAGAAACCGCCAGGCTGTCGGCCCCACATAAACCAACGTCGGGGGCAACCGAAAAAGTCCACAGCCCAACATGACCGTCCCGTCCGATCTTCTTTTGCGTGTGATTGTAGCAACTCGTTTGCGTCCTGCATTGCGTTTGTCTTTTCTGCCGTCCTTGTGAGCAAGGCGTAGCATCATTGAATGTGGAGAACGAAATAAAGAAACGCGTACTATCACATTTGGGGGCTGTGCGTTTGTCACACGGAGATGTCCATGGAAGGACCCTTCGTTCGACCGATTGGCCCGCTCGCGTGCATAAAGCAGGCGCCGGGCACAGCCACCTCCAGCGCCCGCGCTCGCCGGCGGTAACGCACACGACCTGAGGCGGGCCGACGTACGGGTGAGCCACCCCGGCGAGGCTGTCTTCTGGCGAGACGACCACCGTGGCCACGACCTTGTCGTCGTCTCCCGTCTCCTTGGTCTTTGACGACGACGCCTTTTCCCTGCCCTTGGATTTCTTGCTCTTGGGCTCCTTGTCCTTGGTCACCTCCTCGTCGGCACTGGGGAAAAGGTGGACCGAACGTTGGACCGCCGATCGCGGGAGGAAGATCTTGGCGTTGCTAATAAAGGCTACCGGTATGGATTCTTCAGCCGCGTCGTCGGCGGAGTCGGATACATAATCCTTTTTGGCGTCCGTATTGCCCTGCGGCAGGCCTTCAGTCCGTTCGCGCTCCTCGACTTTGCGGAAAAGCGGCAGTCGGAATACACGGAGCACCCTGTAGCTTTCGGTGGCGTAGACGTGGCCGGCAGTCCATGTTAAAGTATAGGGCAGCGGCGAGGCGGGCAGCCGGCCGTCTCCTTCGCGGAGCAGGTAGCTCAGTAGATGCATACAGGCTTCGTCCGCGATGCTCACCGCTTTCCCCGGGCACAACGCCGCTCGCGTCATAATGGGTGGCATGTGATAGCCAGGTTATGCCCCTGGAAGAGCAAGATAACCACATAGGCTTGGCAAAACCAAAGCTGAATGCGGGCAAGGTCCGGAGAATTGTGAAGAGTGGTACCCTGATGATAGATTCCATATCCAAGCCAAATAATTACAGAAATCCTTCACGGCCTCCCCTTGAGGGAGGCCACGACGTCAAAGGGCGACTGCTCGACGGCCGCGTCGTATTTGACAACGACCAGCTTGGTGCCCTGCCCCTTGGGCGCGGCCGAGAGGTTTGCGACAGTTGGGTGCGACGGGTCCCGCACCGCCGCGATAAAGATCTGTCCCGTGGTGACTGCGTGGTCAACCGTTTTCCGAGCACAGGCGGCCCTGCGATCCCAACGGTATGGCTTCGCACGTAAGTGAGGAGGCTCCGCGAGGAACCGCTTTGTAAGCCCAGCCCCGAGTCCCCTATTGGCGCCGGTGATCAAGACAACTGTTGGCGCCATGTTGACGGTTGGCCGATATGCGAGTGGTTGGCGGAGGCGAGGCCAGAGGTATCTCGTGAGGCACCTAGGGACCTATTGACCTTGTATCCACAAAAGGTTGACCAGCGTCCATATTTATATCTGCGTCGACAAGATCTCGCTGGGCAGGCGGCGAGAGTTGGGACGAATGATAAAGACCAAACGTCATAATAAACCTTGGCTGATACACCCCTCTCGCCGAAATAGGATAGCAATGTGGACGGGCAAGTAAGCTGGCCGGGGAACTCCCCACTGCTCCCCACCGTGGACAGCAATACACAGAATCTCCAAACGGAGACGTCTCCCACTGCCGGGCGACTGTAGTCAGCGACTTGCAGCATCAGCGCCGGGCCTAACCGCTCCAGGTGCCCGCTAAACCCGAAGTCGCGGCTGTGTCTTGTCAGTAGCAGCACGGCTGGCACGGGATCGCGTGCGACGACCGGCGGGCCGAGCACGGTCGCATGTATACCTAGGTATCGCTATATGCAGACCAATGCGTTCAGCCAACGTTGTGGCAGGCACGTGCAGCTGTGATCCCACCACGCCACTCGTGCCCAGCCTCAAACCTGCCAGGCCCTTGGCTGACTGGGCTGCCACTTTGTCGCCTCCGTCCCCTACCACTGGGCCCTGCCGGCGCCCGACTTGTTGATTGGAGCTTTTCCGAGCCCTGCCAGTTTGCTTTTATTCTCATTTGGCATTTTCCATTCTCTTTCCCTTCGACTTCTCCCTCGCCGGGCGGCCGACCTTGCTGTATTGATTCTTGCGCCCAAGGTTGAGCTCGGCCATGTTGAGGTGAGCGGGAAAAATGCAACATGAAGGACTTTGACGCCAAATATGGCAACTGGCCAAGACGATTGCTTCACGTCCCGACCCTAACATCGCACGAGTGGCGGCCGGGCCACCGCTACGGGGGCCACGAACGCCCGGCCTACAACACACTCTCCTACACGTGGGGGAGATATGCGCTCAAGGAGGGCGAACAGCCGGCAGTGAAGGCCCTGCCCATTCGGATCGAAGGCCGCCGCACCTGGAAGATCCCGCGGATCAACCCGGCGCACTTCAGCGTCGAGGAGTTCCACGCCGCCGTGAAGCTCGCGACAGCGGCCTTCTCGCCCCTCGATCTCGACAACCGCTGGATAGAGAGGAGGCACATGGACCCGGAGCTTGTCGTGGACTTTTTGTGGCTCGACGTCGCCTGCATAGACCAGGAGCACGCCAAGACCAAGCTGGCCGAGATCAACAGACAAGCCGCCATTTTTCAAAATTCCCGGACCTCCTGTGTTTGGTTGGGCCATTTGGGCCACGACCAGCTGCTCGAGATCCAGGACTTCTGCAGAGAGAGAGGCTGGTCCCAACTTCCGGTCAACAACAAAACCAACAAGGAGCAGCAGCATCTGGAGTGGGTGCAGCAGCGGCTTTCACGCGTTCAAGAGATCGTAGAGCTTGTTCTGCTCAATAAACAGGAAAGTGACGACAAGGACGCCGCCCGCACAATGGCGCCCTGGTTCTCCTCGCTCTGGACGCTCCAGGAGGCCTACCTGCGGCCGCATTCCTGCCTTCTTCCTCGGGACTGCCTCGATATGCTGGACGGCCCGGCCGCCGGCAGCTCGCAAAGAATGCTCACCCTGAGGGACTTGAACATGGCCTTGCTGCCGGCAGTGGCCCTCTGCAACGAATGCGTCGCCCTGGACGTGGGCCCTCGCGACCGACTCAGAGCCATCGCAGACAAGGTCCACGAGGCCGGGCTGCGGGAGCTGTACAGCAAGAGCCCGTTCGCCATCTTTGCCGCCTCGAGCAGGCGGGAGGCGTGGGACCCGTGCGACAGGGTGTACGGCATCATGCAGATCTTTGGCATCCAGCTGCCGCTGCGGCGGCGAGGAGACGGCAAGAGCTGCACGCCGGCCGAGCTCCGGCAGATGCTGTCAGAGAAGCTGCTCCTCGCCTACCCCGTGGAGACCCAGCTCTTTGTGCACACGGAGCCGCCGCGGGACCCGATGTCCAAGTGGCGCATCGGCAGCTCTGCGGCGCTGCCCCGCTGGGCCAACGACCTGGTCGGCCCCGCGAGGAGCAGCGAGCGCGTCCACTGGGAGCGGCCTCACCCGGCCAGGCCCCTCCCGCTCTGCAGGTTTTCGGTCACGCACGGGTCGGCATATTTCCAGGGTCGGCTGTGTGCGCTGAATGACCTGCTCGTCTCTTTCGAAACCTTCGACGCCGTCAGGCCGCTCGACCACGAGACCGCGAGCGAGCGGGTAGAGGAAAGCATGGGAAATGTGGACGTCACATTCGACATGATCCCCAGCACGCTGCCCGGCGGATCTCGCCTCCAGATCCCAGGAATAACCGGTTTCCTCTTTGCAGATATCAACTATCATTATAACGACATTCACAAAATACTTGCCAAAATGGCGACTAATAGTAAGGATACCGACGGTGGCGACGTACAGGTTCTTCTTCTCGGCTCCTGCCTCGATCCACTGCTGGCTTCATATCTGAAGCAGGAAGGGGCCGCGTGCGAGGGGTTTGGGGCGGCTTGGAGGGAAGAACACGACGAGTGGTTCGTTGGGCTGATTTTGAGGAAAAAGCCGCATCACAACGGCCGGGAACCCGGGAGACGGCCCGCCGGCCCCTGCAGCCCTTTTGTTCCTTCATACGAGCGCATCGGCGTGTGCAAGTGGTTCAAGGCAGATCGTTGGGTGAGGGAAGAAGGTGACGAGAAAGTTGAAGTTGGGTTTGAAAGACTGACAGATGACATGAAGACTTTACTCTCAGGGCGTGGTGACAGGTGGCATGAAGCAGAAGGGTATTGGGGATGACGGCGATGTTTTTCTATTCAGTCAATAAGCCACCCCGCCACCCAATATTTCTTCCATCATTGGGAGGGCAGCACTGGTGTGTAGTTTGTGATGGATGCCCGAGGCACAACAGGAAAGATTTCTTTGATCAGTACGGCCCACTAACCGAGATACAATTCGTCGTCCCGGAGCAACGCCTTCATGGTCTCATCCAGCTCCTCCGCCACGAACTCCCACACGCAGACGCCGAGGCGCAGCCAGGCCGTCCGCTCGACGCCGTCGCTCATCTCGACGGTCTCGGGGTGGACGAGGACACCGCACCACGCCCACCCGCCGCGGCGGCCGCGGCAGATGTCCTGGGTCTGGCCGAGAACCAGCACGCGCAGGCCGGCCCCGTACTCGGCGGTCAGCAGGTCGTTGAGCTCGCCGGGCCCGCCCTGGCGCGAGTCGAGGCCCAGGGCCGGGTGCAGGCGCGCAGCGTTGCGGTCGGTGCGGTCGAGCAGGACGACTTCCGGAGTCGAGAGGACGGTCTGGAAACGCGGGTGGACGGACACGTCGCGCCAGTGGGCGGCCAGGGCGGCGAAGTCTGCGGCGGGGCCGCGGAAGACGGCGGTGCCGGCCGCGGCGTCGTAGCCGATGGCGCAGGACACGCGGGACCCCCAGTCGAACAGCTGGTGGATGCGGCTGGGGATGCTAATCTGCGGCTGGATGCGCCACCGGCGTAGCGGGGGCGGCTCCTGGAGGTGGACGAAGAGCTGGGCGAACATGGCGTTCTCCTTGTTCATTGCGATGCCTAGCTCGTCCTCGAGCTCGCCCAGGGAGAAGGTGCGCTCCGGGTCCCGGGCCTCGCCGAGAACGAAGCCGAAGACCTGCATGATGCCGTAGATCCTGTCAAGTGGGTGCACTATGACTGTTAGATGGGAACTCGAGAGGAAAGTTGGAAGGCGGGGAAAAAAAGGAAATAGAGAAGAATAAATGGGACGGGGAAGAAGGAAAGAAGAATGCTTCTGCCACATCTCTCAACACTCACGGGTACAGCGCCTGTTGGCGACCGAGTATAGCTGCACGGCGTTTGACCTGGCCAGGGCCCCCACGCCCAAGTCGTCAAGCATGGAAAAGACGGCCTGGCCGAGTTCGCGGTGCTCGGCGGCCGCGGTCGGGCGGGCCAGCTCCGTCCGCAGGGCGTCGCGCAGGCTCGCGCCGTAGCTGACCAGGTCAGACTGGCCCAGGGGAGAATCTGGGAAACGTTCCGACGGCACAGTGCACCCCTCTCGCGCGACCCAGACGGCGTCGGACCTCAAGAAGGACTCCTGGAGGGTCCATAGCGAGGAGAACCAGGGGTCCGCCAGGAGGCTGGAGATGTCCTCGTGGCGGTCCTCGATCCACAAGGGGCCGTTGGTGACGTGGAGATTGCGACAGTGGCGGCTCAGAAGCTCGGCCGGGAGGCGGCTCAGCCAGATGAAGGAGTCCAAGGCCCGATCGAAGATGGCGGCCTGGCGGCCGATCTCGTCCATCTTCTCGGCGCGGTCCTCCTGGTGGATGCAGGCCACGTCGAGCCAGACGCGCGAGGTGCGGCTGCTGCCCGTGATGCCGCTGGCGACCAGCTGTATGACCCGAAGGAACTTCTCGGCCGTGAAGTGCTCCGGCCGGATGCGGGGGATCGCCCACGGGACGTTGTGGATGCGGATGGGCTCCACGTCCCCGTAGCCGTCATCGCCCTCCCGCAGCGCGAACCGGCCCCAGGTGTAGCTGAGGATGTTGTAAGGCGGAGCGTCGAAGGCTCCATAGGTGGCCTCGCCGCTCCGCTCGACCGAGGTCAGCTGGTCGCCATCCACGTGAAGAAGTCGTCTGGGCCAACACGGTTGGACAGACGTCAAGGTGGTAGACATGGGGGTAAATGGATGGCAAAGACGAGGTTGGGTGTGGAAAACCTATCGCGAAGCCTCGCTGTAGGGCACGTGGACGCGCCTCAAAGGAAAGTGGAACGTAAAAGCGTTTCCTGCACAATGAAGCGGCTAGGGGTGGGCTGCTTGAGATCTAATTCCGGGCTGTCCTACACATTGAGGTACAGATGCAGATATGGGTATTGGGGTGTCGTATATAAAACCTAGCCAACTTGGTGGTTACACGTCAAGCAGCTCGGGCGCGGGGAGCGCCTTGTAACTTTGGGACTCGCAGCCTGACTGCAAATCGGGCAGCATCCTGCCAGGTTCTCCCACAGCCCCTTTCGGCGATCTAGCCGCAGGATGCCGCAGTCACCTCTTCCACTCTCGTAACAGTAGCATGTTGATCCTCATCGATTTACCGCTTTATGTTCTATCTCTGCTCTAGCATTCATCGCTTATTTCTACTTACCCCCTGGTGACCTCCTCAGCAACTTGTGCTGCCTGCCATGTCAGACGGGCTCGGCCGTATTTCAAATATGATTATGGGAAAGGCTGTCTGGGCCCGACTTTTGTGCATATACGGGCTCAAGTGTCACTATCATATGATACTACATTCGACCCTGTCCGCTAGAGGAAGGAACGAGTAGGGCTCGCAGTCTTCCTGCGAATAAAACTCGACCCATCTCATCAGCCCAATACGTTGCCATGTAGTTTCTGAAGCAGGCGCCAGCACGATGCCGACGTAAGACCGAATCGGCGTGTTTTTAATACCACCGGATCCAAGAAGACACACTCTGATCCAGCTGAGATGTATCGACCGTACGGTTCCGTCTCCTTCGGTGCGATCTTTTCCGCAGTAGTGCTGGTAAAGGGCGCGGACGGCCGAGGTCATCTCGTCGTAGTTGTGGAAGTAGTCCACCACCTGTCCGAGCACCATCCTCGATACGTGGTGGTCAAGCATTAAACCACGGTACCTGGATGATAGCCCGATGTTCACCGGGGAAAATAAACCCTTCCTGCTGATCTCCGACATCAGGCAAGAGCTTTGTGAGACTACCTGAACGAATTCGTCGAGCTGCCAAGCGAGACCCCTAAACCGAAGACGTAAATCTCCGCCGATACTCTCCCGTCTGGTCTCGAAGGTGGAAAAGAGATTTTGCACCTGGTAACTGGACGTGAACGACTGCCAGAAGAAGTCGTTGACCTTGCAGTTCTGCGTGATCAGCCAGCTCCGCCGGGGCGGGCCCTGCTCCCGAGTCCGGCTGTGGATGAAGATCTGTGAAAGCAGCGGCGCTTTGGTCACTAGCTTCTCCCCGAACTCGTCTTCGAGCGAGTGCAGCTCCGCAATCTCTTCAAGCTGTTCGGGAAAGCCCGCCCGGCGTGCCCCGCACGCTATGCCGTAGGTCTGTACGATTCCATAGATGCGGTCGACGCGTCTGCTCACCCTACGGTGCTGTGCGCTCGAGTAGGCGTAGTGCGGAAACTCGATGCCAAGGCAGTCCAGGCCTTTGGCGTCCATCAGCGCGAACAGTTTTGAGAAACGTTCGAAAATTTTGCTCGTTACTGCTCGCCCCGCTTTGATTGCTTTTGTAGCGGGGACTCCGCCACGTCGTCGGCACCTCTGGGCAAACATCGTTTCGGCGTCCGAAAGAAGACGCTGAATCATCGTATTTGGCGGTACGAAGATGTCGCTCAGGGTACCCATGTCATGGTTCATGTTATGAAAGTTGAAAGGTCCATCCATGGGAAGCCGGAGGACGCCATCTTCGAACAGACAATGGGCATTTGGGCGAAGCACCATTTCTTGAAGCGTCCATAGGGATTTAAACCACGGGTGTTCTAGGATGCTGCTCTGCCAGGCCGAGAGCCTTTCCGAGCGCATATCTAGCTTATGCAGGAATTGTTTGGCCGCACGCTTGTCCGGAAACCCGCCGACGTGGCGGTTGACAAACCGCACGATCTCCAAGAGTGTTACGAGGGGCAACTCTTGACGCAGAAGGCGGCGGCGGCGATGCAGGCTGCGACGGCGGAAGCGACGCGTCTTGGCACGGTGGCTACGGGGCCTGCGACGGCCACGGGAACTCCCCTTCGGCTTCCGGAGGGAGCACAGCCAAGCAAAGGCCGTGTCAGCGCGTTTGAAGATCTCGACCTGCTTCGCGATCTCCTGCTGGCGCAGCTCCTTGGCTTCTGCGTCTTCCCCCTCGTGCTCCTGTGGGATGCACGCGACGTCCACCCACAACCAATCGCAGCGCCCTGTGCTGACCCCATGGTTGTCGAAGCACGATGTTGCCCGCTGGATGGCCTTTTGGAAGGCGGCGACGGTAAAGTGTTTCTTTAGAATGGGCGGTATAGGCCAGTCAACCCCACGTACGTCAAGGGCTGGCCCAGGAGTCTTTGATCGGTCCTGGTAGTAGCCCCAGGTGTAGCTGAGCACATTGTACCGCGGTGCGACGACGTCATTGTAGGTGTCGGCGCCGGTCCTGACGTGCGATGTCATTGTGTCGACATGGAGAAGGCGGTGTGGCCAGCGAAGCTCTTGGATCAATGGTTCGCCCTTGATGCATATTCTATCCGCCCATACATTAACTGGTGCTGGTGGTGGCGGGGGCGGTATTGGAGTTGCACTTGGGGACATAATGTTTGAAATGGATCATGCGCCTTCTGGGCGAGAGAAGGTAACTAGGTACCGAAATGGCTGTTGTGCTACAAATGAGGGAGGTGCAAAAGGCAGTGACAGCGAGGAATCAAAGGCTACATTCAACAGTGGCCATCGAGGGGCTACCAGTGGCCCTAAATACTTAGAAAGGCCACCAATAAGGTGGCCCCGCGTGTCGAGGCCTCAGGCAAGGGCTCCTGTCAGTAAGCAGACGCCACGGTTAGGCATTTAATACGACAAAATAGGCTGCCGTATGGTATAAGGCCTGGCTGCCATCGTGCCGTTTTCTTTGACTTTCCATAGCGAGGGGAACCATTTCTTCACGAAACCTCCCAGATTTATAAAGCGCGATTGTCCATTGTATGGGTAAATAAAGAGTGTCAAGGTAAGGAATTTAGCTATGCACTCCGCCTTTAACAGTTGAGAAGACGAGATAAGTAGATAGAGAAAGGACCGAGAAGTAAAAAGATGCGAGTTTGTAAAAAGAGAGAGAGAAAAAGACGTGTATCGCAAATTCCAAGACACCCACTTTTGTCGTTGCTTTTATCCGGCCTGCGCGTCCGAGAACAGATCCATCATAAGAGGGAAGTTCCCACGACCCGACACCCTGCGTAGTCTGTTAGCCCTTCTGAGAAATCTTGGTCCCACACCTATTCAGTAGCTTCTCCATCTCCTTCTTCCCCTCGCCATATCGACTATAGTACCCAACATTAACGCTGGCCTTGACAAGGCCCGGGTCGTCTCTCGCGCTCCCAAAGAGGACCGAGCCGCTCCTTCGAAGACACATCGCGAGGCCGGCTTCGGTAGTCGAGGTGTGTCCCGCCGACGAATAGCGCGCCACGTGCATAAATACAGCCACGTAAAGCTGGTACCCGCACCAAGCGTACTGGACGTCGGGCTCCATCCACATGGCGGAGCAGAAAAGGCCAATGGGGAAAAGGGCGGCAAAGGTTACAATAATGATCAACTGGATAACCTCAAGGCTTCGGTTCCGCACCGGGTGGCCATAGTGGCGCATAAACTGCAGGACCAGAGAAGGCGGGCCCGTCAGCACCATGAACCCGCCGACGGACTGCGGGCAAGAGATTTCAAAGTCGAGGGCGGGCTCGTACTCGGCCTCGTCGGGAGCGTGGGGGCGCCGCCGCGTGCTTGGGGCCAGGGGCTCGCGGTCCAGGGCGAAGACGGCGCTTAGCAGCCGCAGCGCGAGCGGTGCGAGCCACAGGACCGCCCAGGCGGTGTGGTAGCAAGCCGCGACTGCGACCGCGGCGACGACCGCGGACGACTCGGCGGTGCAGATGGCTAGCAGGACCCGCGGGCCCGGGCGGCCGCAGGACTCGCCCACGAAGGGCAGAGCCTTGCTCCTGTGGTCTTCAAGACTGGGCCGTGAGAGGGTGAGGTGGCCGACAAAGGTCTGGGCCCTCAGCGGGGGCGGTTTTGGTGGTGATGGACTCGCCGGTGTGGCGGTGGTCACCGGGATAGGGGCAGGTGCGGCGGCGCCCCTCTCTGCGCTGTCGGCCTGTACCACCTCTGCGTTTTGGGGCGGCGGCCTGACCGACGGCGCAGGAAAGGGCATGGCGGCTAGGACACGAGCCCATAGGCAGTTTCGCAGCTCATCGTTGTGCGATAGCTCAGCTCCCTCGCCTACTCCAGCGTGCATGGTGTAACGCCAGTCCAGTCGACGGAAGAATGAAGTGCTAAGCATGTGTCCCTGCCCAGCACCATTAAATAGGCCGTGCAAAAACATAATGTCCAAGGTGTTGAGGGCGGCTTTGTGCAGAGGGCCACCCATGGGCAGGCAGAGGGCCAAAAAGGGGAGGGATTCGCGGCCAAAGTTGGAGTAGAAGCGTTGAGGCCAGAGGAGACGCTCAAAGATGACGTTTGTGGCAGCTTCGGCCCCAATATAACCCAAGACGGCGCCAAACGCGGCAATGAGGCTGTTTTCGGCCATTCTTTCGGGGCTCGCTGGTCGCCAGATAGAGGCCCATAGCGACATGGCCTCTGCGGGAATGGACGGCATTGTATTTGGGGAACAGGAGGCAATATATATAGGACAGAGGCTTCTTGTGGTTCAATGAGGCGGCTGTTGGGCATAGATGGGCGAGTGTGTGGCTGCCATAAAGCAAAGACCGGTATGCTCCAAAGGCTGGGGGAAGGCTGTGATTGCTTTACATGTGTTGGCAAAAGCCAGACTGCAGCCACGAGCTTTGCCACAGTGCCACCTCACCACACATCACATGCCCTGCCTTCTCATTGGCACTTGACTTGGCATCACACCCCGCCCTTCATCTTCCATCCAATAAACATCGAAGAAAGGTCGGACGATGATGGTGACCATGTGACACAACGACGGCCTCGGGCGGTTTCTCGAATGCCTTCTCGCTCAGACTGACGTTATTTCATGCTGTACCACCCGAACTTCAAGCCAAGTGGCTGCCTTTACCGCAGGCCACTGCCTTTTTGTAATCGCGGCAAGCCTCAATGTAACCGGGCGGGATAAAAGTAACCAAGCCAAGCCCCTCTTCTTGTACCACCAGAACATCCTGCTTCCGTCAACCGGTCAAGAGGGAGCGCGGGTACTGTAGCCGGCTGTCCGACTGGGCGGGCCACACTCGCATGGAGGGACGGCTGCCGCTCGTACGGCTCCGTCCGCGACCCCAAGTACACCATCATCTCTTACACTTGGGGTCGCTTTCGCGCCAACAAAGACGAGGAAGGGACCTAGATTAACGTCAGGGGCCTGCAATGGAAAATCTCAAGCATCAGGACGGAAAGCGAGGGCGGGTTCAGCAGTGACCTGTTCAGACGCATCCTCAAGGTCGTCGGGAGGGATGCCGACTTCGTGTGGGTCGACGTCGCCTGCATCCCCCAGGCCCCGACGGGTCTTACAAGATTCCGGACCGGGTCTTGCAGGACGAGCTCGCTGATGAGATCGGCCACTAGGTGGGGATATTCAAGGGGGCGCAGAAGGCGCACATCTGGCTCCACGACCTCTCGACGACGGGCCTGCGGCAAAATATCGACACTCTGAGCAGCTGAGGCCCGAGGGGCCCGAAGGGTTCAGGAAGCTCCTCGAGTCCAAGTGGTTCAGCTCGCTGTGGACGCTCCAGGAGGCCTTCTTGCGCAAAGACGCCGAGGTGCTGTCCAGGTCCGGCAACAGCGTCTCCATCGTGGCGTCGCCTGGCGGTGAATCAGAGGTTGTGATGCTGCAGACCATCATGAACCTTGTCGACACGCTGCTCCACGGCCCCCAGAGCTACACGTTCTACGGCAATCTCCGCTACTCGGGCATCGAGCCCTGAGCGCTCTCAACCCGCTCGCACTGCTCGGCGTGGTGCCGCACCGCACGGTGTCGAACAGAGAGAACGAGGTGTGCGGCATCATGCAGGTCTTCAGCCTGAAGCTGGATCATCGCCATGGCTTGGAGAAGCTGGAGCGGGAGTTCTGGAAGGAGATCAACGGCAAGTCGCCTTTCACCGCACAGGCCTTCGTCCACCAGGTCCAACTACCTCGCGAGTTTGCCTCTTGGCATTTCGATCTGCCGATCAAGGACAAACTGCCTACCAGGCGCGTTCGCCAACAAAAGATCCGAATCACAAAACACCGCCCCTTCCAACGCTCACAGCCTTTCGATTTCAATCAACCGTACCTTCAACAATACCGCTGGTTTTGGGAGAAGAAGGCGATATTCATAAATCCTAACAGCAGGCTTTCTAACGGGCTTGTTTTGGGTTTGTTTGAGTTCTATCTGCTGGTGTTGGAAGCCATTGAATTGGCCGGTTCTTTGCTGGGGCTCGAACCTTTATTTGGCGAACGTGTGCCTGAGCCAGCGGCTTCCGACCCCGGCCATGGCTACAGGCGCGGGCGAGTTAGAGCACCGTACGATCTCACCAAGCTTGTGCCCAAGGACTTCTACAACATCCGGGAGGTGAAGGACTACAGGTTCCGCACGAAGGCGTGGTTCGAGACGGGCAGCGACGCCGAGATGCACCTGCAAGGCAGCTCAGTCGGCCCGGCCGACGTCCTGGAGCTGCTGCGAAACTCCTCGCCGTCGCGGAGGAGGGCTCCGCCGTCGGCCGAGGGGGTGCAAACCGACGACGAGTGCGAGGAGGAGCTGCAGGAAATACATGGAACCTTTGCAAACTCGCCCACATGCTCAGTCCACATGGACAAGGGCCCTCTTGACGGCGTCAACCTTTTCCAGCCGCGAGCGCGCGACGCGCTGAATCAGGCTGCCCCGGACCCCATCAGGTCAATGCAGGCCTTGGCCAAAAGAGCAGAGGATGAGGATATACGGATCATCGTGCTGGGCCGGTTCACGATCGAGCATGACGACAGACGCGCGACGACCTTGGGTGTCATTGTCCGTCCAGACGATCCAGGAGAGGATAGGGTGCAGTACTGCTAGAGGCGTGCGGGTTTTTGTACGTGGAAATCCGAGGCCACGGGGTCCTTCCAAGAGTTCAAAGGTGTCCTTGTCTAGTTAAGCCTTGCTTGGTTCGGTTCACCGGCATGAGCATTTTCCATAGTTAAAAGCAAAATAATTCTGTCTATAAATATCGGGTGTGTACCCATGGAGTAGCGCATCTCACAGCACATTACTCATTGTTCTCTAAACCAAACTTTAATAGTATTGCTCAATCGTAGCCTTACCTGGCCTAATGTAGAAGATTTCATACTTGAGTTTATACTTGCCAGCAAAAATACATGCGCACAGCTATTGCAATAGACACGTCCAAGTTCTCATCCGCTGTTAGACGCCGAGGGCGAGGGTGAGTGTGCGACGGTGACCAGAGCCTTCGACGGGGCGAGAACTACCGGATCTATTCGACGGAGAAGCTCCGCCATTCTCTCCTGCCCGTCCGCATACCGGAGATGATAGGTCACAGCCAGGCTCGCCTTGACCGTCCTGGCGCCGCCTCTCCTATGACCAAACAGAAGCGCGCCCTGGCCGCCGCCGGCCCCGAAGCAACGGGCGAGGCGCGTTGCCGTGTCGGCGGCGTCGCGGGCGTCGGTCGCGTAGCGGGCCGTATACATGGCCAGGACGACGTAGAGCTGGTAGCACAGCCAGACGTACTGCAGCTCCGCCGGCTGCATCCAGAGGAGCGAGCAGAAAAGGCTAACGGGGAAGAAGAGGCCCAAGGCGACGACGATGGCAAACTGTGCCAGCTCCCGCGGCCGGCTGCGCACCGGGTGGCCGTAGTGGAGCATAAACTGGTTCACGACCGCGGGGGCGCCCGTGATGAGCAGGAAGCCGGACCCGGACTGCGTGGGGCAGTGCACCTCGAAGTCGCGGACGGGAGCGTCGGGCGCGACGGCGGCCAGGGATTCGAGCGGCTCGCGCCGCAGGGCGAGAAAGGCGCTCGCAAGCCGCAGCATCAGGGGCGCGACCCAGAGCAGGGCCCAGGCCGTCCGGAAGGCGGCGGCGACCCCGACGGCCACTAGTAGTGCCGAAAACTCCGTGGCAACCAATGCCAAAATGACGCGGAGGTTCGGGGACCCGGTGCCCTCTGACACGAACGGCAGGTTTCCAGACGCGAGGTCGGCCGCCGTCGGCCGCGCCAGCGTCAGGTGGCTGACCGCGACCATCGAGCGAACGGGCGCAGCAGGTCGACGGGCGGTGACGCCCTCCTCGGCAGCGGAGCCGCTGTTCGGCCCCAGGCCAGAATGCTTCGCGTCGTCCAAGGTCGGGGTTGGGAGCCGAGAGATGGCGCGCGCCCAGAGGCAGTTCCGCAGAGATTGCGGCCCAGACTTGGCGGCGCCGTCGTTGCCATGCACCGTATAGGTCCACGCCAGGTGCGGGAAAAAGGGGGTGCCCAGCATGTGGCCCAAATTTTTGCCCCTGAAAAGGCCGTGTTCGGAAGCGCTATCGAGCATCAGAAGGGCGGCCTTGTGCAGAGGGCCGCCCATGGGGAGGAGGAGGGCCAGCTTAGGCAGCGAGGCGAACGTGAAATGTGAAAAGGAGCGCTGAGGCCACAGGAGCTGTTCGATGGACTGTACCATAACGGCTTCGGCGCCGATGTAACCCAAGACTGCGCCGATCGCCCCGAAAAGGGTGCCCTCTGGGCCGGCGATGCTCGTGTCACCCATGGTTTTTTTGAGGTGTGCTCAAGTTGTGGAACCAACGTGGGCTGGAGGGGAACGGCAGGAAATGCTGCCTTTTCAGCTTTTTCTGCACATGGAGAAAATTGCAGCCTGTGAGTGGCTTGGGTCGACAGGCAGCACGGCGCAGCAATATGCCGGGGAGGCAGCCTGACACTAATGGATGAGCTGACCGGGCTGGGTGGGCAGGCATGGCGACGCCACCGGCCTCAAGCAGCCCGGCCCGCCCCCCTTCCAGCCTGACCTCCATCCTGCCAGCTGGTCACCCGGCTTCCCATCGGATCTGCCATGTGCAGTATTTCCTCAAGTGCTATTGAGCTCAGATTGCTTAGGGATTAACCAGCAAAAACCGTCAATTTTTTTGGGCAGTTTCGTTTGCCAATTCTCTCTCCTAGGACGTAGCCTAGCTGGTTTGATAATTACCCAAAGGAACCTTATATTGCAGGCCGTCTTCGCTTGCGCAAATCCGATAATCCCCCCTGTGTAGCACAGCGCGGTGGACCGCTTTCCCGTTGGAAGGGAGGCGCGGCGCGGCCAGAAAAGGTGGTGTGATGCCCTGTTTCGCGGTGATTTACCTTAAGCCGTCGCAAGAAGAAACATCTGCTAAGCCACGTTTTACCCATAGGTCGCCGGATTCATCCTGCGCAATTTCTTTACGAGATATGTCAACTGTTTCCCCAGAAGACTCTGCCACGACCCCCAACAGCCCTTCGGCCGAAGCACTCCGAGCGAGCCTCGAACGATGGAGAAATTCGTACCGGAATGATGACCTGGACTGCTACCTCTTCGGTTCTGAATGGCATGAGTTCGAAAAGACAAAATGGGCCGAGTACGAGCAACTCGAACTTTGCCGCCAACGCCTGTCGACCGCCCCTCTGCACTGGCAGGCCGGCATGGAAGACGCTCGGAGACACATGGACCTGTTGAGAAAGCGGATATACAGACCACTGGAGGGGAAACTTCTCAAAACCAGCCCACTGTACATTCAGCTGGACCGCTACGTCAACATGTATTCTCCGGACAAGCCGTATCCTTGGAACCTCAAAGAGTCCTGGAGCCTAATGCTCTCGAGCTGGGTCAAATTCCAGGAATTACACGATAACAACGACGCCTTCCGGTCCCTTCTATCCCTTTGTCAGAGCAGCTCATTTCGCCATCTCCCTCTGGCCGATGATCAACCGGCGATCCATGCGGCCAAACTGGGCCGGCCGAGACGTCAAGCTCCGCGCCTCCGTCAGGGGCGCGTTCTACCCGATGCCCAGCCAGCAGGGCGGGCCCGCGGTCCCGCCGCTATCGGCGGAGGCGCTCAGCGAGAGCGCGACCATCGAGGCCCGCCTGCGGCCGCCGCTGACGGCGGCGAACCTGAGGCGGCTCACCAACATAAAGCTGAAGTGGGGGTCGTACCTCGACGAGCACCTGGTGCTGGTCCAGGGCACCGAACAAGCCCGGAGGTCTCGGCTGGGCACCGGATCCATCAGGACCTTGCTGCTCTTCAGCTACCACTGGTGGCTTATAGATGCGTACAACATGGCCAAGGGGAGGCAGGGGCAGCCGGAGCCGGACGGGGGCCAGGACCCGGCGGCGCCGCCCGAGGAGGCCGCTGATGGTGACACCATGCAGGCGAATGCCCCGGAACCAAATACAGCACCGGCCACGATACGGCCACGGCACAGACCACGGTACCAGGGACGGAACCAGAAACTGCAATAGAAACAGCACCAGGGACAGTGGTAGAGCCTAGCTCCCCTGCCCGGCGACCACTTGATTTTATCACAAGGCTGTTTAAACGAAGAGACTCTAGGCCTGCCGCCGCCCCAGCCGTTGCCGATGCTCAACCGGCCGAAGGGCCAGAGGCACACATAGAGCTAGGGGACTTGCCTCAACGCGCGGCACCGGCGCCCAGTCCGGCCGCCGAGACGGCAGCTGTTGCTGTGAACCCGGCGAATCCCGACTCCCCCGACAGTCACCCTCCACAGCCTGTCGCCCCAAGACCTCTGGGAACTGGTACCTTGTTCCCTGAGCAGATCTTGAGTGCAGAAACCACCGCCACGGCTCCTCTGGCCCCTGGAGTGCCCGCCGTCGCTGTGGATGAAACAGCCAATAGGACTTACGCGCCTCGCGAGACACTGACAACTACTGTAAGCATGCCTCCTCTCACGAGTACGCTGCATGAAAGTCAAGCAGCCGACACCCAAGCGGCCGGCTCACCGCAGGAGGGACCCGCACCCACAACACCAATATCTCCCCCGGTCACCGGCGATAGAGACGAGGATATCGCCGCAGATGCCATCAGCCAAGGGAACGCTGCCGCTGATGGTGCCCAACCCGCCGCCCCCATGGCCGCACCTCCCGTCCAGACCCAACAGCCCGCTGATGGCTTGGGGAAAGCGCCAGAGATACCGGCTACGACGCCAACGGCACCAACAACAGCAGGCATACCGACAACGGCAGCAGCAGCGGCGACGACAACAACAACAGCGCCGGCAACAGCAGGTAGACAAACAACGACAGGGGCGACGCCGGCGGAAACACCGCCGCCCTTCTTCCCCATGCCGCTCGAAGTGATCGAGGAGACACTTAAAAGTCTCTACCTCCTCCTGCCTCCCGGCGACTACGACACGCAGCCCCTCCTGTCCAAAGAAACCCAGCTTGCATTATCAGACCGACGCGATGCGGATGACCACCCCGAGGACGTCGACTGGGAACCCCGGCGACGGCAGAAGCTCCGGTCCTTCACTTTCTACCACGACCGCCTGCTCGACCTGGCCTCCGAGTACCTGGACCCGCCGCGCAACTGGACCACCATCTGGCGCGACAGCCGCAACACGGCGCAGTACTGGACCTTTTGGATCGGGCTCGTCATCTTCGTCGCCACCGTCGTGTTCGGGACCCTGGCGTCCGTTCTGGCGGGCGTCCAGCTCCACTATGCACAGGGCCCTCCCAAGTAGTGAAATGGCCTGGCTGGCGCATACGAGGGACAAGGACCTGGAAAAAAGTGAAGTCCATTTACTGGTTAATAAAAAATAAAAATAAAAAACATACAACACCGAGGATTCCCCAGTGGTCACCCACCTGAGTACTAGTTCGGCCCTCACTGGTTTG
>NW_008804545.1:2339083-2357595 GCF_000145635.1 Gaeumannomyces tritici R3-111a-1
AGGGGAGAGCGGACGGGATCCCGTATATTCCAGTGGGTATGGTCGTATGTGCCAATGTGGTTAGCAACGCTCATTCAACAAAGCTCGGCCTCGGATGGCGTGGGGAGGAGGCTGATCTGCTGGACCGGGTCGAACTGGAAGAAGTCTCGGAAGAAAGCGACGATGGGAAAATCGGACAGTTTCTTAACCAAATATTCGCGGCTGTTCTGCCCAGCCCAATTACCGTCACCCTGGGAATGCATCGATCGCGCGGGCTCGGAGAGTGTTTGCGTGCTGGTCGAAGCGACGGCCGCTCCAGATGTCGATGCTATGTATAGGGGCGAGCCGAGGAGCGGCAATTCGGTGTCTGAGGTATGGCCTGCCCTGTTGCTCGTTATTTCTGCACTGTCGACGGAGGTCCGTATGTTCTGAGCATTGAAAGGCGCCTTTCGTCGACCAGGCAGGCTCCTTCAGCGTGTGTTGTAGTGCATGCACATGGTCAGCGCCGCCCTCCACCAAGATCCCATCCGCTTAGGCTCGTCATGCTCGAAACTGCAGCCGACGTGTCGGATAGCTTTCTGGCAATAATGCCGACGGATTAGCCGCGACGGAGACATTGCAGGGCGGCAGCCCAGTGGTCGGTGGACTTGAGTGCCTCAAGCATGGCGTTTTTCCATCGCACTGGGGCTCTCAACAGCAGGCTCCGCGAACACGCGGCCGCAGCCTCTTGCCCCATTCTTGGGAGCACGACGAGTACGACGGCACGGCCTCCTACACGTCCGTTCGTGTATAGATTCGAATCGACAATAACCCGGCCAAATTCGGTGTCGTATATTTCTATCAAGCAGGAGATCAACGGCGTCGGACTCAAATGGTAGGGTGCAGATGATGGCGATGTTGAAGCCGTCGCGATTGGGTGGCTGCGAGACGGGCATTTGGGACAATGCTACAAAATACCATTGTGAAAGGGTCAAGCTGGGAAGAGATGCACGTCTTGTATTGGGTGGGATGGATCCATTTCCATGTGGGCTGCTTCCATAAAGACACCTCGCTTCCGCTTTCGTTTTCCAGTCTGGTATCTTGCCCCCAAGGCTCGAGGCTGGCAATCGATAGCAGTGACCCGCGTTGCCTCTACTCCTGTTTACATTTGTGTGTGATTCTCTTGGTGACGACCTGAAGCGAAGCCTATGCTCCTCCCCGTTTTGACCGCTGTGTATCGACCTGAACCTTCCAGGAATTTGGCAGCGAAAGCAATGAGCTGAGTATCGGTCCCTGTGACTGGATTAGTGGACGAGAAGCCCAGTGAGGACTGCAGAGGTCTCCAGAGGCATAACTCACCAGGAGGCCCCAGCATCGAGATGCAGACTGGAAGGACTTCTTCCTTGCCGCTGACGCGGGATACGTAGGGAACCTCTCCAACTAAATGGCAGGCCATGAGAGAATTTAGAAGGTGTACTATTCTAATTGTGAGAGTGTTGGATGCGCAAACCAGGAATAACCAGCTCAGGGGCGCCGGAGACTGGGGCCAGGAGAAGCGGTTCCCACAGCAATTGATCACCAGTAGGTGGTCTGTAATGCGGCACATGTTAGTGAGAATACTTCTGGTGTAGGTCTTTTTTCGGAGAGGTGCAGCATACCGGGGCCACTCATCGCGGTAGACAGGCTCGACAACAGCAATCGGCCATATAAGGATGGTGTTGTGTGCCTCGTCCTGAAGCACAGTCCGAAGGAGCCATTGGCGATATACTCCGAGCCGTGCAGCACCCTCCTTGCGCTGCTCAGAAGAGCAGTCTCGCGCCTTGTCCCTAGATTTGGTAGGGTGTGTCAAAATAAGATATATCGCCCAGACTGATGCATGCAATGTCGGCGAAGCACAGAACCCATGACGAACCAAGTGTGGATTCCCAGGGGTGGAGGCATGTATGGCTGCCTGCCAAAGGCTTGCTGGTATCCCTCCCAAAAGACTTTGGTACTTCCCCAGAATGTCGAGACGTATGTCCAAGTGCTGACCTGGACGGAGATATTAGTTGATGGGTACGGCATCTCGTCTCGACGGCAAGGGTCAGGCGCCTACATCTGGGCTCAAGTATTGCTCAAGAGGGGCACCACCCGCCTCGGGTGGCGGACTCGACGACCACATGTCCTCGACGGAGAGCAGATTGGACTCAATGCCCGCAAACTTTTCCAGGTCCTCGCGAAAGCTGGTAAACAGCATATGCTGCGGCGACCCTTCGGGGATCGGTGGCTTGGGAAGTGATAGCAGTCTTGTGGGTTTCTGTGACAGATTTTAGTAATCCTCCGGAGAACGGAGTTTTCTGTCCAAATGGATTACTTACGAGGGGTTCCCCATCCCTGATGGTTCCCGGACACCAGACATTGACGACCTCGCTGAGAACCTCGAGGCTTCTGGCAAAGAGGCAAGGCGTGTCTGTTTGGCTGCGGTCGCTCGCCAGTAGTCATTAGTCTCTTGCGTGCTGGGCAAGACCTTGGTCACGTGTACTTACGGAACACCTGACCACATGCCCTGGCAGGAGACCATGGATCCAGATGGCCGAAAAGAGAAGCATCCATTGGCGAGGGCTGGAAGGCGGGCGCTAGCAGTAGCTGACTCATGGACTCTTGTTAGCTAGACTCCCGTCACAGTTCAAGCCCCAGTTGAATGAGTCTTTGGATAAGGAGGCGCGTTCGAAAGCTGTCTTACAGTCACTTCCGATTGCAACATCCAGCCAGTCATAGGACGCTATAGCTGCGGCTTGCCCGGAGCTTCCGCCCGATGGCGACTGGTAACCGTCTCCTCGGGGGTTGAAAGGGGCTGGGAAGTCGATACACTGTGTCGGATGTTGCGACAGCACCATTGAGCACATGTGCGTGAGACCGACAACAACGCCGCCAGCATCGATGACGCGCTGGACAGCGGGTGCAGTATAGTTCGCTGGAGGGGATAGTTTAAGGTATTCCCTACTTCCGAGAGACGTGTGATGGCCCTTTATGTCGAATATATCCTTGACTGCTACACGAATGCCCTCGAGCGGCGGTCCGGGGGCGCCGCCGAAGCTGCGCATGCGTGAGGGGACGGCGACGCAGCTTGGATGGTGGCCCCTGGGTGCAATCCGGGTTGCGACGAGTCTAAAGAAAAGACCACGAGAAGTTTCAGCAGGTGATCGGCACGGCTTGGAGATTGGGGTAAATGGCTAACTCCTTGTCGGGCGAGGTTCGAAGCGGAATAGAAAAAGCCGCAGATGTATCCTCGTAAAGTCTGTAAACAGGACTGAGTCTACCGGCATCCAACACATAAGGGCCTGGAGCCGGCGCGATGCCATCCTCGAACACGATGGTTCGCAGCCATGCGTCCTTTCCGTTGACGCGCAGATTCTTGGGCTGGCGGTCCCCGTCGCAGGAATTGCGGATTGGCACTATGATTCCCGAGAGAAATTCGGAGCAAAAGACGTCATCTGTACGAGCTGCGTGGTTCAGAAACCTGTCCAGCAGGCTCTGTGCGCCACCCATGGTCGAATCGACAGGGTCAGAGCAGCAAGGCAGGACCATGACAAGCCAGCGCCCATCCATCATGACCCGGGCGTCCTTTTCCAGTAGTATCTACCCGTTAGTGCGCACCATAGCAGCATGCCTATCTAGGCCAGGCTGGACATACATTTGGCTCTTTCCACGCGGCAAAATCCCCACCATCAACCGAGAACAGAAACAGTTGCTCGAGGGCGAAGGCCATGGCGGCGATCGGCGATGTGAGTTACGCGCTGGGGCCCTTGCCGATACACGACAGAAAGCCTGACCGTAGCATATTGATGGCCCTGCCCATCTGATGTCAGTCCATATGTAGCCGTCATGCAACCTCCCCCGCCCTCGGCAACGGATTTGATGCACCACTAAGAATGGAAGAGAGGGGGGGTCACGTGTTGGTCCTTGGAGCCGGTCTGCATTTTCTTCGTTCCAGCCTCGGCGGCTGGTTTGGTCGCATCCCGGCGATAATTTTCCCAGGCTAACGAGCAGCGAGCGGGCAGTTTGACGGCCGATACGCCGCGGGACGAGGCCCTTTCTCCTGCCGCTGTGCTTGCACTATTGACCCGATAAAGTTTCTTACTCAGGGGAAGTGGGTAATTCCACCCCTGTCGCCGTTACCATGGCGCCGTCGAACAAAAAGGCCAAGGGAGACGTCAAGAAGGAAGGCCGACTCTATCAGATCCTGCTGAGTCCCAAGGTTCAAACGCTGTAAGCCACTATTCTCGGTGAGAACCTTCGGTCTACGCCATACAAATACACAATCACCCTGACACTTTCGAGAATCATCGCGGTGCCGGGTGTGGGAACACCGCCGCCTGATGAATGGCTGAGTGAGCAGACCAGCGCGGGGGAGCGGAGGCTCTGGTTCGAATCAATCCCAGGCGGCGTGGCCCCCGGCATCGGTGTCTACGGATACCATCACGGGATCGATGCGTCGGGACTGTCGTGGCACGACCTGCTGGAGCACGGGGGGCGGTTCGTGACTGCGCTGCAACAAATCATCGAGGAGTTGAACGTGAGTTTCTCTCGCTCAAGCTGTCACTGGCACCGCTAACCGGGCCACGCCATTGCTACAGTTGGGACACTGCCCGGTCCTTATTGTCTGCCATAGCCTCGGGGGGCTCATCGTCAAGGAGGTAGGTGGCCCAACCTGTATCTTTGGTGGCCCGGTTGGTGGTTTCTGCTAAAAAGAAATGCGAGACCAGGCGCTCCGGCTAGCCTACGAGCAGAACTACCGTAATCTTCTGCGAGCGCTTGCTGGGGTTATTCTTTTGGGAACGCCCCACTCTGGCACCGAGAGCAGGGACAAGTGGCAGAATGCCACCGTGATGCTGTCTAAGAAGAGCAAACGGCTGAGCTCAGATGACCTCACAAGGCTCTCGAAGAGCTCTCTGTTATTCGAGCAGGCCGCTGTGACGGTGCCGATTCTCTCCGTCTACGAAACCAAGGAGACCAAGGTTAAAAGCAGGCTCTGGATCACTAAGAAGACCCTAGTACATTCCCCGAACCTCCCTACAAAGCAGGCAGCCTCTGGGGGTTCCATCTTCTGATACATCGCTAGATAATGGACGAGGCGTTTGTGAAAACAAACTCGAGCTACGAAGAGATGCTCGGCATCGCCGCGGACCACAACACTCTGTGCCACGTTGACACGAGCGCCAAACACTTCGGCAAGATCAGCACCTTCATCAGCACTTCTCTTGAGGATGCCCGCTTGAAAATCGTCAAAGGCTCTCCGATATGTGAGTAAGGGGGAAGGATTATCAGTTAAGAAGCCGATCTTTGCATAGCACCGATTACTAACCGTCAAAACGCGACTTTCAGTCGATGCCCCCTCGAGTTTTGGAGACTTCAGTGACTTTACACCCGAAACAGCAGCAAGCAAATCACAAGGTATTTTGTCCCCCGATTTGAGCTTTCCCACAGTCTCGGATGACTGACAGGTCTCGCGTCCCCATTGTTATCACTGCTCCAGGAGAGACAGGAGGTAGCCCGAACCGTAGGTCTACGGAATCGAGGTCTCCGATCAGCAGGAACACGCGCCGGGCCACCGCTGCCACGTCGGACATGGGATTTGAGATCGTTCCCCGTCTCTCGGCGCACCCTTCGTTCCCGGTCAGACGGATATCGGGATCACGCTTCCCGCTCCACCTCGTACCCGTGGTTCGCAACCGGGAGTTTTTCGGGCGGCAAAATGAGTTGGCGGCCATTGAAAAGTTTTTTTTTGACGAAGACGAAAACAGGGACTCCCCCGGCAATGCACTGGTCCGAACGTTTGCCATCTGCGGGCCGGGCGGCATGGGAAAGACCCAAGTGGCGGGCGAGTTTGTCCACACCCGGAAGGACCGCTTTGACATGATCTTTTGGGTTCACGCGGATTCCTCGGCGAGGCTTCACGACGAGTTTAGCCGCCTGGCGGTGAAACTTGGCCTGGTCGCTAGAGACTCGACCGATGCGCGCGACCAGATCATCACCCGCGACCTCGTCAAGGGATGGTTGGCGGACCCTGTCAAGGACCGGGGTGCTACGGCCGCCTTCTGGCTCCTTGTGTTTGACAACGTCGACGACATGGATGTGCTGGAGGGTTTCTGGCCCCTGGACGGCCCCGGCTGTGTTTTGTTCACGAGCAGGGACCCCCTGGCCATGAAGTCCACGTATCTGGCTGACACAGGCATCGACCTCCAGCCTTTTAGTGCCAGAGAGTCATCTTCGTTCCTTGAGAAGCTCACACTCAAGAAAGGAGACAGCAGCGCGGTCCACGCTCGTCTTGGCGGTCTCCCGCTGGCGATGACGCAGATGGCAAGTGTTATAATACGCCGTGATCTATCCTACTCAGAGTTCGCTCAGTCCTACGACGAGCTCACAAAGCGCGAGGAGCTCTTCCAGTCGCAGTATAGCAAGCCGGGAAGGAAGGGTCACGAGAAATCCATCTGGACCGTCTGGGCTTTGGAAAGTCTCAAGCACGGGAGATCACTTCTCGAGGTGCTTTCGATGCTCGATCCGGATGGCATCCTGGAAGACCTACTCACCAATGAGGCCGCGAAACCTGTGCAGCTGAAGACATTCCCAAAGACGCCGACTGAGTACCAGAAGGCAAGGACAGAGCTTCTGCAGTCGTCGCTTATCAGCAAAGACAACTCTTCCAAGCGGATTGTCATCCATCGGTTGATACAGGATACGGCACGGGCAAAGATGACCACGGCACAGTTCAACGAGACCTTTGACGCCTGTCTCCATCTAGTCTCCTCAATGTGGCCGTATGAGAAGTTTGGGTGGCGCCACGGAGTTGCTCGGTGGGCAAGATGCGAGGAGCTATTCCCCCATGTCGTGACACTTCGAAGACTTGCGGATCAAATACAGACCCTTGATGGACATGGCGGCGATTTGAAGAATCGCCTCAGGCTTCCGAAACTTTTGATCGACGCGGGGTGGTAAGCATGACCACCTACCTCTACTGAAGACAGATGACCCTTGTTAACCTATGCCAACACTTGGAGTAATATCTCTCTCTCGGTTCGTAGGTACTATCACGAGACGGGACACTCTACCGAATCCGAGCCGTACTTTGACTTCTCCATCAAGATATGCCGGTCCATATTGGCGCAGCTAAAGAACAGTACCCCCACACAGAGTGGCGTAACAAACGGATTCATCGAAGCCGACCTGAAATCCATGATGGCCGAGGTGCACCACAACCTCGGCTGCATCGGCACCGAGACAAACCGGCCGGAGTTCACCCTACACCACTTCCAGCTATACAACGACATGATGATCAGGGAAAGTGGCAGCCACACGCGAGGGAGAGACAGCCGACTGCACATTTCGTGGAACGAACTGGGCAATGCGTTTATGATGAACCGGCGCTGGGCAGATGGCGAGCGGTGCTTCACAACCTCGATAGAGTCGGCAAAGTTGCAGCCTGACTACAAGCCCACGGACGCCTCGTTTCCACATGTCAACCTCGGATTGGCGTACTGGCTGATGGGGAGACACGACGCCGCCATGGCGCAGCTCAAAGCTGGTCTATGTCACCGGGAACAGGCGTTTGGGGTCAATGACAGCCAATCATTCATGTGAGTAAGGAGGGGCCGCGCTGGCAGCAGGTTTCCGTCCTTGCATTTTGACTGACTGGGCGAAATACAGAACTGGAAGGTTCCTCCACGCAATAGGGAACGTCAAAGCATCTTTAGGCCTTTATGGCGAAAGCTTTGTCTTCCACTCACGAGCCCTGGCGCAGTACCAGAAAACGATTGGCAAGAACCACCACCGGACTGGAGATGTCCACGTAAAAATGGCTGAGCATTTTATCCGAGACAAGAAGTTTCCGGCAGCCAGGTATGTTTCAAAAGATGATGTTATTCAATCAGGTCGGGCTGGGTAGTAGACTGCCTACTTGACCTGGTGGCACCGGCTGACCTTTCTCACAACGAGCAGCGAGCACATATGCGAGGCCCTGCGCATCTTCGGAGACCGCCCGGCCTATAGGCACGAGAAGATGCGAGCCCTCTTCAAAGCGGCAGCAATGTACTCGGGCCAAGGGAAGGAGACCGAGGCTGTGCAGGCGCGCGACCGGTGTGCGGCGTTGTATGGAGAGTTGTATCCTGGCAGCGGCAAGGCAGCCGCAGATCTTACGGATGCCGACGTGGATGACGCGGTCGCATTCTGGTCCAGGTAGCAGCAGCTTTGGAGCCGGGCGGGCTGAGAGATGGGCGCGGAGTTGGGCGCTGAGGGCGGCTGAGATTGGTGTGATGATGCAAGACCACGGCTCCAAAGCCCCAGGCCGCATGTGGCGTTGGTGACTCTTGGTGATAAGCAGCGAATCCCAAGACCTGCTCGACGTCTCCCGCTCAGCCCCGGGCGCGCAAAAAGACCTGAATGCCGTGCGCGGAAATGCCAAGTATGTGCCCCTCATCCTCTTCGAGGCAGGCAACGCCCGTCTGGTCGAGGCTGCAAATGCGACCCATGGGCGCACCCTCCAGACGCCGCCTGAATCTTCGAGCTGGGCTGCCACCCACACAAAGACCCGAGTGGTGTGAGTCCGCCAACAAGGTTGGGCGCCCGCCCGCCCCGGCGGTTCGTGTTGGTTCTGCGAGAATAATAAACACCCCATGCAATACAACCCTCCCCGACGCTGCTGCAGCTTCAAATGCGTGCTACCTCCCATCTTGAGATCTGGAAGATGCATGCCGCACGCGCCTATCCGCTCGCTGATAGGGTCTGTTCCTCGACTGTCTGACTGCAGCTCTACGTGGTAGCCCGAGTTTGTCGCACATCCCTAGCCGTGCTGCTCCCGTTTTGGGCACAACCCGGTCAAATGGGGCCGGGAACCGACTCTTCACCATCCCGTTCCAACGGGAGGTCTTCGACAGGTAAGAGCGTCCGAAATTAACCCCCTCCACCTATCCGCGTCGTTTGCACGCACGCAGACATGGATGGCTTTAATTCTGATCTGCATCTGTGCTAAGCAGCATCCCCAGAGGAGCTATATGCCAATGCGGTATCCTCTTACTCCCGCCAGGGCGCCGAGGCGACTCTGTTCCCTGGCCCTCACTTTGAGAGGCTGGGAACATACCTCAAGGCCCCCTTTTACCGCCGGCGCGACACGGCAGCCGCTGCCGGGTTCCCGTTTTTTGTTCTCTACCAAGGCCTAGGCCTCGACAGGACACGCCGCACCGAAGCCACCTCGCCCGACCAAGTTGCTGCCTTGGCCAGGGACCACCCCGGCGGGAACCAGCTGCTGTTTCTACGCGGACAACCCTCTCCGGAGTGGCTCAGCGGGGTAGGGTCTAGGTTCGGTGTCGACCCGGAATACTTTCAACGGCATATGGACATCATCCTCGCGGTCGGTCGGGCCAAGTACTACGCTCAGCCGTCGCTGCCCTCCGCTTCCAGCCAGGTGGTCCAGCTACGGTACTTTACCCTCAGCAAGACGGTCAAGCCGTCTTTCAAGGCGGACCAGACGGACCAGCTTAGGCTTTCCGCCCGGAAGAAGATGGACGACTACATCACCGCCACGTCCCAGAAACTGGAGCACGGCAACGCGGTCGGAAACTCCATTGTACGGGACTTTTCGCTTTTCAGCAACGGCCGTTGGGCAATTGAGCAGTGTATATCTCTCTGTGTGAATCGGACCGAAACAGGCTGGACAGGTGAGAGAAACGAAGCGCCCCCTCCCTTTGGCGCTCTTGGAGCTGCTCCATCACTAACCGACTCGTCTCTCGTACAACCAGCTGTCGCGTGGGTTGATACGGGCAAGGACCTGAACGAATGCCCCCGTGGGCCATGGAAAGACCATTGGGAGCACAGCCATACAGACTACCGAGCCTTCCTCCCGACCGTCCAGAGCTACCCCCACTGCTCCCTCCATCCCCAGAGGGAGTCGGTCGCGCAGGACCCAATGCCCAAGCCGCAGTTCGCCCAGAGCGCCTCGCTCCTCCACCGAAACTACGGAAAGCGGCTGGACAAGGCCATGATGGGCGTGGACGCCTTCTATAGCTTCCACGAGATCTTTAAGTTTTGCGCCTTCTCCCAGGTCCAGTTCCTCAACATGATCGAGGACTGCATCTCCGAGGCCGTCGACCTGGAGAGCCCGGAGCACATGAGCATCGCCCAGTCGAACCTCGTCTACGCGCAGGACCTGCTCGACCGGCAGGTAGAGATCCTCAGGAGCACAATCGAGATCATCAAGGCCCGCGGCGGGCCGACGTGGCCCAAGGCAACAACAACGGACTGGGCTCACCCCAGCAACGAGCAGGTGCAGAGTGACAAAGACTGCGCCCAAGCCGCCGAGGAACTCCGGAAAGATTTTGAACACCTCCACGCCTGCGCGATCCGGCTCTCAGAGGCCTGCAAGTCCAAGATATCGCACCTCACCTCACGGGCTGCGCTCGCCGAGTCCAGGAAAGGCATCGATCAGGCGCGGGAGATGGCTTACCTGACTCGACTTGCCTTCATCTTCATCCCTCTGGGCTTCGTGACCTCCTTCTTCGGCATGAATCTCGAACCCATCGCGGCCGGGAATTATCCCCTGTGGATCTTCTTCGTCATCGCAGTACCTTTTATCATATTAGCCTTGGGGCTGATGTACTGGGATCGCACCTCCATCGCCCTCCGCGGCTTGCTTTTTTCGGCAAAGGAAAGCGCCAGGACCAACCCGTGTTAATCCGGTTCAGCCTTTGCGGTCCCTAAAGGGAAGGACTGGTAGTCGGGCGTGATGGGGCAAAGAAAGGTTCACGCGAAAAAAAATGAGGTGACGAAGCTGAAAGGATAGAGAAAAAAAAAGATGAACAAAATCAAGGCCCATAAGATCACAGGCAGCGAGCAGACGCAGACGAGCGTGTAAACAGTGGGGAGCGTTATAATCTTTCGTCCAATATGTAATCCTTTCCCATTTCTGCATAGCTTCCCTTCTAGACATCTCGCCTCATAGCACAGCCCCCCTAGCGATTAATATTAGATAGCAAAGAGGAGCCCAAAAGCACCATAAAGATAGACTATCAAGCTCAGTTAGTTCAGGCCCACGGGAGGGATGAATAGCAAGGGTAGCCGAGGGTAGTCTCACCGATGAGGCGATGAAATTGATGCCAGCAGACGGATGGCCTTTCCCTCGCCCAATGGATAGCAGCGCAGCCATCAAGGGACCACCAACAAGCTCCGCGAGTGTGTCACACTGAGCTATGGTCGTGAATAGTTGAGCGTTCCTAGAAGAGTCGGTCGAGGCAAGCGCAAAGGCCTGCAGCGCCGGCTCCAAGGCTTCACCGAGTCCACATCCCACCATTGCTAGATTGCGGGAATAACGCCGATGTTAGACATTCTCATATCCCCATTCCCCCTGATAGAAGAGGTGAAAGTCGGGAGGCCGTCCTTACCAACGATAAGAATCTCCATAGATGGGGCTTTCCAGGCGGCAAAGAAAGAGACAATGAGCATGGCGAGAGATGATCGGATAGTGTTGAGATCAACAACAGCGGCAGGCACCTCTCGCCTGCGGAGGATGAGGCCGACTATAGGCCCGACGGCAAGGGTGACCACAACGGCACCCGCGGCCGACGCGGTTCGCAGCCACGTGGTCTGCCTCAGCTCCCAGCCGAACTTTTCCGAGGCGTACTGGAAAGCAAACCCCTCGCTCGCAAATGCGACTCTTTTTAGGAAGAAGCTCGCGAGGCAGAACCACCCGGCCGGGGTGTTGAAAAGTTCATATATGGACATGGCCACATGCTTGGCGCCAGTCATGAGCGAGCCACACCAGCTGCGAATGTTGGGCTGCGCGAAGCGGCGGCCCGTGGTGGATTCGCCCGGCTCCGCGTCGCCATCGGACGTGGCGACCTCTGATGAGGCTTCTATTCTCGTATACCGCGTTCCCCGACGCACAGAGGCGTCCTCTACAAAGGGAATAATGGCGAAAATGAGCGCGAGGCAGCTGAAGGCGAGCCAGAATGGCGCCCGGATGCTCACCTCCATCAAAACAGAGGCGATGACAGGACTGATGAGCCGGCAGGTGTGAGGCCCAACAGCTAGGAGGAACAGGCGCCTCGCCCTATTAGATCAACAGAAGCGTCAGCGGAAGAGTATAATCGGGTCAGGGCGTATGAATCTTACCGCTTGCTCTCGTCCAGCGAGTCAGATATCAGAGTGAAGACAATGGAGTTGAAGATACGCTGGCCGCCACCGATGAAGAAGAGAAGAGAAGACACCCAAACAAGCGACACGGGATATATATTTGGCAGTGAACCTGTTCTATCTGTCAGCTTAATCGTCTGGTACTTGGGCATGGTAGCGACGTACAAATGACAACGACCCACCCCAACATCAACGTGTATCCTGCGGCGGAGAGGGCCAGCACAATGCGGCGGCCGGACCGGTCGGCGAGCGAGCCGTAGTACACAGCCATGACGAGGCCCGGGACCGCGTCGAAGAACATCTTCCACCCGGTGATGCTGGCGAGGCTGTCCTGCACGGCCGGTATCTTGCAGTTTCTCTCGTCGACGGCACCGTCGCCGCCCAAGCGGCGGTAGCAGATGGCGTGCTCCAGCAGTCGCACGATCGGGACCTCGAGGAGGAGCGTGACGAAGTTGAACAGGATGTACAGTGCAAACTGCCCGGCCACCCGGAGGCGCGGTGCGACCTCCTCGATGCTCATGGCCGACAAAACCTGCGAGCGGATACTTGATGGTTTGGTTGCGTAGTACGGGTGTGACTGCGGTGCAACGCTGGGTCTGCTCGATTGATGCTGGAGGTTATTGTGCTGGCTTCTACTAGGAGAGAAAATGATAACCACACACACAATCGGCCAGACCCGACTGCCGCCTGTTGTAGCGGCTCGAGATTGCCACTAGAAGCCTCTCTGGGCGATTGGTTCGGGCGCGGGTTCCTTCTGCTCAGCATGCCCAAAACCTGAAAATCGCCGGCCCAACCCCCCTGTGATGTCTCACTGGAATCAGTAACTGGTGAGCTGGTGGGCTGGCAGGAATACCTGAGTCCGTTTATGAATCTAAGAATTCGTACTGTGGCGGGTCCGTTGCCCCACCGTTTGCGGTCCCTCTAACGAAACGCCCCTGAAAAGTCGCCCACCTTGGTTGAGTTGGCCCCTCTGATTGGCGGGATCCAGGCCCGCGGCTGGCACTTCGGGCGCTTGACTCAAGATAATTGCCGGGCTTCGAAGCAAGCTCCAAACTCGAGCCTGTTGTCATGATGCAATGTGCACGGTGCACCACCTTGAAACCGTTGGGGAGCTGGAATGGAGCCTTGCCGGCCGGGCACTAAACGCCCACGCCCAAAGCACAAGGATTACTGCAGCTAAACATCATATCACACACACACCTCGCCTGGCCGCCCATCGAATGTGATTCCATCGTGGTCGAGGCCGCGCGGGGTTTCGGTTCCATCAGGGCGACGACGCCCGGAAACGCGGGCCTGCAATGTAGCTGCATGCATCGCCGCTCATGCGTGACCACACCCATTCGAAATTGAGGCCCGACAATGCATGGTTGGTTTTGATTCTTCCCCTAAATCCTCAGCGACGACCCAATCCTGGCGGACTCAAGGCTGACAGGCTGGGGCAAACAGCCGCGGAGAGCGACAGCAGCACGCCGTACGTAAAACAAATCCCTGGCTATTTGCCTACATAGCAGATAGATATATTGCTATCGTATGACAATGCATACCTTCGAGTGCAGTGAGCCCTCGCTGTCACGAGCAAATCATAGAAGCACTCCCTTTATGCCTCTTGGTCTGGCTCAGAAACTTACCGACACAAATTGTCGATACCTCTAGACCAATAGGTACCTGCCCCTAGAATAGTGTCGGCTCGAAGACGGGATCATCAATATGGCAGCAGCGGTGCACCCAGACCTTCCCCATGTCGAAGATCTTCGGGGCTACCGCCCAGGAGGCTTCCACCCCATCCACATTGGGGACCGCCTGTCCAAGTACACCGTCGTGAACAAGCTCGGCCATGGAGACACTAGCACGGTCTGGCTCGCCCGGCGCGACGGCGAGGATGCCCGCTGCGTGGCCGTCGCCGTGCACATGGCCGACATATCCCGCGGCACCGAGACGCGCGCCATGACGAGATGGTGGCGCCTCAAAGACGGCGACCCGGGGCATCAAGGGAGGGCCAACGTGCTCCTCCCCGAGGACCACTTTGACCACGCCGGCCCCAACGGCACGCACTTTTGCATAGTCTTCCCCGTCGAGGGTCAGACGGTTTCCGCCGCCACCAAGCGGGGTGACGCTGGGAGCCGCCCGCTCCCGTCCCCTCTGGCAAAGCGGGTGCTCCGCGACATGGTCCGGGGCCTCCAGTACTCGCACTCGATGGGTCTTGCGCATGGCGGTACGCTCTGACGTCTTTTTGATTGACACTCGCCTCTTTCCCTCTTCTTCTCTCGGACCACACTCTCTGACTGTTTTCTTCCCACCGACCAGATCTCCACCCTGCCAATGTTCTCCTCGGCCTTCCCGACACATTGCCGCCCACCATTGCCAAGATGACGGAGTTCTCGGGCCCGCCCAAGACGGTCGACCTTGGGTCAGGCAACCCCTCGGCGCCCAAGTACGCGGTCCAGGGCATATTCGCCCGGGACATGGACCCGGGCTTCTTCTCAGGCCCCGCAAAGATTGGCGACTTTAGCGACTCCTTCTTCCCCCAGGATCCGCCAGCGCGGACCGCTTGGTGCGGGCCCTACGTCGCTCCCGAGTTCAACAGCCCAGGCCGCATCTCGACCGCCATAGACATGTGGATGCTAGGCTGCGGCTTCTTTGAGGCCCTTACCGGCCGAGACCTCTTTGGGATCAAGGACGACCCGGCCTACCGCGTCGTCAACGCCATAATGCAGACGCTTGGGCCGCCGCCCGAGTCCCTCCTGGAGGACTGGCGGGCCTACCTGGGCGACGAGCGGGACAAGCTCATCGTGCCGTCGGGGCCTCCCTCCGGTGGCCTGGAGCGGCTGGTCAGGGACAGCATAGGCCTCAGCTACGGTACAGGTGCCGTCTCGGAAGAGGAGCTTGGTGTCATTGTGTCTCTGTTGGATTCTCTCCTGGTTTATGAGCCCAAAGATCGGCCCACCATAGAGGAGGTTGCAGAGCACAAAGTGATGTCATTTCTAGAGGCGGCCAATTAGAGTCTATTGTAGGAAGTATGGGGAGTAAAGGGATTGGGGCCGAGGGACCGTAAAGCAGAACCCAGGTTGGAAAGCGACCGCGGGAGGACAAACCCGATACTCCACGCTGTTTTTTTTAGTCCCCTATCCATTTCTGCTTGGCAGCCTCAGCTGCCGGTTCGGGGCCAGCGGCCCGACGTGACTGCCACATCCATGCGTATCCGGCGGGGTATGTAGTCTGCCAGCTGCTCGCTCAAGAGATACTCGACCTAGTCTCGCCTGTGCAAGGCCACACCCACCCTTGACAGCCCCTCAAGCGTCGTCAACTTGAAGGCACCGGCCTGAGCTTCTACCTACAGGATTTAAGAAACGGGAATAATGCTGCATTTGATCCACGCCATAATCAGGTATAGCTGCTCCTGACCGTCGAAACCTCACAGGCCGACCACGAACAGACCCTCTTGCCTAGCTGGCACGGCCATGTGCTAACATCTCGCACCAAATTACACCGTATTCCATAATCGAGAGCCCTGAGGTGCCTGCGTGGTGCCCTGCTACTCCTCGAGTACTGGGGCTACCTGAGGTTGAAGCCATTCAGCTGGCGCGGCAGACCAAGCATCCGGGTCTCCGACGATGTCACTATTGTCTGCATAACCCTCGGCACCGAAACAAACTATCACGATGTTGTCTATCGATGGCTGGCCTGCGGCCCCAAGGAGGTCATCATAGTCACCATTGACGCCCGGCTCCCGCAAATATCCAGGCTTGCCGACAGAATCGGCGACCCGAGAGTCTTGGTCCATTCTGTCCCCAAGCCGTCGGCGCGGCGACAGTACTACGAGGGCGTCCGCCGAGTCCGGACTCCATACTTTGTCATTGCCGACGACCGCTCGCTGTGGTCTGGCGGAACGCTCGCCCGCATAGTCCATCCTCTCCACGACCCCGGCATCGGCGGCGCCACCGGGCTGCAGATTGTCGGCCCGGCGATCCAGGCGGGCCTGACAGCGTGGGAGAGGTTCGGGAGCCTCAACCTCGTCCGGCGCAACATCATGCACTCGGCGCTGGCCTACTTCAACCGGGGCCAGGTCCTCAATCTCTCGGGCCGCCTCAGCGCGCTTCGGACCAGCGTGTTTCAAAACGACGAGTTTTACGATTTTTTCCTCAACGAGAAGTGGCTGGGGAACCCCGTCACGACCGGCGACGACAACGCCTTCACCGTCTGGTGCGTCCGGCACGGCTGGCGTACCTGGTTCGAGACCTCGGACGAGGTGCTTCTGGTCGCCAAGGTCAGCCCGAGCTCGCTCTACCTCAAGCAGCTTTTGCGGTGGCAGAGGGACACCATCCGATGCTACGTTGCCGATCTCGTCTTCAGCGTCAAGAAATGCAATGCACGCCATCTGCTCCGGGCTGTGTTGAACCTCTTGGTATACTACATCACCGACGCGGCCACGCTCCTGGAGATGCTGTTTCTCCTGGCCGTCGGAGTTGGGTGGTTGAGAGACAGGCACGTGTCTCCGCTCCAATATGAGTGCCTCAACCCTTTCTGACTTTTGCTGGTACCATCTAGAGAATCGGGGCGGCCATTCGCAGCACTCTTGCGTGGCCACTTTGCCATATCGGGCATCCTGACCGTCGCCGAGCATGCGCCGTACAGTCTCGCTCTCGGCAGCCTGGCTGCGGTGCCCGTCACGATCGTGTATCTGTATGTTCGTGCATTTGTGGTACTCTATGCCGCTCTCACGCTGCACAAGGTGAGACGCCCCCGCAAACTGCCTTCCCTGCTTCTTCATCCTGACATTGCGGTGATCCATAGAGTGTTTGGGGCTCCCGGCCCATCAGCGAAAGCATAGAAAACACTCAAAAGTGACGTTGAGGAGAGGATCCTCGAAATGGACGGACAGCCTGATGGACAAGCCTCGAGAAGCAAGGCTTCTTGATTGTGCAAGCCTGAGAAAAATGTCCCATCATCCGTAGCTATCACTCAGCACCCAAGCTCTCTTGCACCAAGCCGTCTTCTTGTACTCCATGCGCAGCCATTAGGTCTCGTAACACACAAGTAGCCTAGTCTCAATGCTTTCTCTCGGTTTTTCGTCCGGTGGAGCTGCCGGGTTGTAGAAGGAACAATGCGGGACACCTTGAGGCATGGGCGGAACCCGTCAGTCTAGAACACAAGAATTTATGCGACCTGAGATGACCTATCTCACCTGCTATTGCGCCATCCTTACTGTCCGCTTGGAGGAAGACGATAGCCTCGGACGCGGTCTGGCCATCGAGGTAATACCAATCGTAGGTATCCCGATGGTAAACCTGGTAGTTCTCCGTGGCGAGGTCGGGATAGAGGAGGTCGGCGGAGGCGAGGTCCACGTCCGGCTCGATGTCGGCGGCGTCGCAGAACGTGAGCGGCCAGTCATGGAGCGGGCCCCTGAGCGGCTTCCACACGCTGTTCCGTCGCGTTTTGGGCGTTAGTACGCTCTATTCTCGCGTCGACAACACCCTCTCCAGTTCTATGCCGTCACCTACTTGAGCCACTGACATCTCCGTCCCTGGAAAAGTTCCCGTTTCTCTAGAGGGAAGCGCTCAACATAATCGAGCATCTCGTCGACGGTTGTGTCTAAAGAATGGGTAAACTTCTGCCAAACTTATTGCACGTTTAAATTTAGGAGTCCTACCTATATGAGCTACAGACGTTGGTTGGTCATACTCGTACTTGGACCCGGTTGAGACGGGGAATTCCGGATGGCGTTTGCGAATCTGGGAGTGCTTTTAAGTCAACAGGGCGACTATGGGAGCTCTGACTGCTGCGGGCAGGATCGGGGTGACCTACACCATATCTAAAGACCTCGACATGCAAGGCCCCGAGGCGCGACTTTAGTAGCCTCTCGAGCCCCCTAAGATACAGCTCAACAGCGGCACCGTCAAAGAAGGACTCGTAAGGTATGGTCTCGCCCACGTCTATGACCTCGAAGCCGGTCGACTCCAGTGAGAAGTGATGCTCAAACCCCCTGATGTTTCTTATGGTTACCAGGGCCGGGCTCATGGTCATATTGGTCTGCTGGACTTCGGGTGCGTCGACATGGTATCTGAAGGCGTAGGGCTTCTCCGTCCCGAACAGATTGCTCCTCTGAAGAAAATGGATCTCGGACTCGACCTTAGGGAGCTCAAGCGTCCTTCGAGGCAAGCTCGCTTGGGCCATCTTGTCGAGCATTACCGCAGAGCATGTCTTGGAGGATCGTGCGCCACAGAGCCTTTCACTACGTAAGTGATGCCTCTTAGATAGCCATTGAATAGGTCCCTAATCCGCTCCATCACCTTCATGCAGAGGGAACGTGATCCGTCCAATTTATGATGGTGCAAATATTGGTTACACCCACGAAGGCGCATGCATGACCCACCACTCCGAGTGTCACACGCCCCCCC
>NW_008804545.1:2358532-2422949 GCF_000145635.1 Gaeumannomyces tritici R3-111a-1
CCCCCCCCCCCCCCTTAGCCGTCTTTATCCGCATCGCAGCGGAGTATCATATGACTTTGGAGATCGGTATTTTAACCGGCAGTTTGCCCAATGTAAGCTGGCTTCGGTAGTTGAAGCAAGGCTTTTGATGTAGAGCGTCGCTTCTTCGAGGTTTGAGGGGGTAGCTATACTATATCTAGTCTCGCTCATGTTTACGAGCGATGTCCTGGCATATAAACACCTCCCATTTTAATCTTCTCCAGAAGCCATCGCAGACCAATTTCTTCCGGGGTTTTCCCTACACGAGGCAGTATCATCCTTCTCTCATCCACGTACAAAGCCTACGGCTCCAGGCACCAGTATCACAAACGAGCGAAACAAGGTAGCAAGCCCTCCCGCGTGACTAGCCTTGCCAGATCTGCTTGGCCTTTTACGTGCTGACACGCAACTTAACTGTCCTACCCTAGGTACATGAATATGTCCGGCATGCACAAAACCGCCTCGTCGGACGCGGCTGTCCGGGCCGACAACTCGACTCATACAACGCAGGCGCAAGAACGGGGCACTGTCCCACAGCATGGCCGTTCCCGTCGCCGCGAGGACGGGAGGGCTCAGCCATGGCTCCAGCACTGGCCGCCGTCGCGGGGCACGGCCGTTTCCACGGCGTACGGCTTCAAGAAGGGAGAGACGGTGCACATCTATGGGAATTAGGGCTGGCTTGTTGCAACACGTAATGTGTTTTTATCGATATTCCTTTTTTCCAAATGTGCAATGTGTATTGTGAATCAATTCAGGGATACGAACAGTCTAGCCTATGGCGTTCGGGTCGGCTGGGTGCAGGCGCCGACGCAGTGCGCTGTTACAATTGCCGCCAGGCCTGCACGCCCTCTAGTGTTGGGCAGAACAATGTGCGGTGTAGAGGGCGCAGAAAAGGGGCCAACAAAACGGCGTACTCTATACGCCGTTCAACGAGTCGGTTGCACACATAGCCAAACCAACACAGACGCATAGCATAGTTGCTTTGGCCATAAAACCCCCTACCAGCGGTCACCAGGGAGGTACCTAGTGCATCATGCCTGTGTCTGCCCTCCACAGTCTCCCATTTACCCATTTACCCGTTCTCAAGTCTAACCCTCGCCACGCAAACCAAAGGTTATCAAGATCCCGCCATTGAGCCACCTGGCCTACGTGCTCCGCACCCAGCAATTCCACGACCATGGGCATTGTCGCGACGAAGGCTATTCCGCCAAAACCTCGGGCCCCGTCGCTGGTGGAGCCCTTCGACGTCGGCGGAGCCTTGTATAGTGCCGGATCCACGACTCATCAGGTGGGTGGCCCTCTCTGACATCTGCCATCCAATAACTACCCCCAGGCTAGGCGGTTCGCTAATGTTTAGTTGCCCCGACCTGATGACTCTAGCTCCCGATCGGTCTCAAGGGAGCCCCTAGCCTCCTGACCGTGATTCGTGTGGACGATGGCGTATCGGACGTGACCTCGAAATGGCTGGAGGACTTCCTGGCCAAGGCCAACGACGACGTCTTTTCCCAGGAGTTCCTGCAGGGCGTGGTTCTCGTCTCAGCCAAGCCCAAGCTTTCCTTTTCAAAGGATGCTGAGCGGCTCCTCGCCAACCAAGGAATGCGCTGGAAGCGCATCATCCAAGGAGACTACGAAAATCTGACTCTGGGGCCGCACGTCGTGCTCGGGAACGTCATTGCACCGGTTTACAAGCTCTACGACGACACCCACCGGGCCTTTCTCCACTCCCTGTGGACAACCGAGAACAGGTACGTGCCCATGTAGATTGTAGCTGTTCATCATCCTACACAGATCGGTTTCTCAAGAACCTGCTCCTTTCACTGGACGTGACTTGGGCCACAAGCAAGCAGCTGACAGCAGTCTGCTCCTATCACCCCCAAAAAATAGAACATTCGAGGAGGTCAGGATCGCGGGCTGCTCCATCGAGACGCTCAAGATCGCCGTGCCGTCCCGCCTGGCCTCTCCCAAGAGCGACCGGCTCCCGCTGGCGGGCTGGCGCGTGGCGGTCAAGGACATATTCGAGATCGCGCAGGTCCGCACCACAGTGTGCAACAAGGCCTACTACGAGCTCTACGACGCGCCCGCCAAGACGGCGGCCTGCATCGAGCGCCTGATCGGGGCCGGCGCCGCCGTCGTCGGCACCACCAAGCTCGCCTCCTTCGCCGCTACCGAGGAGCCCGTCGAGTGCATCGACTACCAGGCCCCCTGGAACCCGCGCGCCGACGGCTACCAGTCGCCCGCCGGGAGCAGCAGCGGCAGCGGTGCCGCGTGCAGCGCCTACGAATGGCTCGACATCACCATCGGTTCCGACAGTCAGTTTTTATTCCGACCACTTCAGGCTTGAAAACTGTTGACCCAAGACTTTTGATGACTGACCGTTCCATTCCCAATCACTGCAGCAAGCGGAAGCGGCAGACGGCCGGGACACTGGAATGGCTGCTTCGCCATGCGGCCCACCCACGGGGTGCTTCCTGTCGAGGGCTACATCCCAAGCTTTAGGTAAGCTTCATATCAATAATCCCTTTCTGGGGCCTACTCGTCGCTATGCTAATATACATCATTCGCCACAAAGGCGATTCGACGTGCCGACCTTCTTCGGGAGGGACCTCGAGCACTGCAAGTACTTTGCGCAGTCGTGGTACGGAAGCGATTTGCGTGCCCCCAAGCCCACCGTAATAAGCTCCCCTATATTTGTATATGCATGTATATGCGGTGATACTCGCGCGGTCTCCTTGGTTTAACCAACATTAAAAAAAATTAGGGAACGCCTGCCATCATCTACCCGACCGACTACATCTCACTCATCGGGAACGAGACGCAGGTGGCTCTCATCGGCTCTTTCGTGGCCGATCTCGAGAAGTACCTGGGAGTGGAGCACAAGAAGGTTTCGTGCGTGGAGCTCTGGGACAAGGATCCTCCGGCCGAGGCTCACGGGGCTTCCTACCAAGAATATATGAAAGACGTGAGAATTCCCAGCCTGATTACACTAACGGGCACCAGGGGCAGAAATACTCACTCGCAATGTCTGGCTCTTACATAGGCCGGCCGCAACTCATTCTTCTATGACGACTACCACAGCTTCGACAAGTTCCGCGAGGACTACTTGAAAAAATTCGATAGACAGCCATACGTGAGCCCGCCGGTCCGCTGGCAATGGTACGCCAGCCATCTATCCTTCTTATACACACCACATAGGTCGCTAATTCCCCATCACAGGGAACTGTCCTCCAAGATCACCCAAGAGGAGCGCAATGAAGCCCTCAAGCGACTCGACGTCTACAAAAAGTGGTTCCTCGAGCAGGTCGCAAAGGAGCGTGAGACAGACGCCATCGTCATCATCCCAATCGAGGAGATCTCGCCCCGGTACCGGGACGATCCGCCGCTGTATGCACTGGAGCCCCTTCAATAATGCTTTGCCTCTCCCCATCTCATTTCTATCCGGAGAACTAACCGCGGTGATGGCTGGCCGCCCCGTCCAGGAAACCCTTCAACCCGGTCGGCGTGCCCAACCTCTTCCTCTCGCCCATCCTCGGAGGGCCCGAGTTGACAATCCCAAGTAAGTCCCAGCCGCAACTTTGTTCTCGAGCAGAGGGCTGTCGCAGCTACTCCTCTGTCCCTTTGCATAGCTATCTCCGCCGCTGCTAACTCACACCTCCTCCTCTGCCCCAGTCGGCTACTCAGCTTTCGAGTCCAAGGTGACGGGCAAGACCGAAAACCTCCCAGTTGCAATCTCGCTCCTGGCTTGCCCCGGTAAGCTATTGCCCAGGCGGAAACGCGGGAAACCGGCGCGATCAGTCTTCTAACTACCAAAATCATGCAAAACAGGCCGTGACCTCGAGCTCTTCGACATTGCCCTCGGGACGCTCAAGCAGGCGGGACGGCCGCTGGCTGTCAAGGCCGGACCCGAAATGTTCTAGGTGGATTTCGGGGACGCGCTCTTTTCAAGTCGCGCATGGTGGAGCGAGGTGGGCTGTTGTCGAGAGAACAGCAAGGCTATCACTGCGAAGGCGATTCGATGTATCACCTCGCTTTTTTGTTTTTTATTTATTTTGATGAGGCGGCGGAAACACGTGGTAATTTGAAGGAAGTAGTTGCAGGGCATCATCGGTAGGCTTGTGTAACAGTGAGGGATGGATGTAATGAGGGCATGGAAGTAAACCATCTCGATATATATGCAGAAAATCTAGCGAGATGGGAAGCCGGTCTCCCACGTTGAATATAGCCGGCGACGTCGGCCTCGTGGCCGTCAAAACCTCGCCGAACAGTTGATGCGTCACCTGGTCTGGCGTCGGCGTGAATTGAGCAAACATCTCGATACGGCCAGTCTGGCTTGACGTTGTAGGCACGGCTCTTCCAGAGGCAGTCGTTACGGGCTCGCCAGCCGCCGGCGGCATCTCAACGAAGTTAAAGGAATACTTCAACTCCACGTAACGTGTTTCACAAGCGAGTGCACCACCCAAAAGAATGCAACACCCAACCGCTCATTTTTAACAATCGGCGCGCATGCCAACCCAACAGCGCCAGGAATCCATTCAAGCTACTTGGAACTGTATACATCAGACGTTTATTCTTCTACTTGACAGATGCGCGCATTGTGTCCGGTTTTGCCGCAGGTGCCATATCGCCGTCGAGTCGTCAGCGCCCTCCTCGCCCGACTGTGCTCTACGGTCTGCTCCAACGGGTATAGGCGCTACCGAGGTTCCGTCGCCTCCGCCTCGTGCAAGCCCGGGTCCGCACTCTCTTGGACGAGAAGCTGCTTGTCCAGGTTCACGGCACCCAGATTGTTCATGTCAAACGGACTTGTCTTCTTGCCGAGGTTGATCTTCTTGCCGTACAGCACGGCAGCCCCATGCGGCACCTCCGGGTTGGGCGTGGGGTCGAAGTAGACGGGCTCGTCGCCGACTTCGCCGACGGCCCTTCGGAATCCCTCGGCCAGGTTGGAGAAGACCGAGACGTCGGTTACCGTGTCAAAGGTGGCGGCGAAGCGGCCAAAGTCGCCCTCGGGCCGCGCCAGCAGCACGGCGGTGCGCACAATGTGCGGCAGCCCGCTCTTCTTGACCGCGTTCTCGTGCAGCGCCCAGTACGCGGCGTTGCGGTCGCCCGTGGTCTTGCCGGCGAAGTAGGGGTAGCCGGCCGTCAGGCGGAAGTCGACGCGCTGGATGCCGTCCTTGGCGGTCTCGGTCGAGACCTCGGGCGAGACGGAGGCGTAGGGGGCGTAGCCGAAACTGCCGCCCAGCTTGAGGACGCGCTTCTGCGTGACCGTGTAGGTGATGGGGTCCGACTGCTGCGGGAGCGAGGGCGCCATGCCCTCGATGCCCGGCCCGTAGTCGGCCAGGCTCTCGGTCGCCTGCATGCCCGGCCGCTGGTCTGTCGCGGCGAAGATGACCTTGATGGTGGCCTCGCGGAAGCGCTTGCCCAACTTCCCCGGCACCAGCAGCCATTCGAAGACGACGAGCGTCGCCGGCGTGCCCTCGCCGTCCTCGAGATAGCCGTGCACCACATGGTAGAGCCGCCCGCGCACTGCCGTGATGCTGGGGTCTCGGCCCCAACCCGAGGCCGTCAGCCGCTCGTTCTCGCCCTTTTTGTTCCTGATGGGGAACCTGAAGCCGCTGTCGTTGCCGTCGTCTGCGACGAGGGGTATTCCGATATCCCAGCCATCGAGGTTGATGTCTTCAGCCTGCTCGTCCATTGCTGATGAAGGACAGGGGGAACGATGGGAATCTGCCCCAATTGTGTATTCGGATGAGAACTGCGAGTGTGTCGCAAAAAGAACAAGAAAAAGCGCCTCTAGGGACAAACTCAGTTGGAGCTTATGGCGTGGTAGCGGGCAAAATGCGGGGGCAACGGCTGGGTGAGGGTGTTACAGCCGGCCCAATTAGAGATAGCCAATAAACGACCCTTCTCTCGAAAGGGCGTTTTGTCGCCGTGGCCAGGACGACGTGCATGTTTCTCATGGCTTTATAGTGTGGCCCGAATCTGGGACCAGTATGTTCATAACAGTGTTGTTACGGGGTTTCGATACACCGAGACAGCGGCAAGGGTCTGATAGGTGTGAATAAATTACATGGAGGTTCAAAGCTACAAGTAAACTCGTCACAGGACCGACGCAGCAATCAAGTACACCCGTATTGCAACGTTGTAGGGTGCGCATCCATACGATCTGGGCGGCATAAGGAGCATGAGGCCGGCGATAGCGGTCTTGAGAGAAGGGGAATAAGACGGTCCCTCGGTCGGTCACGCTCAGAGTTTGCATGTGCAGCTACTCTGCTCACACAATAAGAGCCTCTGCTACTATATTAACATGGCATTTTAGCTTATGTAGTGCAAACCCGCCATTTCCGCCGTGCCAGGCCGCCTCCCGTCGGTACCTATATAAAAACACGGGATGTTCGTGGTGCGAATGGTATTATCTTCTCCCATGGGTAGCGCGGATAGATTAACATCCCAGAAGTGCCAACGCCGAAAAGTCCCGAGCATAGCGAGAAGAAACGCTGCTGCTGCTGCCTAGGTCTGCATTCCATGGAAGCTAGCAAGGGCCTCCACAAGGCTTTTGGGGGAGAAGAGCCAAGATCCCAAGTGAGAGAAAAAAAACATTCTTTTTTCCCTTTTCTATCATTTCGTTTCTCCTTGCGTCACCTCGACCCACTCGCCTTCCGACACTATCAAGTGCCCTCGGGGATGGATCCTGTCGACGTGTTTGGCGCACTTGAAGCACAGGTTGAAGTCACCGCATGCCTCCTTGGTGCAGCGGTATCGTTCACCGTAAATAGGCTGTGTAATGTCAGTGGAGTATTCGTTAGCGGCGCAAGCGTCACCTGGGTGGCATTGAGAAAACTGTGCCTCGAGCATGGCACCACCAAACTCGGGGGGGGGGGGGGAGAACTTGCGCAGAAACAGGCTTCGCAGCTGACGCTGTGCGCCGCGCCTGGCTCCTTGGGTAAGTCGCTTCCCTCATCACTGTCGTCGTCGTCGTCGTCGACGTTGGTGTCGGTGTCGGTGTCGGATTTGCCGAGTAGACGGAGGGTCTCGTCGCCGCCGTTGTCGTGGAAGATGGCCACGTGGCGCGGGGTCCATCCGGACTCGGTCCTCGCCCTGACGTCGGCGCCGTTTTCCAGCAGGTAGGAGATGACGACGAGGTTGTCGCGCTTCCGGCAGGCCCAGTGCAGCGGCGTCCAGCCGTCGGCGTCGGGCGCGGTGAAGTAGATCGAGGTCAGCCTTTTCACGGCCTCGCGGAGCAGGTCCGGGCGTGGGGCGGCGGCGTCTTCGGGCGGCCCCACGTTGTTCTTGAAGAAGGTGATGGGGGACATGGCCTCTACAAGCTGCGGCGATTCGGACACGGCCGCGTAGTGCTGGCCGCCCCGGCCCTGGTAGTCGGACGTGTGGAGGCGGGTGTCGCCCTTCTGCAGCAGCCGCGTCACCTCCCAGTCGCCGGCGTGGATGGCGATGTGCATGGGCCGCCGCCCCACGGCGTCGACCGTGGATGCGGGGAGCCCGTGGGCCAGGAGCCACTCGACCGCGGCTGGGCATCGAGCCCGGGCGGCCATGTGCAGCAGCGACCGGCGTGAGGGACCCTCGCACGCCCCGAGATAGCTGTCGTGCCTGTAGAGGATGTCCAGGAGGCTGTCGATGGGCTCGTCCCGCTCATGTGGCCTGTGGACGAGGCCTCTGAGGGCCGCCTGCAATGGCGTGCCGTGCTTCCTCGGCGCGGACCGGTCGGCGTCGGCGGAGCCGGTTGTTGTCGTTGTCGGCCACCGCTCGATGATAAGGCTGGCGACGTCTCGGAGACGACGGAAGGCGGCCGCGTTGAGAGCGGTGCCGTGGGGGCCACCGACGACGCGCGGGTCGGCCCCGCGATCAAGGAGCATGCGTACCATCTCGAGCTGCTTGTCATTGGCGAGGACGGCGGCCTGAAGTGCAGTGCCATGTCGGCCCGCCACCCTGTTGGCGTCGGTGGTCTTGGCCTCCAGGATGACCTCCATCGCCTCGAGTTCACCCCTCGAGGCGGCAAAATGCAATGCTGTGCCGTCGCCGTCGATGCCGTCGTTGTTGTCGTCGTCTGGGTCGATAAGGTCGTTGGCGCCACCCCATTCGTCCAGAATGGGTCGGAGCAGCGGCAAGCAGTGGTACTTGACAGCCAACCTCAGGGCCTTGGCTGCCGTACACCCGTCGGGCGCGACACCACCACCACCACCACCAGCACTGGCGCTCCGGGTGTAGGCCTCGACCAGGACGATGGCTACCTTGGTGCTCGACTGCCCGAGCGCGAGCTCGAGATTGTTCTCGCACATGGTCCAGGATGGCGGGCGCCTCAGCTTGGCGCCTCTCTGCAGCAACATGCGCACCACCTGCGCCCTATTGCTGGAGATGGCTATCGACAGAGGCGTCTCGTCGGTTTGTCTCTCGGCATCCGGGTTCGCGCCGGCCTCGAGCAGCATCCGTGCCGAATCGACCACGTCGCTCCAGATGGCGTCGAACAGCGGCGGGCCCCCCTTCGTGTCCACGGCGTCGTGCCTAGCGCCCCGCAGCAGCAGCAACTGGAGGAGCCCGGCGTGGCCGTTGGACGCGGCGATGTGGAGCAGGCTGTCTTTGTAGTAGCCCTGCATGTCCCGCGCGTTGGCGTCGCAGCCCGAGTCCAGGAGGAGCTCGACCACCATGGTCCGGGATTGCCGGACCGCCTCGACAGTCGCTCTCTGACGCTCACCGTCGCCGGCAGGGGCAGCACGCAGAAGCAGCAGCTTCACCATGTGCACCTGGCCGCTGCGACAGGCCGCCACGAACGGCGTACGACCCGAGCTGTCCGTGGCGCTAAGACTCGCATCGCGACCCAAGAGCTCCTCGGCCGCCTCGGCCCGACCCCAGTAGCAGGCGTAGTGCAGCGGCGTAAATCCGTTCTTCAGGCAGGCTCCGTCGACGCTGGCCCCCTTGTCGGCGAGATAGCGCACCAGGCTGACCGAACCTCTCTGCGCCGCCAGATGTAGCGCTGTGGGCTTGTCGTCGGGGGAAAGGGAGAGGAGCGCACCCTTGTCCACAAGTGCACGGACAAATGCGCCGTCGTGTCGGTCGTGCTTGACCGCTTCCATGAGCATCGTCATGCCGCCCCGGTTGACTGCGTTGACGGGGCTGTCGAGACTAGCCGCGTCCGGCGCTCCGGGTCCGGGTCCGGGTCCCGCTCCGGCTACACTGCCGCGTCGGGCAGCGCCGCCGGTTGTGGATATCGCATCATCGCCCGCCTGTATCTCTGCGTACACGCCCCAGTCGTCCAAGAAACTCCGGGACAGTGGCCGGTCAAATACACCGATATCCCCGTGTCCGATGTCGGGACTAACAATGTCCACAGGCATCTCCCCGTCCTCGACATTCGAAGGCGCGGCCCGAAGCTGGGTCAAGAGATACGAAGAAGTCCGTCTGTGGCCGTTTCGGAGTGAAAGGTGAAGCGGAAGGTCTAGATTTGCGTCCCTTGCGCCTGCGTCAGCCCCGTTTGACACCAGAAGGCGGACGAGGGAATAAAAGCCGTAACGCGAGGCGACGTGCAGAGGACTGGTGCCGGGCCCATCAGCAGGGAGGAGGTTGAGGTTGCGGTCGACCTTGCCAGTGTAGGATAACATGGTATGGACCAGCTGCGTGAAGCCGTGCGAGACGGCGATGAGCAGCGGCCTCGTTTCCGCTTCCGCGGTTGGCGTGTCCATGCGAACGTCGAGCTCGCCAAGCCGGGCGACGATGCTGTCATGGCCGCTCTGTGCAGCCGAGTGCACAACCGTCCAGCCCGAGTCCTTAAGGTTCGCCTCCCTCACCATCGGGCCCCAGGCTCCCTCGTCGTCGAGGATCGACTCGGCCGCCGCCGCATCGTCAAAATCGCAGGCAATCTGGAGGGCTCTCGAGAAGCACATTGGAGGCGGCTGGCTCACCAGTTGGGCAAAAATGCCATCTGCCGCTTTGGTATTCCCCAATGCCACTGCCGTCAAGTAGGCGTCGGCCTTTTCCTGCGGATCCCCGAACACGTCGGCTTTGGCCATAACGCCCTCGCCGAGCTCCCAGGGCATAGTCCCTACGGCTCGTATCACCGCCTGTTTGTCGAACGTCGCCAAATCCATGCAGAGGGCCAGGAGAAGCTCCCGGTCGGTCCGCTCGGAAGCTATGACGAGTAGCCTGTCCAGCACCGCCTCGGACGACCGACCGAGGTATAGCCACTGACACACCTCCAGCATCCGGAAGGAATCGATGTGAAGGCGACCGCGAAGCTGCTTGCCGTCAGGACGCTGGTTATTCTCGCCTCCCTCGCCCTTGCCCTTGCCATATTGCCGACCGGCTTCTGGCAGGATGAATTCCAAAAGATCGATCCAGCGGTCGACGTTCGCGTCGTCACTGGCAAATGCCGAGTAGAGGGGGTCATCCGGCGGGCAAGGGCCGGCGCGTCGATAATGGCAAAGCCAATGCCGAGCGGCATACCGCGCCATTGTCTGTTTGTGATCGAGAGCCATCGGAGGCTTCCAGACGTGGCTCATCAAGTATTCGAGGCACACGTGAGCGATGTATGTATCAGCCGAGGGACAGGCGACCGAATGGCCCTGGAGCGTCGTCCGGAAGAGCTCGTCAAGCGTCTGGGCGGGGAGGCCTCCACAAAGCGCCAACCGACCGCTGTAGATCTGCACGACCCCGGGGAGAATATCAGGCAAGTTGGCTATGCTGCCGTGTGTCGATGGCCAAGGATTGCCCGGTCGCCGAGTGCATTCGAATGCTAGAATGGCATCGAGCTCGGGAATGGACAAGGGCTCTGTTGCGTGAGCCACCCAGAACACGGCTCTGGTGATAAAAGTCCCATACTCGTTGCTTGCCAGCCTGATCGCCACAGCCGCGTCAGGTGTCGCACACGCCGTCCATATCCGAGAGATATCGGCATCCAAGGCGTGGGGGATGCCCATACGCAGGAAAATCTCTGACTGTCTGTAGTCAGTCGAAGACGACAACTTGTCAACGAGAGCGTCGCACGCCGCCACCAAGAGCTGCGAAGGCTGCTTTAGGGCGGCGGCCGTGGCCAATTCCCCGAGGTCTTTCCTGATGTATTCTGCGAATTCCGCCGCCTTCAAGTCCAAATCGAAACATGGACTGGATTCCAGCGGCACGTGCGAGAATCTCTCCGCCGCAACAATTATTCGCAGCGGGATCTCGGTACGTTGGGCTGCCAGGATCACGCGGCGTAGGACCTCGGCTTGTAGGCTGGACGCATCCGCATTGATGAGACAGTACGACTGCGTCTGCCGAGGGGCGTGTAGCAGCGTCTTGAGACAGCGCCATAGCGTGCGGCTTCTCCATTGGCGGCTTTGGGAGGCCACTGAGTCCAGGAGGATGGGCTGCAGGTGACGGATCGCGAGGTACAGACGAGGCTCCTGCTGGAGGAATTGCCGGATGAGGGCCGAGTAAACCTGTGCTTCGTCTGTTGGCCCTAGCTTGGGCGGCTCTGTGCCAGAGACGAGGAGCACGCATTGGTGACTTGGAGAATGGGCCCTCAGCGACTTTCCGAGGGCATTCAACACGCCAGCCGGGCTTAGACTCCGTCCTAGTGCCAGCCGCAGGATCGTGTCCGGTTGGCGCCTTAACGAGATCCATTCGGCCACCCTTGGCATTTCAAGAAGACTCGCGGCGAGGTGGCAATATTGTTCGAACGGTAAGGGTTCCTGTCGAGGTTCGAGCTCATGATGAGATAGCAGCCGCAAAAAGGCCCGATACGGTTTCCACTGAGCTGTGCAAGGCCGAAGCTTCTAATCAGTCCACGCGCAGCGTCTGATACGAAGGCATGGGATTTGGCATACCCATTGTGGCATCCCGTAGTTGCCTGCCCAGCTGGGTTACCTCGCTCTGCGGCATGTATTCGCAGGGGCAGCCGTAGGGCTGGTCGACCCCGACGCGCTCTTCATTTGCTAGTCCTAGCGTTGCACACTCCTTTGGCATAAACTGGTCCCGTGGTTAGGCATAAAGTCAGCCGGATATTCCAAAAGCCTCTAGGTAGCGAGCTATAGGAAAAGGTTTTTGAGTTTGGCGGCTGAGAACGTTTGCGGGGCAACTCACCCAAAGATCGTCGGGCATATACCTCGGGTCCCGATAGTGGCTGATGATGCGAAACGTTTCTGGCAGGGCATTGAACTCGCTGGCCAGACCCTCGTGCTGGGAGGATAGTTGGCCAAGGGCCTTAGGGAGCCAATGGCCGAGTCGGCCACTGTAGCGAGACTCGAGAACGCCCAACAGAAGGGTTGGCCAGCTGTTATCATGCGAGCTGCGGTGCGGCGTCTCGAAGAAGACCTGGTCTTATGTTTGAGTGTGCACATGCCAGCAGAAAGGACCAAGGGGTGCTTGACCCGGGGGGAACTGCACTCACGAGGCAGCATGTTTTGTCGAGGATGCCTCGATAACTGGGATCCTTCGCAGCAAGCACGAGAGCCTTGGGCTCAAAGTAAGTATGTAGTATCTAAACCCCACCACATGCGGCCTTTTCAAACTCACCATCTTCAAAATCGAGCCTCCCAAGTCATGAGCGAGAAAGACCAGAGAACCTCCCTTTAAAGCCTAGATAGTCGTGTCGGTCATTAACGGGGAGTCCTTTGCTCAGCAGACAAACTCAACCGGGTAGTAAGCAGTGGGCACTTACATAGGCTTGGAGTCCGAAGAGCAGTTTCAGTGCAGCATCCTCCAGACCGGTTGACGTGGCAGCCTCGCCCACCACGTCCGCCCACAGTCTACGGAAGCTGGAGGGCCGTTGACTGTGGAGTTCCAGGCTGGAGGGCTGACAGCGCGCTCCCGCGAGGCCATGCACCTGTATGATGACCCTAGATGGGGTCAGTTTATGTCGGTCGCCACCTCGTATACCTCAACGGCCCAACATACGGATCTGGAGGACCCGCCTCGCTGGCGCCTTCGATGACTTCGCCCCTCAGGCATTCCGGGAGGTTAGCGATCGGCGCCGCCTCGACCTGGAAACCCAGCGGCGCCATTGCACAACTGTGTTTGCAATCACGGGTGACGTTAGAACCGGGCTGTCACCCCCGAGCCGACGTCGGCCGAAGCCGTGAGGAAAGACGGCGTACGCGGCGGGGTGGGCGAGACAACGGGAGAGACGGGGCGTGCTGTCGGCTGAGGCGCGAGGTGACGTGTCACGCAGCCTCGGGGCCGGGCCGGCCAACAGGACGCCGAGAGGGGTACCTTCCTACCTATGTATGAGCCATCACGTGGCTGGTTACATTGCGTATACCGCTTACCACGACCCCTCGACCCCGCGTACAGGGGCCCTCAGGCATTGGAGGTTCGGCATGAACGATTCGCCCGACCACGTTCAGAGACGGGTTATGGCAGGTATGACAAGTAATATGTAGCAGTAGGCAGCCTTCTCAGCTCTGCCGCGACCAGCGCCTAGCTCGCGACTCGACGTGCCTCAGAGTCTACCACCTCGGACTTTCGACTCTCCCCATAGGATCGGCCATCGCTCGAGTGTGGATTCTGTCGCGGCCATGGCCCAATTCTGGCAGAGCTTCCAGGACGTCTACGGCGACTTTGGCGAAGCCAGCACCACCGTGGACGAATATGCGATAGCCAACATCCAGAGCGCTCAGCCCGAACCCGTCAGCGTCGGCAGCGATGCAGACGATATAAACCCCACCAACCTTCTGCGTGCTAGAAAAGATGTTATAGGAATGATCGCAGACGCGTCGCTCTCGGCTTCAGGGGCCCTGGTGCCCGAGGCTGAGTCCGCCGTGCGCGCCCGAATCCGAGACTGTCTGGAGATGGAGTCGCGCTTGCACCGAGGCGGCCAGGACGCGGCTGAAGCTGTCAACTTGTTGCAATACGTGCTCGGAAAAACCGATAGCTTCTTGAACAAAAACCCGCTCCATCGGGCCAAGCTCCTGGTTCAGCTTATCCTGGAGACGAACAAGGAGAGAGAACGACGGCTTCCACTGTTGCGTCCCAGCGGGGGACAACATCCCTTGTTCATGGCCATCGAATTTGACATCGGGTCCAAGAAGGACGAAGAGCCCTCGGACCTCGCTAGATTCCTATGCAGCGTCTTGGACCAACGCGAAGCGGCCGACGCGATATCCACGCAGAACGCGGCCGGCGAGACATGTCTCCATCAAGCCATCCGGAAGGACCTGGACGGAGTCGAGGAGATGATCGACCTCGCGCACATCGAGATCTTTCAGTGCCAAAGCCTGCCCAAGAGCCCTCCCGCACCCCAGCAGTGGGAAGGGCCGCGCGAGGAACATGACGGGAACACGCCCTTGCACGACGCCCTGCACCACTCGAAATGCTACCCTGCCTTCCCGGGGTGTCCACCGGCAGTGCGCTGGCTCTTCAAGGCGGTCATGCCCGACCAGGCGGCACCGGTCACGTCCGCCCAGCCGAACCAGCACAGGGCCCAGGTGCAGGCACCGCGGCCGGATGCAAGTGGCCCGGCCGGCCAGGCAAACAAGGCCGGCCAACCGCTCACCCGGCGGCCGACCCTGCCCCCCTCGTCCTCGGAGCTTGGGGCCAACGCGTGCAGCACCTGCAAGGCGGCCGCCCAGACCTTCCTCGAGACGAGAGCCCGCCGGCTGCGCATCTTGGAGAAGCTCCTGCAGCGCGACAGTCATGCCTTGACCGTGCACAACTCGACCGGCCAGTCGCCATACCTTTACTTCACGCGCGACGCCACCAAGGCTGCAGAGGCGGCCGCTAGATCCACGAACACTAGTCTGGGCGGGCCGGGGGAGAGGGGAGCTCTGAAGCCGTCCGATGTCTCCGCTATTGCGAAGGGCAAGGGCGCCTCCGACAGTGGGAAGAATACAGAGCCCTCCATCGCTTTGCAGGGCAACCAGGCCAGCCCGGCCAACAAGAAGGCCCCTATGCAGGGTTCGGTGTCCTCACACGAGCTCCATCATCTACGGACGGATTTGTTAGCCATAGAGATTACCAACCTCTGTCAGCGCGAGGTGTTCGAGCTGGGTGGGTATGAAAAGGCGTACCAATGTCTCTTTCCGAGCCAGAAAGCCGCCACGGCACCCACCTGTCAGGGTTAGTCTAGTCCTCTGTGCCCATTTCTTTTCCCATTTGTTCTTTATTACCTTGCCGGCCAACCGTGAAGCCATAGGGCATTTCTTTGGACGGCGAAACTGTTGACAAGCTTCCTCTGGCTACTGCAGCCGAGGCCGACCTCGATGTATTTTTCATCTTGGACGGGAAGACGCAGCGCATCTCCCATACTACTACCTCCAACTTCAACTATCTCCAGTTCGCGCCCGAAATGGCCAAAGTCGTCCTGAGCCTCGAATATAACCGCGATCGAGTTGTTGGGTCGTTGGATGAAGTTTGGAAATCGGACCAACTCAACATCATCAATGTCTTCAAGTGGCTCAAGGGCCGCAAAGACAGCCCCAGGGCTCCAGGAAAGGGAGTGAGGTCAATACTCAAGCTGGTCGTGCTTGACAACAAGGAGCGGCCTTGCAGCGACGAGACGGTGGAAAAATGCCTCGACGGCCTCGAGATTCGCTACCTGGACTGGAACACGCCAGATCTGGCGGCCGAGACGCTAGGAAAGGCCAAGGAGCTGGTCGAGCTCGACCTGTACTGGAGTGGCCTGCGGGCCGTCATGAGCGGTTGGCTGGACACCAAGGGGCTGAGCATTCTCAAGAGCGTTCGTATCCGCTAACCCTCGGGTTTTATCACCTAAGGCGCCAGCCCGTTCTGACTGTTACCGGTCGCTACAGCTGCGCACTATCCGCCTCCACGCCAGGCCGGTGAGCTTCGCCCGGGGGGGGGAATACAAAGACGTCCATAACGCAGAGGCTGACGAACCAACTGCAGGGCCGCGAAGAGGCTGGCGTCCAGCTACTGAAGGACCTCGTTGTTGTCAGCAATCCGGGCCAGCCGGAATCGGACAGGGCGCTACGGAAAGTAATCCCGGCCGACAAGAACAAGAAGCCGCAGGCGTCCAGCGGGGCCGAAGGTCGTTCGGACGACTCGAACGATTCCACGTCAGCTCCCCAACCCTCTTCCGTTTCTCCGTCTTGCATGCGCGGCGCAATTTGTCCGCTCGTAAGGAAAGCAGCCGGAGCTAACTAGCCTGCCTACCTAGTCTGCCGCATCCGTGGATCAAGGCGGCCAAGGCGATGGGCGAGTGGCTCGTGAACCTGGATGGGATTTCGGAAAGGCCGCCCGGCCGCGACCAGCTGGTCAAGATAGCCTTGCTGGACGATGGTGTCGACCCCACCTTCCATGGGGTCGGTCGCTACCTGGCACATCCAAGGTGGCCGCGGGACAGCTCAAGCGACCCCAAGCCCTTGTTCCTGTCGTCCAAGCAGCATGGCAGCAAGCTTGCCTGGCTCATCAAGTCAGTTTGTCCCCATGTTAGAATCTACGTGGGCAAGCTCACCTACGAGTCGGACAACGGCCTGAGGCAGCGCAGCTTCAGCTTGAAGCAGGCCAAGGACGTAGGTCCTCCCCCCTCCCCTCCACCCCAAGCCAAAACTAGAATTCTTCCCACCCTCTCGATGCGAGTTGGGCTGACCTAGCAGCGCCTTAGGCCATAGACTGGGCGGTCCGTTGCAAGGTGGACATCATCTCCATGAGCTGGAGCGTCAGGAAGCTCTCCGAGAAGAAAGGGAACCAAGCCGACGACATTGAAGCCCTAAAGACGTCCATCGACAATGCGTCCAAGGCGAACATCCTCATGTTCTGCGCGGCCGGGGACAACATGGGCAACAGCCGGTCCGACAATGAATGGCTGCCGTGCGGCTGGCCCGAGACGCGCAGCATTGGGGCCACTGACCGGTACAACGGCATCCAGCCGTACGTGGTCCAGAGGGGGGTCGACTACTACTTCCCGGGCGAGTACCTGTTTGTCGACATCGACAAGAGCCCTACCACCTACCAAGCCGGCAACTCGGGCGCCACCGCCTTGGCCTCGGGCCTGGCCGCCCTGGTCCTCTTTTGCATGCGCAGAGAGAAGCTCGCCATCCCCAAGGACGTAGCCAAGTTCATGGACCGCGTCATGACCAACGTCTTCACCAGCCGAGACGGGACCAACCTCGACAAGGTGGTCCAGTCGAGCGTTTTGATAAGGGCTGTTAACGACAACATGGAATTGAAGGAGCTGGCGGGTAAATTCAGTGCCCAGTTTGACGGATAAAGCTGAGCCTGGCTCAAACGATGGCGCGAAAGATTGCGGCACAAGTCAAGTCCAGAGACAAGTCACAACATGGGCTAATGTTTGAGTGATTAGGTACCCAGGTATATGATGCGGTTGGAGGGACTGCCTGTTGTGGATTCACTAGCCACGATAGGTATGTGGGGCCGATGGGTCGTGGTAAATGCAATGTAGCAGCCGCGTGATGGCTGACGGAGGTGTCAGGCAAAAGTTTTCGCCGTGGGGCATGTATCGACCAGGGCAGGGCGTGTTCAGCTCCTACCAAATAAGGCCTAGTGTGATGATCTCTAGGGTCATGGAAAGTAGTGCAAAAGTTGAGGGATCGCCTGCCGGAGGCCCCCGCGTGCCCAATTGGGATAAGCCCAATTGGGAGGCGCGTGGTCACCTGACAGGGTTAGGGCGGGGCCCACCAGAAGAGTGGGTCCCCGATCCTCCCAAGAGGACTGCTTAAGGCAATCGCCCGTGCGAATAGCTTCATATTCTACAGGGGCCTTAAAGGCCGTGATACCTAGCTTATACATTTTTCAAAAATCAGTTATAGGTTTAGTGCTGTAAGAATATGTTAATTATGAACTTCTATGCGTTGCTATTAGTCGTGGCATACCCCGGCCCCACGGCGAAAACTTTTGCCTGACACTTCCGTATACCATCTGCGAGGGAAAGAAAGAGGAAAAACCCACCCAGTAACAGGGGGGTAACAGTAACAGGGGGTAACAGGGGGTTTGAAACTGGAGATCGCAGGGGTCGTGGTGACTTGGGGGGATATACGAGACTTCAAGAATTTCTCGTCCTTTGAAAGCTTTTCTCGATTTCTCTCCTTTTTTTTCCTCTTTCTTTCCCTCGCAGATGGTACATAGGTAGCCTCTCCCGAAATCTTTGGCCAGCTGTCCCAATCGGGTTAATTAGCATTTTGGCCCGAGTTAGGTAGTCCGCCTGCCATCCTCCTGTTCCTGGCCAAGTCAAGTCCAGGTGCGGCGGTAGAGAGCCTCCGCACCAACACAAAGTGCCAAGAGCTAGGTGCCTTTATTGGGGCAGTGCCCCGCGCAAAGATGGTGTATACATGGTGTCCGAGGGTGGTGGTGTTTAGAGATGTATATAAGGGAGTGGTGCCCAGCCCTTTTGTGATGATCTCTAGGGGTCTCATAAAGTAGTGCCAAAGTTGATGCCCGGGAAGCCCTCGCGTGCCCAATTGGGATAAGCCCAATTGGGAGGCGCGTGGTCATCTTATGGCGGGGCCCACCGGGAGAGTGGGTCCCCGATCTTCCCAGAAGGGCAACTGCTCAAGGCAATCATATCCTTACAGGTCGGGGAAAACAGCGACTGCTTCTTCTCCAGGTCCAAATTCTACATCACCATGTCAAACTCGTTCAACACTGACGCATACTGGTGCACCCAGCCTCCGCCCAGACTTTGGCGGGTGGTCCATTGCAACACTAAGGCGTATGAGGACAATGAGACGGGGGGCCTCGTCGCGCGTGACAGCACCCGTCAGTTCTTGAGCCAGCAGGACCTGACGGAAGCTGTCCAAAGCCACCTCGACTGGAACCCCAAACAGAACAGCTGCTTCCAGTCTACGTTTTTCAACTGGGACCACGCTCGCAACTGGACGCGATGGCAAAATGACAAGGACATTATGAGATGCGGGCAGAAAAACATCGAAATCACTCTTATAGATTCGTCCAAGCTTGTCCAATCCACGGATATCTTTATACCGCAGTCCTTTTCGGAATTGGACCTGCAGAGGGAGCCGAAACCCGACGAGGTGCTTGTTTTGCATCGGATGCGATTGCGGCTATTGGGTAGCACCTCGAAAACAGATACCCGGACGCCTTCATATCGGGAAAATGGGCTGGGATCCAGCAGGAAAACGAGTGTGATGTGACGCCGGGTAGCTTGTCGCGGGCACGCAGTCGAAGGATCCCGTGAGATCCCTCGCAGCAGAGAGGGTAGGAGATGCAGGTGACGGCTATCACTCGAGGTCCATTGATCACACCCCCAAGCATGCAGATGCAGATTCCATGTCACCTGGCGAGATCGTTGGAGCGCGAAGCGGCTTCCGTAACGAGAGGTCCATCTCCTCCCTCGCTTCTTTGGCAGATGCTACCCCTGAGGTGATTGCGGGGCAAAACCCTGCGGTCCCCAACAGACCTGCCCGAACCGTGCACGAACACAACACACACGAGACGCAGGGGATACTGTCGTTTGTACGCACGGGTGAGGGATTCGCCACGTGGGAACAGCCCCAAAAACCGGCGAGGGACGGTTTCTAGTTGCGCTTCGCGTTTCACCGCAAAAGCTAGGCCATCCAAGGGTGTCTCCTGTTGATGTCTGTCAATGGGCTGCCTTAGGCCTAGGTGCGCCTGGCATGCCTACCTCGCCTGGGCGAGGCAGCAACCCGTCCCGGCGCCACTGCTTAGGGGGGACATGGGGCAGCATGGTGGGAAAGCGGTTTGGGTCTGCGGGGAGGAAAACATGACTGATGCGCCAAGGGCCACACTTGCACGTAAAGAGCGATTGCCCCGGGATAAAGGCCGGTGTGGCGACACTAGCGCAAGGCACGAACCTCGAGCGAATTACTCGATAGCCCACACACCCCCGAAGAATATACAAAGGACACTGCAGCACTGAGCACATACGCTAGTAACCCACGCAGGGCGGACCCGCCCACCGCCGCCGGCTTAGGCTAACCTAGCTTCCCATGTGTCTCGCCGAACCTCCTCCTCCCCCCGGGGAGCCATGTGTTCGCCGTTTTCCTTGGATACGAAAAAGGGGGGGCCCGCAGCCGGCCATTTATGTACTAGGCCCTCATGTTGGCGGCGCAAACATGGCTTGCAGATACCTACCTACTCTCAGCTCGTCCATCTCCCCCATGGTTCTAGACGCGAACGCTGACATACATGGTATCGGATGTTTCGAGTTGGGTTAAGGCCGTTGCTGTTTAGCTCCGCTGTGGGAGGCGGGCAAGAGGGTGCACGCAATGTTCCGGGAGCTTGGTTTCCCATACATCGTCCCCCTTTTCCCCCCCCCTTCCTGCCCTCTTCTTTGCTTCTTCCCTTCTTCCCTTCTTCCCCTCAACATGCCCATCCATGCGTGCCAATCCTTTTGCTTGTCTTTTCCGCCCATAAACGCATGATGAGAGCTCATCTCGCCGCGCTCCTGGCAGTAACTTTGGCAGCGGTATCAGCACCGCTGGCTGCCGCCCAGGGCATTTCCGCACTGCTTTTGGCAACGCCGCAATGTGCTGTAAGTGCTTTGTCCGTCCGTTCATTGATGTTTCCTTTTAATTTGTCCTTTCGGGTCTCTGCGGGGGAACAATGGGTCGTTAATCCGAAATCGAAGGGTCACTCTCCATTTTCATGCCCGATCCCTTTAGCGAACGGCATCCCGCTGACTCGCTCAACGTGTTTTTTGCTCTGCCTCACCTCACACACAGACGCCCTGCCTCTTCCAAGGACTGCAGGACGGTAACTGCAGCCTTGCGGCGCCGTCGACAATACCCAACTGCGCCTGCACCAACCTAACGCTGCAGGCGACCCTGTCCGCATGCGTCCAGCAGTCGTGCAACGTCACCGACCAAATCAGTACGCGACTTGTCTTCCCCGTCCCGAGAGTTTTGGTCCAAGCCCCGAAGAGCAGACGTCTAATGCGACCCATGTTGGTTCTTTACAGAGGCAGCCGGTCTGCTCGGGGAACTCTGCGCCGCGTTCCCAAAGGAGTCCAGGGGTTTCGAGGTTAAGCTGACGGCAGTTGTTTGCCTGGCCTTGACGGCCTTCATCGTCCTGCTGCGATGCATCGCCAGGTGGACCGTCTCCAGCCGTCTCTGGTTAGATGACTGGACGGCTCTACTCGCGACAGTCCTACTCATCGCCCTCTGTTCGGTTAAGATAGTTGGTGCGTTTGTCCCTTGGCGGGGGCTCTCCGCGCGACTTTACTACAGCGGGGGGGCATGTCAATATTAACAAGTGGTATACAGGCGCTAGTCTTGGCTTCGGACTTCATTATTGGAACGTCCAACCAGCCAACGCAGCGCCAATCTTCCAGGTGAGCAACCTCGTGGAACCGTGATTCCGTTCTCCCAAGGATCCTTGTGCCAGTTCTAACAGCCACCAAAAACAGATCTTTTACACGGCCCAAATCCTCTACATCCTCATACAGGTTGCCGCCAAGGTCTCGATCCTGGTCCTGTTCGGCCGCATCTTCACCGCAACCTGGCTGCGCCGTTCCGTGCTGGCCTGTAATATTTTCGTCGTCGGCCACGGCCTCATCTTTATAATCATTGTCATCCTACAGTGCATCCCGGTGCAGGCGGTCTGGGAAAGGGGGATCCAAGCGAAATGTCTCAACATCACGGCCGTCACCTGGGCCGGCGCCATCCTCAGTATCGTCGAGGACCTCGTTATCTTGTTTCTGCCGGTTAGGGAGGTGTTTCGACTGCAGCTGACCCTGCAGAAGAAGATTGCAGTGGTGCTAATGTTCAGCATCGGTTCTTTGTAAGTCGGGATTCATGGCTAGGCTGGCATAATCGGGCGGACCCTGCTGACCTTTATAATTCTCCAGCGCTTGCGTGACGAGTATGGTGCGCCTGAAGTACATTGTTTCCTTTACAAACTCTTTCGACTCTACCTGTAAGTCGGCCAAAATGCGAGTCTTATTATAACCACCGTTGATACGATGCTGACCGCGGGTTTCGTTACTTTTAGGGGACAATGTTGACGTCGTGACCTGGTCCATTATCGAAGTCGCCTGCGCCATCATTTGCGGCAGCCTGCCTACCCTGCGCCCACTCCTTCAAAAGGTCCCCGGCCTCCTGAGCTCCGTGAAGACGACCTCTCAGGCCAACACCGGTTCCAACAACATGAACTCGTCACAGAAGCGCGCCCAGAGCGCCGCCGGCCACTCCCGGTCCAACTCCCGCCCGCTCCGGCACAGCCCCAGCGCCTTCCAAAAGCTCAACGAGGAGGCGTGGGCGGGCGCGGCGGCGAAGGAGCAGGGCTTCCAGCAGCAGCCGACAAAACCGCCATACACCACTGCCGCCATTAGGCCCAGGGGTGACTCGGCCACCTCGCTTGCGGGGCGGGGCCGGGACGAGTACGAGATGGAGCCGTGGACGCCGACGTCGGACGGGGATCAAAAGTCTAAAAGGTTGTTTAGGGTGTAAAAAAAAGCTTGGGGCGAAACGTCGGGATTAATAGTACCGTTATCATGTTTAACACACAAAAAAACAATAACGGAAAAAAATACAATTCGATTTTCAGCGTCGTGCACGTGTACCATGCAGCCGCAGGAGGTAGGCCAACGGCATGACGGGCTTGCCTTGAGAAATCGGGAGGGAGAATGAGGCTGCTTGCGGTCATATAATTGTCGTTATTGGAAAGATGAACGGAGGAGCAGCCAGTACGTACAGGTCGCAGTAGACTTCAGGACCCGGCAGTCCGGGGTGGTGATTCGTCGGCCACTCCCCCCCTTCTGTTCGTCAGACGAGGCAGGCTTTTCGCCAATACAGCGCACTGCTCAGACCTGACCTTGTGACTGCAACACGCTTCATAAACACGTTGCTCTCATCCATCACGACCTCGAATAACTTGACGCGTTATCTCGGTATCAAAGTCATCTACCCGGCGAAAAGCTCCAGTGCCATATCCCAGCAGGAGAAGGCAGTTACTCGAGCAGTTGGCAGTTTAGGCGGAGTTTGCCGAGAGCGGAGAATGAGGGGAATCAGATTGCTCGGGTGAGTCATTTCTCTACCTCAGTCTGCCAGATCCACTCGAGTGCCATTTGGCCCCCGGCTGCTAATCTCACGTTTATTTTTTCGGTACTTCCGCGTGCGCCTTGTTTAGCCCGTAGTAGAAGTACCAGCACAAGTCATTGTCACAAAGCGGCACGTCGTGCTTGAATTCACTGCAAAAATTACGTAGGGCGAGCTCCAACGCACCCCTGCAAATCCGTACCAAGTCACGACAACAAACAAGGGTGCCTTTGCCGATTACATTCCTATCCGGGCGACCTGGGCCTAACGGGGATACCAACAGCCAAAGTAAAATTGGATCAGTAACGTTGATTCTATCACGTTCCTGAGTCATATTGTCTCCTTTATCCTGCCAAAAGTACCATTCTCATTCTTTCGTTGACAAATGCTCTTGGACGCTAACAACCTCGAATAGTTGAGCGTACACAGCATGGCATCCGACGCTCGCAAGCAGCCGCCATGGGCCCCTCCCAAGCTCGACCTGACACCCAGCTCCCACAACTGAAGATCTACAACAGCTTGACGAGGAGCAAGGATGACTTTGTCCCAGTCGATCCGACGGGGAAGGTGGTGACGTGGTACGCCTGTGGCCCGACTGTGTACGAAGATGCCCATCTGGGCCACGCCAAGAATTACGTGTCGACCGACATCATCCGACGCATCATGAAGGACTACTTCGGCTTTCATGTCAAGTTCGCGATGAATATAACCGACATCGACGACAAGATCATTCTCCAGGCCCGTAAGCAGCACCTGCTCGCGTGCTTTAAGCAGGACCATGCCACCGAGGACGACCCGGTGAGCGACGCAGTCTTGGCCGAGGCCAAAGCCGCATTCCGGCACTACATTGGCAAGAACCTTCCGTTGCTGCCCTCGGATACGAGCCCAGAGACCTTTTCCGAAGCAGTGGACAAGACATACAAGGACAAGGTCGAACTTCCACCTCCGGCGGACGCTGCGACGGTACAGGAGGGCCAAGCTGTTACCGTCGCCGATTTGCTGTTGAGAGCCCACATCGGAACGGCACGGTCGGCTGCCGAGGCTCTGCAAGCCCCAGGAGCGCTACCCGAATTTTTCGCCAAGACGGATGATGTTTTGCTCCCATTTCTCGATTCCTTGCATGGTGCCGAGCTGGATTCCAACAACCACCAGGTCTTCATGGAGCTGAGCCAGAAATTCGAACGCCGCTTCTTTGAGGACATGAACGCGCTCAACGTCCTGCCTCCCGACCAACTGACTCGTGTGACCGAGTACGTCCCCCAGATTGTCCGCTTCGTTGAGAAGATTGTGGCAAACGGTTTCGGGTACGCTACACCTGACGGCTCCGTCTACTTCGACATCCACTCGTTCGAGAAGGCCGGGCATAGCTACTCCCGTCTGGAACCGTGGAACAAGAACGACCGCGCCCTCCAAGCCGATGGTGAAGGTTCACTGTCCAAGGGAAAGTCGATGAAGCGGAGCGAGAATCATTTTGCGCTGTGGAAAGCCAGCAAGCCGGGCGAGCCAGCATGGCCGAGTCCGTGGGGTCGTGGGCGGCCAGGGTGGCATATCGAGTGCTCTGCAATGGCTTCGGAAGCGATTGGGAAGACGATGGACATCCATTCAGGAGGCGTCGATCTTCGCTTCCCTCATCATGACAACGAACTTGCACAGTCGGAAGCGTACTTGTCGACTCCAGGCTGCTCGGTGCAGTGGACGAATTACTTTGTTCACATGGGACAATTGCGGTAAGAGGGTTCGAATGCTGATTCCGTCGTGCGAGGGTGCTAATTGATAGCAGGATTCGAGGGTTGAAGATGAGCAAGAGCCTCAAGAACTACACGACCATCCGGACTGTTCTCTCCCAGAACGAGTGGAGTGCACGTTCACTCCGGATTTGCTTCCTCCTCATGCCTTGGCAGGATGGGATTGAGGTAACAAACGAGCTAATGAAGGCTGTGGTCGGCTGGGAAGGCAAGCTCAACAATTTTTTTCTGAAGAGCTTGGGCATTTGGAAGCATTCCCGCCCCGAGACGACAGGGCAAGAACTTGGAATCGCAGACAAGCAGTTGTTGATGGCCCTGGACAAGGCGAAGAACGAAGTCGATGCAGCTCTGTGCGATTCCTTCAACACCGCTGCCGTTATGAGAATCCTCTCTGATCTTGTCACCGAGTCGAACTCGGCAGAGGCACTTTCCGACCAGACCGTCATCTCACTCGCCCGGTGGGTGACACGCATTGTCACCATCTTCGGTTTGGATCTCGAGGGAGATTTTAGCAATCCGGATCGTATAGGGTGGTCGGGCCTCGATATCCCCGCGCCAGCAAAGCCCTACGTCTACCCCGCATCGCAGCTGCGCGACAATGTCCGGACGTTGGCCTGCTCCGGCTCGGTCGATCATGCGGCCATTGCAAAACTCGCTGACGGAACCACGAGCGCGGCGTCAACCCCAGTGGCCGAATCCTCCCAGCCATACAGCGAGGTGCTGCAGCAGTTCCGCACCGACGTCAAGGCCCTCGCGGCTCGGCAAGCGCCGGCCAAAGACCTGCTCGCCTTGTGCGACCAGCTCCGCGATGTGCACCTCTGGAACCTCGGCATCTATCTCGAGGACCGCAGCAGCCCCCATCCTGCTTTAGTACGACCCCTTGATAAGCTGTTGGTCGAGGCGCGCGCGGAACAGGAATCTGCTGGCGCTGCCAAAGCCAAGGCCAAGCTGGAACAGAAGGCCAGGGAGGCCGAGGCGGAGAAGGAGCTGCGCGAGCGTGCCAAGGTTGACCCCCTGTTGATGTTCAAGACCTCGGGCGAGTACTTGGAATGGGACGAGAGGGGCATCCCGACCGTGGACGCGGTGGGGAACGTGGTGTCCAAGAGCAGGCACAAAAAGCTGATCAAGGAGTGGGAGAAACAGAAGACGAGGCACGAGGAATGGCTGGCGACGCAGCCGGCAGCATAAAAAAAGGGGCATGAGGAAGTGTCTCCATTCTCGGGTCAAGTTGACTCACAACGAAGAGTGTTTTGCTTCTAACATGCGAGTAGCTCTATGGAGCTCCTCTTTTGAGAATTCCCAAACAAAGTTCATTTCTCAAGGCACTGTAAAACAAACCGCCTGCGTGTCACGCCAGGGAATGGACCAAAAAAAGGTAACGTATAACGCCGGTGTTGATGGGGCGCGCCAACCATCACAGTCCCTCCGTGTTTGCGCTGTTAGGAAGCTCGGCAGGAGCCCCGTCTATCCCCCTTGATACACAGGCTCGGAGTAGACACAGCGTGCGTTGAGGTCGGCACCACAAAAATGGCCAAGACGACTCGGCGACAGCCATCAGAACATTCGGAACTTCATCTCGCTGCAGAAGGACGCCCGTAGGGATAGTGTCGAGGCAGCGCGCCGCAGAGATCTCCGCGTTGTTGATCCGCAACACGACATAGAGCGGATCAAGAAGAGCAGGATGGGCTGCTCGATGACTTCTTCGCACCCCAAAGTATGCAGCCGTTCACAAACTGGGACGATGGCGGATCTGGGCCGTCTGCCACGTTGATTGCTCTGGATAAAAGGACACGCTGGCACGGGAAAGACGATGCTCACGATCGGCCTCATTCGCCAACTGTCGCATCGATCTGTTGCCTATCACCAGTGCTTTCCTTCTTCTTCCGCCAAGGCACAGATGCAGCCTTGAATAACGCGGCTGCTGTCCTCTGCTCTTTGATCTGGTTTCTCATTCTTCAGCGGTCACGCCTCGCATCCTATTTGCCGGAAAAGTACAAACTGTTAGACGCCGATCTTTTTAGGGACCAAAATGCCTTCATCGCTCTGTCCGAAGCGTTTCGGAGTATGTTGAAGGATTCTCAGTTGTCGCCTGTGTACCTCGTGGTCGACGCGCTCGATGATTGCACCCAAGAAGGGCGATCGGACCTCATCCATCTTATTTCGACTTCCTTCAACCTCTCCTAGAATGTGAGATGGCTACTCTTTAGCCGTCCAGAAGTGGACTTTCTCGCTGGGATCGAGGAACAGATTACTAACTCCTTCAACCCTTCCAAATTTCCTGTCGACTTAGATACTCAGCGTATGGGAAAGCTTGTTAATGCATATATCAACCACAAATTTATGGAGCTTGCTTAGTGGAGGGCTGGGAGGCTATCGAACCCGTCCAGAGCACTCCCCTTCCCCCAGCTTGATGAATTTGTTTCTAATCCCTGATTTTCTTTTATGTTGCCTCTCTCAAGGAAACTTGCCCAGTTTTCAATATGTAGCGAGTAAATACGCTATTGACAAACATCTTCTCAAAATGCTGCACATCACCTCCATCTGCCCCAAGTTATCGCCCCACTTGGATGCTCACCCCTCGGCGTCGTTGTCGATCTTACCCAACTTCTACTGCGAGAGGTGGACGCCATCGCACACCCGCTTCTGTTGGGGCTAGTATTGGGTGTGAAGAGAGCGACGTTTAACAGAAGTGGAGTTGTCAACTAGCGGCAGGGATGACGATGGATTTCGTCTGCCCAAGAACACGCATCCGCCATCCAAGACTCGGCCTCGTTGCTACCGGCCTCGTCACTCTCTGCCGTGTCCTCCGCCTGGGCGCTATCCTCCCCCTCGTTGATCGCATCGAGAGGTATGAGGGTGCAGCTATACAACCTGTCGTCCAACTTTACCTCTATATTGAGCTTGGACCTGAGGCCCCAGGACCGGCGAGGTGGGCAGCGGTGCCGGGCTGTTATCCGTCTGCAAAGCCAGAACTGTGACGAGGGCCTGCGGGAAGAATAATTTAATATTCCAAATGTTGAGGCTTCTCAAAGCCAACTGCTATGCCTATGTATGTGTATTCTATCAAATCGCCTTAGTTCTCGGAAGATACATGCAAAGAAGAGAAAAGAAGAGGCCCAACAAGTGAAACGACGAGGAGCAAGTGGGCTAATAGTTAAACCTGTACCAATAAAACGACTGTAATATGATGACCTGTTGTTGTTGAGTGAGAGAACATGGCTGTGATGCGAATATTCTCCCCAAAACACCCCTGGCCGGGAATTGCATTAGGTGGATGTCGACGTCGGGCTGGTTTAATGTGCGACATGTTGGAAAAACACACCGAAGCGCTTTTTATACCCCATAGTGTACAAGCTACATATAAAACCATAACAGTACCTTGCGTGGCCACGAGATACCCCTGGATGAAAATCAGAGGCGCCTGAAAACCCGTGTGAATCGTGGGCTTGCCGTCCTGTGCTTGCCAACTCCGCACACTCGGGAACACAACGCCCATCCGGTACATGTCCTGCCCGACGCGAACAGCTCCCCAAGTTTCGTTCGTCCCCTAGATCAGATGCTTGGACCTGTTTGTAGAGAAACGAGAGAAAAAAAAGTCAGCAATCCCAGCCACCCGTACATGCACACCAAAGAGGGGACCCGACGAACCTAAAGTAGGCGCGCAGGTACATGATCTGCCAGCCCCACAGGCCAATGAGCAGGAAGGTAGTCAGCATGCCGAACCACTTGACGCGCGTGTTTGTGCTCTCGTTAGTGTCGCGCAGCTTCTGCTCGCGTATGCGCAGGTAGTCCATCTCGTTCACGATCTCAGACACCATCTCCTCGATGCGGCGCAGTTCCGTCTCGACCGGCTTCAGCTTCTCGGTGGCCTGGATGGACGACCAGTCCTTCGCGTCGGCGCCAATGTCCACGTCCAGCTCGACGCTGCGGACCGGGTTCTCGACGTATTTGTCTGTACGCGCGTGAGCATCGTCAGATGAGTCCTCTGATCTCCGTTCGGCCCTGACCTCTGCGGCCCTCAGGCCAATGCCCTGAAACCACGATGACGACGTACGTCCTTCGAGCACGTTCTCGAAGCAAATGTCGAACGCCGCGTCGGCGTGCGACGTGAAGACAGTCCTCTGCTCCCCTACAATGTCCTTTGCGCGGCCGTACTCGTTGCCGACGGCGTCCTTGATCTGGAGATGCGGGAGAAAGAGGAGGGTGAGCGGGTTAGCGTGGGGATGGTGATGCGATGCGAGGCACGCCACAACCAAGCCGGCGCATAGGCGCGAGTTGTTGTGGCAGCTCAAGACGCAAAGGGGAGGGGCACTCGCATTCATGTTTACTATCATGCCGTCGCCCTTATGGCCGTTGACGATGGCGGTGACCACCACCAGGGTGTCCTTAGCGACAAAGTTGCGTATGCATCGCTGCTGCTTGTCGTAGTAGCCATGGCCGGACTGGGCCTGCAGCTCGAACTTGAGGGCGTTGGCGCAGGCGACGAACAGCACGATGCTGCAGATGTACCGCAGCAACGGTCGTGGTAGTAGTGGCAGCGCCATGGCTGTGTGCGGACTGAGGAATCGAGCGTGGTTCGTCCCGGACGCGGGGGGGTTGTGAGATCGTTTTTCTCCTTCGTTGTTTCGAGGGTTGCGATCCGACGAGGTACCTGGATGGACAGAGCGAGCACAGCTGCCATCCCTTGGCCCCCATACCGATAAGGCCGACTGGAAATCTGTCGCCATCAGTCCCATCGTTGAGTGCTGCGCCACACCCTGGCCCCGCCCCGCCCGCCTTACCCCTGAATGGTGCAGCCACACCACCCTGCTAGCTCCGAGTGGCAGCCGCGCAAAAAACGCGGTCGCAGCTGGCAGAATGTCGCGCCTGTCGTGACGGGGAGAATCGCTGAAGCTAGAAGCAAAGCCAACCGTGGTCGCATTGCGCCAGCCCTCATACCAGTCCATTCCCGACTCCATCGGCCGAAGCGAGAGACCCTCGACGCGCCGAGCACTTCCTATTCCTCTCTGCAGCTACATCTAGGTCGGAGCTGCCTCTAGCTCAAGCAGTTTAACATGCCTAAGTGTGAGTTCCCATGCCTCCTCCCCAGCCATGCAAGCGATGCGCATCCCCAGCTAACATGTCTCGATTGCCTCCTAGTTTTCTGTAGGTCACCACTCCCAATCTTGAAACCGGCCAATAGCGAACAGCCACTCGTCCTAACCTGAGCATATCCCCCTCCTCGCAGGCGACTATTGCGATGTCTACCTGACGCACGACTCGATGAGCGTGCGCAAGGCGCACAACAGCGGCCGGAACCACCTCCGCAACGTGATAGAATACTATCAGCGTATGTCACCCTGCCGTTGCTCAGCCTATAAGCCCCTCCCCAGCTGCTGGAGCAAACTGCGGTACTAACCCCCATACGCTCCTCCTCCCAGAGATCGGACACGAAAAGGCCCAGTCCGTCATCGACTCCATCACGTCGTCCTACGCCGCCGAGGGCCAGGCCCACGCCAACCCCATGCTGCCGCAGAACCAGCCCGGCGGCGGCGGCTTCCCTCCGCCATTTGCCTTCCCTGGTGGAATGCCGCCTCCGCCCTTCCCCGGCATGCCAGGCGCCCCGCCGCCTCCCGGCGGCTTCCCCGGCGGGATGCCACCTCGTACGTACCTAACCTGTGGCGCCGACGCCCCCCTCCCTTTCTTCATCCCAGATCCCGCTGCCCAGAGAACTAATACCTGGTTTGTTTCCCGTAACCTCTAGCCCTCCCTGGTGCCCGCGGCCTTCCCATGCCGTTCCCTCCCCCCGGCGTGTCGGGCCCCGGCGGCCTGCCCATGCCCCCGCCCGGCGCGCTCCCCCCCGGCATGCCGCCGTTCCCGGGCATGCCGTTCCCGCCTCCGGGCGCTGGCGGCGTGCCGCCACCAAACTTCCCGGGCTTCCCCGGCATGCCACCCCCGATGCCCGGCGCCGCGCCCTTCCCTGGCATGCCGCCTATGCCCTTCGTCCCTGGCGGCATGCCCCCCGGCGGTGCTCCCCCGGGCGCGGACGGCAAGCGGTGAGCATCGGACGTTTTCGGAGTTTACGCTCGGGGTTAGCCAATGGCCTGTACGCGCCTTTTGGTCAACAGCCCTCATGTTTGAATCTTCTCCCTTTTTTTCCTTCTCGCTTTCTCTCTCGATACCTCATGTACATATAGGTTTTTATTCAAATTGTCGGGAGCTTGGGCGTTATGGGCTTGCCTTTATCAACAGAAAAGACCCGTGGCCAAGACGACATGGGATCGCTGTAGCGTCATCAACATTACGCAGGACATAGACGAGTGCTGCGGTGGGACAGTAATCAAAGGCGAGACCACACGCATGTCTGCAATCAGAAAATCTCCAATGTTCAGTATAGCGGCAAGCAGCTGAAATTGAGCGCTCATTCAAAGTATATCCTCCTCTAGTGTGTCCGAACCCAAGCATATGATATGGTGACAAGCAATGTGACAGCACAGAAAAGTGTACAAAACATCAATCACGGACAACCGCGACGGGCTGGCCCCCGAGGAGATACACATACATACGCCCTGAACCAACCGTGAACTGAAAGTGGCGTCAAAACCCTTGCTATCTTCTGTGAAATATGTGCTTTAATCTTGATTGCTTCTTGGAAATCGTGGGGCTCGTAGCTTCTTCATATATGCGTGAGAAACGAATGGTACATCAACGCTAACATTTAACCGCAAAAACAAAAAACACCAAGCAATTATGGTAAATATGGAAATTCGATCTTGCCCGTGGAGCGAATCGAAGATGGGGAGGAGAGAGGGGGAAAAGAATCCGCCCGTTAGTGCTCGCTCATCGGCCATCATGGTAACGAGTGTAGCGACGGTGGGGCTCGGGCGCAGAAGCCTCTTGGACCCGAGGCTGGGCTTGCGTACAGGCGTCGCGGTAGTTGTTGCGGCGGACAACGTCGTGAACGCCGTCGCGGACCTCGCGGGGCGAGCTGATCTTCTGACGCAACTCGCGGCTCCTCTTCTCGCGCCGACGCTCGCTCAGCCGGCGGGGGAGATCCTGCAGGCTGTAGCCGTCCAGCCTGCCCGCCAGGCCGCCGCTGCTAGTGCCGCCAAACAGGAGCAGGCTCCGCCTCCGCGGCGGCGTGGTGCCGTCGCCGCCGCCCACGGGCTCCACATTGCGCCTCCGACGGGTCGGCTGTCCGGATCCGTCGTCGGGCGCCGTTGACGGCCGGTCCCCGCTACGTGTATTCAGCTGCCGCTGCTCCTGGCGCGGGGTCCGGGCACGCCGCACGGAATCGTGGCTCGCCCGGCGTCCAACCACGCGCAGGTTGCCACTGGGCGTACGCCGAACAGTACGGCGGATCGGAGAGTCCGGCGGCCCACCGGCGGGGAATCCGTCGTGGTGGTCATAATCGTCTCGGATGGGCAGGATGGCAAAGGTGTGCTTCATCCGCTGGCTGAGACTCCGACGCGGCGGCCGCGGTCGGTTGTCGATGGGCGGGTAGCGGTACGTCCGATCGTCTAGGTCGACTCCGCCGTCAGAGTCCGACTCGCTGTCCGAGTCGGGAGCGTAGCTCGGGCGCCAGAAAGGGTGTAGCCTGGTCTCGTCGGCCGGTTCGTCGTCCGGCCCCATTGTGGTGCATGACTTGCCCCTCCCAGTAGACGCGGCCCTTTGGCGCGAGTTCTCCCTCCGCAGACTAGAGCCTCGGGAGAGCGACAAGGCGCGAGAGATGAAGCCGGAGCTTGAGCTGCGGGGAGGTGTTGGGCCGTGCGAAGGTGACTGCCGCAGACTCAAGGCTCTCTTCACAAGCGACATGCGTCTTGCAGGCGGACGCTCAATGAGCGCCTCATAGAAGTTGCCTAGCTGCGCTTGCTTTTCCTGGGCCGGTGTGAGGCCTGACGGTGTAGCAGGGATAAACTCTATAGCGGGAGGCTGTAGCCGGCTGGGCGGTTGAGGGGGAGCCCGTGGGTTACGAAGCGGGGAGTCGACATCGTCCATCGAGAAGGTGGGCTGAGGCGGCGTGGCAGGCACCGCAGCTGCATCCATGTCGACTGTTCTGATGGTAGGTCTGCCAGTCATGGCCGGAGCAACCTTGGCCGGCGGCCCAGGAGCCTCGTCAAAAGCCATAAACTCCCGTGGCTGCATCTCCTTGGCGGTGCTGGAGGTGCTCGACGAGCTCAGGCTCGGCTTATTGGAATGATCCACCATCAAAACAGACGTGTTTTGGTGTGGATAAATGTTGACCGCCATCGCCTCCGAAACCTCGGCGTGCGACGTCGCGTTCGTCTCGACCGAGTGCTGGGAAAAGGGCGTTTGCTGGGCCGACAGCCGCCTGCCAAAGAGCGGATCGCCGTGGTGGTCAACGCTGACTTTGTGCATAGGGTGCAACCTTGCCCCTTCGTCCACTGAATCTACAGACGGTGCTGGCTCGATCCTGACCTCGGGGCCGATAGGAGCAGGATCACGGGCTACTTCGACCTTGGGCGTGACTGATTTGGCGGGCGTTTCGGCAGGAGGACCGGCTCGGTCCGTGGGTTGGCCAGGTGGCGATGGCGCTTTTCTCTTCGGTTCCTGTGGCCTCTGCCTCGGTGGTTGCGTCTGGGCCTGTGTCTGGAGTGCTTGCAGATCCCTCAAGCTATCCGCCGTCAGAGACCCCGCTCTTGATGTGTTCCGGCTGGTCGGGGCCGAGAGTGACGACGTCCGCCGTGGGACGATGGGAGGGTAGTCTATAGTCCGCTGATCGCCCGGCAGCGACCCGTCCGACTCAGACAGGGCCCTGCTGCGGCGCGACGGCCGATCAAAGTATGGGGCCAGGTCCTTGCCTTTGGGTAGTTGTGAGAGCAGCGGGGCAGATCCTACGCTTTGGCTTCGCCTGCTGCTTCGCGTCGAGCGAAGAGACGGTGTCCTGCTATTGGACTTGAGCGACGACCGGCGTTCGGGCACGATGACGATGGGGATGCCGCCGTTCTTGCAAACGTCTCTCCGAGCCTTGCGACTCGAGATGGAGTTGGTGGTGCTCGTGGAAATGTAGCTCGCATGCCGCATCTCCGAAAGATGCATGTTGGTGAGCGGGGGTCGTCGTTTCGAGACCTCGTCCAGCTGTACCGATGTTGTCTCCGCCGAGCTTGACTGAGACAGCTCAGACATGGAATCGCGTAATAGGTCTACCTTCCTGACGTGACGCAACGTCCTCTGTCTTCTGGGTGTCCCATCAGGGTTTGTGGAGGCTGTAGAGTAGCAAGACATTGTTGACAAGCGCCGGGCCGCGATTTCGGGCGAATCCTGAAGCGGGAGGACGGCGCGCGCAAAAGGATTTGGCGCGGGCGACTCCAGGGGTGACGGGAAGGCAAGCGCTCGTTCAGGAAGACCCATAGAGCGCAATGCCTCGGTGGCGCTCGTGGGCAGCACCGTGTTATCCTCCCAGATCTCCGGGGTATGGCCATTCACAACTGGGACCCGTTTGCTGACAGTGACGTCCCTCCCCAGGTTGTCATCCCATTGTTTTTCCACCTCGTTCTCTCCAGGGCCCCATTCGCCATCAAAGCTGAGAAACCTGGCTTTGGACCTGGGAGGTGTCGCTGTCGCATCCGACTCTGGACTAGACTCCAGCCCCAAACCGAGGCCGATTGTTTTTGGCTTCTTCTTTTTCTCCTTCGGCTTGATTTCCTCGTCGCCATCGACCACGTTCGCCTCGTCGCCGTTGACCCCGCTTGCCTGGCGCACAGTGCTCTGTGAAGAGGTCCTGATGGATGATGCCCTGGGCCGCATCGTCGACTTTCCTTCATCATCCTCTGGAGTCGACGACATAGTTTCCCTGGCCGTCATGAATGAATCCGGCCCCGATGCCGTGGTGCTTCTCGATAGGATTCGGTCGTTCCCGCTCGGGCGCCTTACAGGAACAGGCCCAGGGCGCTTGCTGACGCGAAGTTGCGGAGGCGTCACCTCGGGTGTGGGCGGACTCCTTTGGTTTGTTGGAGTGGTCGGGGTTCTCGGCGGACTAGGTGCTGGCGGAGCCTGGACCTGCTCGGTGCTGGCCTCTGGGGTTTCGGTGGGACTGGGAGGGACTGCCGAGTGGCTAGAGGAGGATGTTCGGGAGTGCGCCGGAGGTGTCGGCGGCATGTCGGGGCCGGTTCCTACCCTCTTGGGCCGGTGGCTCAGTTGGTGAATCGCAGGCCGAGGGCGCGGCGACTGCGAGCGCGAGGTCCGTGATGCTGCGGTGGTCTCATCGCGCAAAGGAGCAACGGCGAGGGGAGCACCGCCAGACGCGGCGATGTACGGGCCCTTGCGGTAGGGAAAAGAGTCGGGCCTCGGGTGAGGCAACAGCTTGCGCTTCTTAAACAGCAGCGGCTGGACACGAGGATTCGACGGTGAGTTGTATTCGACGTCTTCGGCCGCCCGCATATCTGCCAGCGGCGCCCTTGACTCGGCGCTGGCCGTCATGGCGGGAGGCAGAGGCGGAGGACAAGACGGGCGCTGGGCTGCAGCGACGGCAAGCATGGAAAGCGTCAGGGTCGCGTGGCCTGGCAATCAACAGGCGCGCGCCCCGCAGGCGATGCTGGGTGGTATCTCAGGTTTAGACGCGACCGGGTCCTATAAAGCACGGTAGGATCCTCGCATGGCGGCCAGCTTTGTCAAGCAAATTCGTGTGGCAGACAGGCATGAGATGGTTAGGTCTGGCGGGTGGAGTGCGGCGGACGGGACAACCCTGCGCGCGATATGGGATGATATCACGTCGCAAAAAAAAGTTTGGACGAGGAGCAGACTAAAAGTAAGCTGATTCGACAGCAAAAAAAGCACAATTCGGAGCGCGACAAGGGCTCAAAGCGGGTTTCGTTTCGCAGGCAGCAGAGAGGCGATCAAAGGGCCTGGCTCACGCAACCGTCTGAGACATGGAGCGCGCAGGTGGCGAGCGACTCTGTGCGGCAGTGTGTGCACACGTTGTCTGCGACCAGTTCGAGGGCCAACGAGACAAGGCGACACAGGGCGGCACGATCCGGGTTTGCTCGCTCAGCTGGGTTGGGACTTGGGAGCACCGGGATCAGGGCCTGGCTGGGGAATGGATGGATGGGCCGTGGATGGGCCGTGGCGCATCAAGCGACAATGATTTCCACAGGCCGGGGCTGTTTCGTTTCGTTAATTTCCCCAACGCCCAGGTCGCCAATCGAAGACGGCCGTCGCAGGGCTTGGGCGCGCGCGGTGGATGTGCGGCGAAAATACAATTGAATGGTGAGCGAGTCTCAGGTTAACGCGCAGTGACGATGGAATATCGCAGGCCAAGCGGAACAAAAAGAAAAGATGGAGCGAAGGGGCTGGTAGGTTGGGGAGGCGGCCAGAGCTGTCCCAATGGCGGCTGGATCCGACCAGTTTCACAGCGGACAATGGAGGCTTCTTCAGACTGGACCACCGAAACTATGGGCCCTGTGGCCCTCTCCTGCGCCTGCCTGTGTGGCCGTCGCCGCCTTTGCAGTGAGTCGTGCTTTTGCTTCTGGGAAGGAGGTTGGTAATGATGCCTTCCTTCACATTTAGGCTGCATGCCCTGCCCTGCTCTGCACTAGAGAGAACTCGCGTTCCTTCTCCTGCAGTAGACACCGCTTGTCAGCTCGGCTTAGCACAGCCGGCCCGGCTGTCACGACGAGCTCAAATGAGTCCCCTGAGCTGCACGACAAGGAAGGCCTCGATCCCCTTTCCCGACTGTTGGTCACGGACAGGCCACGTCCCAACGTCCACCGAGGACACATCATCGCCCACGGGTTTGAGGCCAGCAGCAGCAAGTATTCTGTATGCGCTGCGTGCACCCGCGTCCATGTCTCTGTCCGCCCAGGTGCGTGCAGTGCAGCATGCGCCTCGGCAGCGCAATAATAATACCAAAAAAAAGTTTGTGGAATAGACCTGAACACACACGAGGAACACATTGGGCTGCATGTGTCCCTCGCCTTCCGTCCCCTTCCTTCTCAAGTGTTTCGCATGCCCTGCCCGACCATCAGTCCCGTCGCTGCAAGTGGCCGAGGGAGCTGCGGCTGCTGCTGGCCGACGACCCAGGCCCCCTACATCTCGAACGCTGTTGGCTCGCTCGCGGCGCCCGCTGCGTCTGCGACTGGACGAGCCACAGGCCGGTCAGTGTATGCGTGGATACGCATATGCTGTCTGTGCCTATTTCCGTACGTCTTCCCTGCAGCGGCCATTTGTCCACACAGCCCGCTGGATTCAGTGCCGCAGGTCCAGCTCGAAGTGGCCCTCACCGACCCGACGGAAGCGTACAGACTGCGCCTTTTTTTTTTTCTCCTTGGTCGTTCCAAAGGGCGATAGGAAAAGGTCCAGGCTTGATTGCTTGTCTTGACCCGCTCACACCCAAGACCAGGACTGGAAGGAGGGGGGAGGGGCAGGGCACCAGAGCCGTGGGCCAGGTCACGAGGACAAATCACGTCGCGAGACGCTCACGAGGCTACCCGCCTCCCTCTTTTAGAGACTCCTTTTGCATACAGCCTGCACGCTACTACCACGTACTTGCACGCCGGTCGGCGAATCATATCCGTCCCTTCCAACTTTTTGTCGGCGCTTTTCCCCATCTGGTCTGGTCAGGAAGACCGCTTCCCCGAGCTGCAGCATGGCCTGCTCCGCTACTGTTTGTCCTTGTTCCTTTTCTCACGCCTGCAGGTCTGCTCCATTCCCGCCTCCCCGTCGAGCCCCTGTCGTCCTCTGCCCACCACCTTCCCACGCCCTTGCTCAACTTGACCGACGGCCTTTATCCTATCACTTCCAACCCCTCGCTCGCCCCATCCATCCATTCACGTGTTATGGTGGGGCCACGGCTCATCCCTTTCTCCCGTCGCCCATTTCATGCTTTCATAGGCAGGAGAAATGGCGAGGTGTTTGCAAAGATCAAAGATCGCAATGATCACCTGAACTACCGAGACACGGATGGATGCAGCCCTAAGATGCCAAACGTGATCAACTCGGGCCATTCCCCGTCATTCTCTCCAGTTGGTCACCGAGAACCAAGCACGCACCTCAGCGATAGGCCGCTATTGTGGGCAGTGGCGTTCCCATGCAGAAATCTCGGCTTCTTGGTGCCCAGGCTTGGTGAGCTCATCGCCGGGGATCAGCCCGTACATGGCGGAGGTCCGTAGCGCCTCTAACCCGACCCTTGGAAGTGACCGGCTGAAGAAAATCCTCCTGCCGTACGGGTCGGGGACTTGTATTGGCATCGGTGTCCTCATGGCCTCTTGGGACCAAACACAGCACTTACATGCAAGGTCGCGACAAGCTCCCGCATAATCCCTCATGATTCCCCGCGCGTATGGCGACATTTCACCCCATTGCCTGAGGCGACCTCCTGAGCAACTGCGCGTAACCCATCTGGCAGCGGCGGTAACGTGACTTGCCGGAGCCAGGCCCACGGGGAGTGGTAAGCTCTTATCTCGCCCTGTTGGCGCTCAGGCAGGGCCGTTATGCAGGGAACCGGGGATCGAGGTTTGGTGTTTCGATCATCCCTTTCGTCCAACCATGCGTTTTCTTTTGGGTTCTAGAGCAAACCCCAGATCTTGCTTTTCAAATGAGCCCGCGATCCTTCTTCAACCTTCTGGTGCACACACATGCCATCTATCGAGGTCTGATTACGTACACCAAGGCCAACCAAGGCATGCAGGATGCCGACCTAGCCAGCTCATCTCGATGCCGATTATGAAAGCCATATGCTGGTTCCGGTCCATGCAGAACGCGGGGTATCTCTACGCCTAGCTGAGGAGGCAGCCGTCTTTGCGTGTCAATAGAATCATCATGCATGAAAAAAGAGGAGCTGTAGAGGGAACGGCTGGCATTTTGGCTAGTAATAGCCATTACCTACAAGATCGGTATGCGCCCGATCGTACCAAGAAGCATGCTGTCTTGATACCGGGCACCTGTCCGAGCGAGCCCGAGTGCCACGCACCTATCCCGCGTCCCAGACGATAAGCTCGTTATCCTGCACGAAGCTGGAGATGGGACGGCACCGCTCTGCCAATCCGGCCGCTTCCAGGTTGACTTTGCATGATGCTTTCGAACCCCCCAACCCTATCAGAGGAGCGAACGATGGGGAGCCATGGCGTCCCTTTAATAACCCCCTCTGGGACACTCCCTCGACGGCTAGGGCCTGTGCCCGCGCCTGCTACCGGAACCTCGTTTTGCTGTCATAGAAACACTCTCGTTGATACCAGTAGCCAACCGACGTTCTGTGTTATTGGAAATGCTTTGTTGGGCGGCACTAGCAACGGCCCTTGCGGCCCTCGTGTCGGCTCATGGGGACCACCACGACCAGGAGCCCATGTCCGGGCCACTGCAGTCCTTGTGGTACAACCAGCTTCCCGGCGACGGCGGCACCCAGGTAAGCCCTGCCCCCGGAATGTGGGACTTGCGGCTTCGAAGGGGCGCATCGAGGGAAGCCTCTCGTTCTAAACGTTCCACTAACGGCCATGCTACGTGCCTGCTCCCTAGGCCGACTCCGTCTTTTCTGGCATCTCGACCTTTGGTCGTCTGCCGTATCTGCCGTGCCTGAGCAACAGCCACGTATCATATGACATTGCATTCATTGGTCTGTGCAAGACCCTTCATACGACTGTCGGCGTTTGCCTCGGCCCATGCGAGGATCATTATTGACCCAAGAGGGAGATTGTACATGGTTGAAAAGGGGCCCCGTTTGACACGGGCACGTCCTACCGCCCAGGAGCCCGGTTTGGCCCTTCTGGTATCAGGCAGGGCTCTCGCCGCCTGAATCTCTAGTGAGTGTCCTCTTCTCAAGCTTGGCTGGCGCGACTAGATCTGACAGGACTTGTCAGCGGCGGATACAACGTCCCCCTAAAGACCAACCCGTTCAACAGCTGGGCGACCGTGCTTGACTGCGGCGATATACCGGTGACATCGTAAGGAAGTAGATTGGAAACTCCATGGTGGCAGCGAGCTGACAACATTCTGGCTCGCAGATACGACAACACATTCGCTCTGAAGCAGATCGAGGAAGGTCACTACAGCATCCTCTCGAGGGCGCCCAAGACCGATGCCCACAAGCAGGGACCTGCCTTGAAGGGGAAAACCCTGCCCAGGGTCATCACGCTTGGCGGCGACCATACCATAACTCTGCCTCTACTAAGGTCGATCAATCGCGCATATGGTGTAAGTGGCACACATCTCTCGAGTTGCTGGGGCACAGCGCGCTGAACGAAACGCCTGTCCAACACAGTCTATTAGCGTCGTCCACTTCGACTCCCACCTTGACACTTGTAAGTCGAGATGCATGTGCACGGGCAAAGGCTTCTTATACTCACGCACCACCGGGCGGTAGGGAGACCCAAGGTGTTTGGCGGCTCGCCGTCGCACGTTGCCAGCATCAACCACGGCACGTACTTTTACCATGCCGCCCAGGAGGGCCTGCTCAGGAACGACTCGAACATTCACGCCGGCATCCGTACCACGTTGAGTGGCCCGAGTGACTACGACAACGACGGCTATTGCGGCTTCGAGATCGTCGAGGCGCGCGAGATCGACACTATCGGCACCGACGGCATCATCAAGAAGATCAAGGAGCGCGTCGGGACCAAGAACCCGGTGTACCTGTCCCTCGATATCGATACTCTGGACCCTGCCTGTGAGTATTTTGGGCTCATTCCCTGGTTCTACTACATACGTCTTTCAGCGCTGACACTACCACACCAATCCAGTTGCGCCAGCCACTGGAACGCCCGAGACAGGGGGCTGGACGACTCGAGAGCTCCGGACAATCCTCAGGGGACTGGAGGATCTCAACATCGTCGCCGCAGACATTGTTGAGGTTGCCGTAAGTCTCTAATTCATCTCTTTTACCGTGTCACGCCGCTTTGGAGGAAAAATAAGCTCATGATGCCAATGTTTCTGTGCCACAGCCGGCGTACGACACCAATGCCGAGCTCACCACCATGGCGGCAGCGGACGCGCTCTACGAGATCATGAGCATCATGGTCAAGCGGGGTCCTCTAAGCATTGCTCAGAATCAAGGAGAGGCGGAAGAGGAGCTGTGACTACAGCCTACCAGGCGTAGACCTTCCCGCTAGTATATGTCGGGTATATGATGGTAGTTGGGCTTGGGGCACCAGGTTCTGACATTTGGTCAACCGGCACATATCAACAAACTGGAACAGAGGGCTTTTTCTTGTGCTCTCCTTTCCAAGAAGGGAGACTTTGGCGGTTGGTGCGACGGAAAGAGATTGAACGGGACGTTGGCTTGATGTGGTAGTCATGGTAGCTCAAAAGAGTACAGAGTTTCACATCACACTGCTCGGGTGTCTCCTCCCTGCCTGAAATCATACACCTTTTGGTTACATGTGGTCGCAGACCGTTCTAGCAGGACTTACAGCAGCCAGTGATGGAGAGTCAGCCATATCAGATTATCGTCGACTGACTCCGTACTCTTCGTGTCATATATCTCACAGGATACATGAACGTGTCTGCTTTTCGTGTTGACTATTATTGGTGCCTTGTCACGGCGATCCTCGCGGTCTACCTGAGATCCTGATCCCGCGGCACACGTGTGGATGTATGTGTTTTGCGAACCGACCAATACCAGGTGCCTTCGTATTTGCTGCTCGAGGTGGTGTATATATATGTATATATGTATACGTGCGAATCTCCAGGTGGACAAGGTTGATGTGACCATCCGCCATAGCCGAAGGGGCGGCGTGACGTGACAGCTATACTGCCTGATATCACGGCGCTTGATCGATCTGTAGCAGTAGGGAGCTCGATGACTGAAGGGCGGTGGCAGTGGTAGAGCCGTACAGGACTCGGCAGGAATGTGAGATGGTGGTGATGGCAATCTGATAGCGCCCTCCACCGCTGTCCCCGTCGTGCCTGCCTCGAACGCTGGGTCAGCGGACAGTCACTTTCTGATCCATGCTCGCTCCTTCCTCAAATTCGTAGCACTCGCCCAGACCGTTCAACGTTGCCCAACAAAAAGGCCAGGCCCGAGTGGCAAAGAAGGGAAAAGAAAAAAAATTCAACCTCCCATTTCCTTCCTCCTTCTTGACTTCCACTCCACCACCCTCCACCTCCACTTCCACCTTCACCTTTGGAACTTGGAACAGCCTCTTCACACTCGTTTTCGTCACTTGGAAGCCCATTCGCTCGCTGAAGCCTTCCACGAGCCCGCCTTTTGACAAAACAAAGCAAAGCTCGTCATCGATATCAATCTCGAGCCGCACTTCCCTTCTCGCCGACCTCATCTACGCCCACCATGAAGTTCACGGCAGCCATGATGCTGGCCGCTTCGGCGACCCTGGCCACCGCCCAGATCACCGTCGATGCCAACGGCGTCATCAAGTGCCCGAAGGCTCTCGCCGGCTCCTTCTGCGTCGGCGAGTCTCTTCTGACCAAGACCATCGCCACCTGCGACGCCAACGGAATCGGCAAGCGTGGTCTCTGCAGCGAGGTACGATCTCAACACGCCCCATCCGCCAATTCGCCAGATTGATCTCCTCGGAGAGAGAAGTAGCCATTGACACGGCAACTAACAATATCAAAAATGGCTGTGTGTAGTTCCTCGCCGAGAAGCCTCCCTATGGCAGCAACGATGCTCTGTGCTACCAATCCTCGGACGTTTCTGGCGATGCGGCCTGTGAGTTCCCACCCACAAACAGAGCTGAGCACTCTCAAACTCTTCTCACCTGTAACTCAGCCACTAACCTCGAGTCGGATGGATCAGGTGTCAAGGGCGGTATCGTCTACGAGAACTCGGGCACGCCTAGGTTCACCCTCTCTGCGGATCCGTCGCAGCCCAAGAACACGGCATCGACCGTCTCGGATGACTGGAAGGCGCTCCCGACCTCGTCGCCGTGCCCGCTCGAGCCTGTTGGCACCGAGGTTCCTGGCGCTCCTGGCGTCCCTGCCACATCTGAGCCTGCCTGGCCCAGTGTCGACCCGGTCCCTTCGGTCTCTGGCCCTGTGGAGCCCATCCCTACTGGTGGACCCATGATGCCTCCTGTTTCTGGCACTCCGGAGCAGCCCCTCCCCTCGGACGGCCCTCTGCAGCCCCCTCCTGTCGAGTCGGTCCCTCCTGTCGGCGGTGGCAATGGAGGCAATGACACTTTCACCGTCCCGACGGTTTCCTCGACCGAGACTCCGGCGGTCCAGCCCCCTGCGCCCACGGCGAGCATCCCGGTGGTCCCCGTCTCTGCTGCTGTCATGGAGCAGGCTGGTGCCGTAATGATGGTTGTGGGCCTGGCGGTCGCATGCTTGCTCTAGATGGAGGGCTCCGACACCTTATTCTGGTCTCTGACGGGTGCGCTGGTCTTTGCCTTTGCTGGGCCGGCCCACGCTATGTACGTCTGGGTTCACTCGAGCATGGGCGGGTCCTGACTTTCATTTCTTCTTTCCAATCTTTTGTTCTTTGGAAGGGCAACATGCCCAGAGATGATGTCTACATGATTTGTCCCGAGTGGGTGGCGATGCCGGCCTGATGTTGGTGGACAGAAGTTTGGGAAGCATGGTGGATGACAATATCCGAGGGTTAATGATGGTGTGGTGGATTCTACGATGAGCACATTTCGTTTTTTGGAGGCCATTTTTCGACTCGTCCGTCTGATGGAGGGCCCTCGGTACCAAACACGTGCCTACCATACCCATCTAGAGTAGGTAGATATATGGTGTGCCAGGTGCTTCTTTCTTTGAGATAGAGAGATAATCAATTCGGAAGCGGAGGCCTTACGCCAAGATACTTTACATGTTGATCACTTTGAGTGCAAGAAACATGATACCAAGGCATAATTGCCCGAGTTCAGCTATTTGGGCAATGGGTCTTCAACCGTCCTTGGGATGCACCGAGCAGTCCAAGCCCTGGAGGGCGAGGTTCTCAGGTTCGGCATAAATAGAGACTCCGGGGAGAGCTAAAGATGGAATGGACCCACTGACCGGCAAAGGCGGCGGAGCAAAGGCCGGGGTCGAGGTCGGAGCACCGATGGAGTTAAGTGCCGGCGGCTCCCTGACTCGTTGACATCATCCACGTCGCTTAGCAGAGGACGGCGGGGCATATCTCGCGAGATATCTTTTTGGGTATCTAGCCGCCCGAGCGAGTGGTGGCAAGCTTGCGCATCAGAGACGCCTTGCCCGACCTAGACCGGTGGTCTCGGGTCCTAGAACATGCAAACAGGCGCGGATGCGAGGAGGGCGGTTGGGTAAACGGGAAGCGGGGCCCCTCGCCGGTGCGTCGGGCACGAGGCTCATCTCTGGGCCGCCATTCAGATGCTTCCTACTTACGTACAAGACGGTTCATGAGCGGCCGGGGGGGCTGTACGGCCGAGTGGCCGGATTTCCTAGTGGGCGATCGCATCCCAACCTCCTGTAGGGGAAAGGGAGCAGCGAATAGCAGAGCAGACACGACGGCTTCCGCCCCTCTCGCCCTCCTGACCGAGAGGCAGGGAATCGGGGCCCGGCACCGAGGAGGGGGGGCAGATGGAAAAGCAAATGCATACACACGAGTCGCAACGGCAGTGGAAGAGTGGGAGAGGGAGGTGCAGATGGACATCGGTCGCCAAGCAAAGGTCCCGCCTCGCTCCGGACGGGTCGTAACTGGCTGGCTGGCTGGCTGCATGATGGGGGGCACCACACAATGGGCATGTGCGTCGCATTGCGCTGCGTCTTGTGTGATGGTGATGAGAAGTGGAATTTCGACATACCCGCCGAGAGGAGGTACAGCCAGAGTGCGTTATGCTGGCTTGATGGCGTGCATTAGCCTGGCCCGCTAGGCCCAGTGCAGAAAGGAGCCTGCAGGGCGGCGCGTATGCACGCTCTATTGTTCTATTGATAACCTCACCTCCATTTGCTGATTCCCCTGGCAGCCACTACGACTGGATGCTGTCACTCAATCCCGTGTTTTCCAGCGCCTTCCCCAGGCCGACATCAAAGGAGATCAAACAGGGAAGGAACCTAGGCTCATAGGAAAGATATGCTTCCCTGCGCCGGTCACCGAAAGGACAGGTAGATAGGTAGTTTGGTGCTTTCGAGAAGCGACTCAATGCCCGCGGCCTGTGCTTGGGATGTTTTTGGAAGTGGATGGCGTCGATCATCATGTGGTGGGCACGGGATCTGGCTTGGTCGCCTTTAGCGGCCGGCCCCTCCAAGAACCCACACCCCACCTTGCGCCTGTGCCTGCCTGCCTGCCTCGCTTTGCTTCTGCAGCCAGCCCCCCTCTTGGCCGCGAAAACAGAACGATTCCGGGAAACGCCGCGGCGATTGGTTGCGTGTTTGGATGGCAGTCCTGGTCTCCATGCAGGCTGGCCCCATTGGAATTGGATTTGGGGCTTGAAGAGATTGATGAAGGCAGGGATTCCATTGGGCTGGCTAGAGGCAGCTCTTTTTTTGAGCGCCCCATGGATGCAGGTCGTGGTTGCGGTCGTTCTCCCCGCCCGCGCCCGACCAATAACAGCGCGGTGCTAGACGCCTAGAGCGCGAGCTGGCGCTCACAGCGGCGGGGATCCACCCATCACAACCTTCTGCTCTTCCTAGCCTGGTCCCCCGTCCGTTGGTGGCAGCCAGTCTGCGTCCTCGTCCCATCACCATCACCGTGACGGTCCAACCATGTGTAGGGGCTTGCTGGCCCGTTTGTGCCGAATGGATGGACGCATCATGGTGGGCTCTTCCTGCCCGCCGACCCCCGCCGTCGCCCACAGCAGGCACAATACGTGCTAACGTGCGTACCCTTGCTTTGTGTGCTCAGCCGAGTGACGAACACCTAAAAAACCAAGGCAGAAGAAAAGAAAGAAGGAGAAAAAAAACATGCTGCCCGCCTGAACTGCAATCAAAGCTAACCGCCCAGCTCTTGCAGTAGCGTCCCTGCTGGCTGCAGCCCCAATCACCTCAGCTTATCCCGCCGCGCTGCTGGGCCATCCCTATTGTGATATTGGTTCCCGGGGCCCCACCCGCCCTGCCGCTCCGTCACCCCATTGGCCTCACGCCCGGCGCGGAGCAGCGAGCAAGCAAGCCAGAAGGCAGCAGCACCGGCATATTGAGGGGACATGGGGCGAGGTGAGGTGAGGGGGAGGGGGACGAGGGCCTTTTGGTGAGGAGCGACGAGGCGCGGTGGGCACCCGGACTGGCCAGCCAGAGGTCACACACACACACACAGGCTGCGGGAGTACCGCCGCGCGCGCGCGCGTGTGTGTGTGTGCATGTATGTACGTCCCCCCGCGTGGGCAGGAGAGCCAAGGGTGGGCTGGATGGGCGTCGACGATCCAGTACCGTGAGCTGCGGTACTGTGCTAGTGCAGACGGACGGAGGTACGACGCAAGGCACGGTCCCGACTGTAGACTTGACCTTGGATGGTCGAGCTGGTTGGCCTGCCCGCGTGGTATGCCCGGCCGGGTCAGCAACCGCCATGCCTGGCCTCGATATCCGGCCAGCCCATATAATAGCTGTGCCTCACCCTCATCCTCTTTCTCCTTTCTCTCCCTCTTTTCTTTCCTCAGCAAGCATCTTAATTCATAAAGCCATTTTTTGTTTTGTTTTTTTCCCCTTTTCCCTTTTCACCCTTCCCTTACCAAAGAGCTGTGCTCTTGCCCAATAATCACCCAAAAAATCAAAAATCAAAACATCACGAGAAGCTTGCCGGCCAGCTTCTTTTTACCATCATTCGATAAACACCATAATCTGGCTTTACTTGCTCAGCAAACGCTCAGAATCTCACATTTCCCCAGTTGGACAATTTCAATACACGCAGCATTCCTCCATTAATAACAACATCCCTGTCAAAATGTCGTCTCAGCTCTCTTTCTCTCTCCGCGTTTCTTCGGGCGTCAAGTCCGTCCACCTTCTCGGCTCTTGGGACAACTACCAGAACCAGCTCCCCCTGTCCAAGGACAAGACCGCCAGCAAGTCCGGCTCGTGGAAGGGCACCTTCCGCTTCCCCGTCAACACCCTCGAGGCCGGCCAGCGCTACTGGTACTACTACATCATCGATGGCTACCACTGCGCCCACAACCCCGCCGAGGCCTCGACCGTTGAGCCCACCACTGGCCGCTCCCTGAACATCCTCGATGTTGCCAAGTCGTCGTCCTCCAAGAGCTCGTCCCGCCACTCCAGCAGCTCGTCCAAGTCGTCCAAGTCTTCGTCCTCGTCCTCCTCCAAGCGCTCGTCCAGCGACATCGCCAAGGGCCGCCCCCTGTCCATCTCCCAGATCAAGTCGCCCAAGCCCGTGGCCCCCCACGCCACCCGCCACATCCTGGACGGCAGCTACGACGACCAGGAGGTTGACGAGCTCGCCCAGCGCTTCGGCTCCGCCAGCTTTGACGAGTACGAGGACGTCATCACCGACTTCGGCTCCGCCTCGCCCGTGTCGTCCCTCGGCTCCGGCTCGGACCTGTCGTACCGCTCCGACAGCTCCTCGCCCAACTCGAGCATGTCCGGTTACTCGACCCCGGCCTCGGACTGCAGCTCTTGCACGTGCGAGCGCTACGGCATCACCCGCAAGGGCGACCGCGTCCGCCTCGACTGCGGCGGCTCCCGCTGCGGCTACGACAACGAGTCGGACTGCTCCTCCTCCGAGGACGAGTACGTCAGCCGCTCCTCCCGCCGCAACGGCATGGTCGTCCGCGCATAAGCAACCATGTCGCTGCCTCGGGTTGAGGATCACAAAAGCTCAGGGCGGGAAGACCACCACGAGGAATAATGATAATGATACCCCAGACCTCCTCCTCGGACGGGCCCCACTCAAAAATACGGCACAACCACACCCACTGAAACGCAGGAAAGGGATGAGCAGATCCCGTCACCGTCCGCGGCGTCGTGGGGGACAGGATTAGCAGCACGTTCCTTTCTGCTCCTGTTCCCCTCCACGCGCCGGGACTGTTAGTCGGGTGCAAGCCCCCCTTCTACCCTGATTCGACTTTGTTGTTAGTCGGCAATACGCGATAGCAACGGTTGACGGAAGTTGCGGCGTCGCCGGGTCGTTGATCCGTCTGTTCCCGCCAAGTGCTGCAAGAGGGCAGGCCGAGCCGGTCTCGGTTTTCTTGCCTTTTCTGCGCCTTGGCGTGCGTGCGACAACGACAAGACCCGGCGCCCCACGTCGCATTTCTCGTCGGGAGAACCTTGCGCATCGTTAATTTTTGCAACCCACATCCAGTTGGGTCGATGCTGCGGCCCCCGCGACCGGCCTCTTTGCCGTCGGTTTCGCGCGATTTTTTATTTTTTTTACAGCTCGGTTGGAAATCACTGAGATTAATTTATCCCCCAAACTTCACCAACAAAACCCCGACAACTCCCATATCACCTGCGGCCCTTCTGTGAGGCGGCTGCGGGCCAGGTCTCTGGGAAACAAAACAACCTTGTTTTTTTTTTTTGCTTTAAAAATGTTCAATCTGGTGGCCCTGCGGCAAGAAAGATGTCATCTGTCCATTTGTTTTCGTCTTGTCAGTTTCCACCCCCTAGCCATGTTGCAGTGGTGGGGAACTAGCAGCACAGATGGGATGTTTTTTTGCTCGTTTCAATCCCGTGGGCCTGCCACCACCAACACACATCTTTTCGAGAGCGAGTTTTCCTTGCAAGCACAAGAGAAAGGGGGTTCAATATTTGTCAAGTATTACACGTGCATACTTTGCTGCCCTATCTGGGTATGTACTTGCACTCCTCGCTTGCGGCTCCGACTCGGGAAAGCAATGGATAGGAAAGGGGAAGAGAGAGAGAGCGAGAAAATCTATCCGTTGAGGAATGGCATGACTCTTGCCATCCATGCCCGTTATCCACGCGACCGCGCCCCCCCTTGCTCGCCAACGTGATACATGCCTTGCCTGCTGCCCGATGGCCCCCTTTATTTGCCGCGTTGGTGCTGTTGGCCCCAGTAATTACCGGTGCCGCTGCCGGTGCCAGTATCTTGCCTGGTCGGGGTTGTCTGTGTGTCTCGGTGTCCGACTGAACCGACCCCACGGCCCGCCCAACATGGCATCTTTTTGTCCTTTCCCTGCATCGCTCTTGCTCTCTCCAGCCTTGGCTGACGGGATCCAACCGATATAGGCTAAACGGATCGCCTCACGTTCCATCGTTCGTCTCGGGGGGGCGCACATCCAGCAGCACTATGTACCTACCACACACACACCGCACACCCCAAACTCGTATGTACTGTGACCACGAAATGGTTCGGAAACGTTTCTGGTGCCTTGAGTGTCATGTTTCTCTTCAAAGGACACACCCCTGGCCTGCGCGCCTGTCAACATGCCTGGGGGAAGAAAAGTGCCGCCGCGTGAACTGTTTGGCGCGCTGTTTTAGCGCGCGTAGTGTGTGTGTGGGCATTCCTGTTCCATCGAGCAAAATTCTATTCTTGGGACGGACGGTGGCGGCGACCCCCCCTGCCCTGTCTTGGCTTTGGTAAGCCCGGGCCACAGTAACAAGGCAGCGCAGCGCACGACCACGGAACGTGGCTCCTTCCTGTTGATTCAAACACATCTTTGATCACTGATCCCTCCCCTTGGTCCCGCCGCCGCCTCGAGACCCGCGTGGGGCCGCCACTCGGACCAGTTCTCTCGTTGCATGAGGGCCCGCGAGGCGAATGGCGCGTCGGTGCGACCAGGGGTTGAGACCCCTTCCGCGTGACCCCCCTGATGCGGAATCGGAAAAAAAAAAAGGGGAGGGCCACTGCCAAAAGAATTCGATGAATGTTGCCTGCCCGCGTCTAACGGCGTCTGTTTCTTGTCGCCATCCGCTCGCTTGTTTCTTTGTTCGTCGTTACATCCCACCCCCCTGTCCGAAAGGGGGCGTGGCCTTCCCCTGCGTCCAGAAAGGCCTTGCTGAGATTCTGGGATCGGGGCATCATCCCGAAATGGCTGCCGTGACAATGCCCCGTGAACCCGGGGAGTGCGAGCGGGGCGAGGGAGGGAAATGTATTACAAGTTAGTCGTATCGGGGATTTCGATATCGTAGAATTTCCCTTTTTCCTTCCGCCTCTTCTCTTTTTTTTCGCCCAGCGTTCTTTTTTCCTTCATCTCATTCTTTCTTTTTCTTTTTCTTTCCTTATCCTCTTTTGTTTTTGTTTTGTTTTTGTTTTTCTTGGTTGAAGATTCTTCTTCTTTTCTTGGAAAAGGCCGGTTTCTTGGATTGATCTCCAGGAACGCCGTCCCTTCATGGGAGTTTCTTTTCTGTGGCTGGTCCCCTTCGCGAAATGTCCCAGTACCCCCACAAGGAGGAGGAGGCCTCGCCAGTGTCGCCCTTGACACCCACCTTGTCACTCGCCGAGGGCGCATTCGATCGAAACCCGGAATTCAGGCCGCTGCCCTCGCCCCTCGGGGTCAGCGCAGTACCATATGTTACCCGACCAGATCCCGTTCAGGTCCCGAGGGCGCCGGACCACGTTGGCGCCTCTAGGACGGTACAGACCTGGGGGTTGGAGAGGGACAGTCCCGATGTGACGCCGGAGCAGAACCCAGGACACCAGGGAGTCCTCGACACCTACTTCTACCCAGGTCATGGCCAAGTTCAGCAGCAGCAACATCAACAACAATATTATCCGAACAGCACACTGCAGGCAGCGCCTCCGACGATATACACGAACAACTTACCATATCAGCCGAACAACTCACCATATCAGCGATACCCCTCTCCGCAGCAGAACGAGAAGGATGGTTGGATCGACGACAAGTCACCCTACGACGGAAAACTACCGAGCTACGCCGGTACCTGGGATATGCTTGGCGGGGTCTCGCCGACCCAGCCGCCCCCGCCACCGGGCGTGTCGCAGGAATATTCGGGCAAGCCGCCCGTGGGCACGTGGGCGTATCTGCGTAGGGACGGGTGGTTTTACGAAGTTGCGGCGCTGATCTTCAGCGCCGCGTGCGTGGGCGCCATGGTGGGTGTTTTGGCTGCCATCAAGGACCGGCCGGTGCGCGAGTGGACGGCGGTGACGGTCATCACGCCCAATGCCGTCGTGTCGCTCTTGTCGACGCTGTGCAAGGCGGCGCTGTTGGCGGCCGTCGCCAGCTGCATCGGCCAGCTCAAGTGGCTGCACTTCGGCTCCGAGCCGCGCCGGCTCGCGGATCTCGAGGTCTTCGACGGCGCCAGCCGCGGCCCAGCTGGTTCCCTGGTTATGTTCTTCCACGGCAGCACTAGGAGCAGCGTCGCCGCTGTGGGCGCCCTGCTCACCATTGTCGCACTGGTCGCCGACCCTTTCTCGCAGCAGATCATCGCCGTCACCACGCGCCGGGTTGTGGCGCCAGCGGGCGTGGCATTCTTTTCGTCCTCGACCTTCTACGACTCGGGGGCGACTGTGAGGCAGCAGCGGTCGTTCAAACCAGAAGGTAGGTGATTGGTCGCATGGTTTGGGGAGAGTATTGTGAGTGCATGTTGCTGACATGCCATTCTTTTGTCACAGCTCGGACGGTGGACGCCAACATGTATGGTGCCATACTGGACGGTATTTTCAGCGCGGCGCCACCCACGACCGAGTTCGAGTGCTCGACATCGAACTGCAGCTGGCCCGGCACCTACGGCTTCCTCGGAGTCGTCTCGTCGTGCGCCAACGTGACGCTCGAGACGCCAGCGGTATGTAACGGAAGTGCCACCGCCGGCGACACGGCGTGCAGCTATACGACTCCGAGCGGCATCGTGATCAACGCCAGGCAATACCGGGAAGGCAGCTTGTTGCACTCGACAATACTCAAGTCGGTGGTCGCCCCATCCAACTCAGCGGCCCAGCCCGCCTCCATCGTCAAGTATGCCGTCTGGAAGAGCACGCCAGACGGGTGGCTCGCGGGGGCCTTTGAAATCACAGAGTGCTCGCTCGAGTTCGCCGCCATCTACTACGCCGGCGTCACGGTGACGAACAACGAACTGGCCGTGGGCGCCTCGGCCGCCTTTGCTCTCAGTGGGTCCGATCAGCCAGAGAACGACGTTTCGGGCCGGTCACAGCCCATGTTCCGCTTCACGCCGGACCTCGGCGTCGTGCTGACGGAGCGGCGCGGCAGCCGGTCCAACAGCAGCAGCAGCGAGGGCGTCAACGGGTGGCCGGCCGGGGACGCGCAGTGGCGGCAGAGCCTGAGCCCGATGACCATGGGCGTGGGGCTGAGCGACCTCGCCGAGGCGCGGCGGCTGCTGCGGGACCACGTCTTCACGGCCAGCCTCGAGGACCCGATGCCGACGGACCCGGCCAGGGAGCGGGGCATCGCGCGCATGGTGCTCAACTCGGTCGACCCGGCCGAGCTGTCGCGGCGCGTGGCGCACGCCATGACGGAGCGGATCCGGCGCGGCGGGCCGGGCAACGGCGTACTGGCGCCTGCGCAGGCGACGCGGGACACGAAGCCCGAGCCCGGCGTGGCCTACGGGGGCACGGCCTTCTGGGAGATCCGGTGGGAGTGGCTCTCGCTCCTGCCATCGCTGGTGGTCTGCTCCGCGGCGCTCCTGGCGGCCACGGTGCTGCTGACGGCGCGGCGGGAGGGCAAGGAGAAGGCGCCGGGGGCGGGGGCGGCGCCGAGGTGGAAGTCGAGCTCCCTCGGGCTGCTCTTCAGCTCGGTGCACGGGCTGGACGCGGGGCGGGTCGAGGCGGCCAAGTCGTCGAGCGCGGCGCTCGAGCACATGTCTCGCAGCGTCTGGGTGCGAAAATGGGGGAAGAATGAGTTTACCGGGGTGCAGCAGCAGACAGGGGGGTGATTTGGGCGTACGGATGGGAGGCCAGAATGATTATGTTGATGATATCACCCGTCGGGATTTAGGGGTTGAGAAAACCGGAAAACCGCAGCCTCTGCAGCAACCACAATGAAATGGAGGCTGCAACCCCACCACTCAGCGCTGCTTCGCTGTGTGGCTGTGTAACTCGTGCTCGTCTTGTCTCTTGCGTGACTTCCCCAATTGATACGATGGATGTCGGGGAGGTGCCATCCACGCCAACGCTCAGCTATCAAGAATCAATGGTGGGGTTCAATACACTAGCCACCACCCGTCTGGCCTTCGGTGCAAAGGCCAGCGGGCAGTAGCTTCTGCGGGGTTCAATCTCAGCGTCCAGCCATGATGGGAGCTCCAAGCGTTGAGGCCAGCCTAGACGTACATTGCCACGTCCAACCCTGGATGCCCCGCCTTGGGGCTGATGGACAGAGCCTACCGTGAATGGCCGGATGCCCAATCCGACCCAAACTTGATGTCGGCGAACCGTCAAATGGTGTTTGGTTGAATGACTGGAGTCGCTGCGGGCGCTGGGCAGTGGTCCACCGTTCCAGAGTGGGCTCAACTGGGCTAGCATCAACTGCGGTGTGCCAGGCAAGGAAAGGGCATGTTTCGAGCTGGCACAGAAGCAGCCTCAAGCACCAGCCGTTGACCAGAGTCAGGCGTTCAATCCGTTTTCCATTCTGAAGACAGCCTCATCAAAGCCACATACAAACGATACCTATCATCTCTCAGTTGCTTGGTCTGTCATAGCGCGAGGTTACTTGGTTACCACTCGTAATCCAAATCACACCCCAGTAAAACGCGAGGCCAGACCCGTTCGACCTGCCCAAAATGGCCGCCCAGGACCTCCTCATCGTCGATTCCCACATCCACCTATACCCCGAGGCTGAGCTTGAGACGCTCTCCTGGGCAACCCCAGGTGACCCGCTGGTCAAGCGCTTCTCCATCGAGGAGTATCGCGCCGCAACCGGCGCCCCTAAGAACCTGCGCGGCTTCGTCTTCCTCGAGACGGACCGCCACAATGAGAAGGGCACCGAATGGAAGTACGCCCTGATGGAGATCGAGTGGCTCGCCCGCATCGCCAAGGGCGAGCCACGTGACGGCGAGGGCCACACCCCCGAGGACGCCTCCCTCTGCCTCGGCATCGTCCCCTGGGCCCCCATGAACCTGGGCCGCGCCAAGATGGTCGAGTATCTGGAGAAGGCCGAGCAGGCCGCCGGTCCGGCCTGGCCAAAGGTCAAGGGCTTCCGCTATCTGCTGCAGGACAAGGAAGCCGGCTTTGGCGTGACCCCCGAGTTCATCGAGTCCATGAAGCTCCTAGGCGAGAAGGGTTTCACATTCGATGCCGGCGTCGACCAGCACCGCCGCGGCAGGGCCCAGCTGGAGGAGCTCGTCGCCATGATCGACCACGCCTACGAAGGCGTGGTCGACGATTCGAAGAAGCTCAAGTTTATCATTAGTGCGTTCGACACTGTTCTATCGTCCCACCATGTTCATCCCTACCAACAGCTGACACACACACACCCATCCCACAGACCACTGCTGTAAGCCCAACCTCGAGATCATCAGGACGGCGGATCCGAGCTTCATCGCCTGGCGCAGCGCCATGTTCACCCTGGCCAAGTGCGACAGAATCTACATGAAGCTGAGCGGCCTCTTCTCCGAGATGCCACCGGCCCTGCGCTCGCGCTCGCCCGAGGAGATCTTCGAGGCCGTCCAGCCCTGGCTCGCCGTCGTCCTGGCCGCCTTTGGGCCCTCGCGCATCATGTTCGCCAGCGACTGGCCCGTCTGCACCATCGGCGTCGACGAAGGCGACGGCGACGGCGGCAAGCTCGGCGCCTGGAAGAAGTGGCGCGCCGTCGTCGAGCGCCTCTGCGACATGGCCAGCCTGCCCGAGGACGACCAGAAGATGATCTGGGCTGGCACCGCCGTCAAGGCCTACGGTCTGGACATCTAGGCCCCGGGCCGCGGGAAGGGGAACCCGTCGTCGGTTCAGAATAGGGTTGGGGTTTGGGCGAAATTTGCATAAAAGAAATTAAGCTGGTAGCTGCCTGCCACAACTAACCCGATTGTCTTCCCGATACATTCGAGCCATTCAAGTCCCTCCATACCATCTTGTCATAGACTGTCCTTGCGCTTCTCTCGCCTACCGCCCCCGTAAATCTTCCGCGAGCCCACTTCCGGGCTAGTATCCTCCCACATACATCTCCTTATATCCATCGACGAATTTGCCCTTGCAGTTGAGCTTTGAAGCGTAGCTAACAGTATCTACCGGATTGTTATCTTTGCGATCCCCGCCGGCAAGGTTTCACGCGGACAAGCTCTCGTCTGACTATATCAGGAAGAACGCTGTGCCGCAGCTCCGCAGCCGAACCTAGCCACAATGCAGCATAAGCACTGGAGAAAGCTAATCATGCATGTCGTGGTTGTTGGCTCCGCGGATGGAGACGTGTCTCAGCAGCTGGCCGGGGCGCCACAAGTACAAACGGGCGATGCAACTGCGGGGATGGCTAAGCGCCGGACATGGGGGGACGGGACGCTGGCCCAATCCAAAAGCGCAACGGCCCGTGTATTTTGTTTATCGGATGGCGATTGACAGGCAGCCGTGGACGGAACCGGTCCAATAGGGTGCTCGGGTAGAACGGGCCATGCCATGTCTGCCTGAGGGGTACTTGTGCGGGCCCCCCCAGAGGGCCGTCAGAGTGCGCGGCGTTTTAAGCCCGCACAAGTAGTACGATGGGGAGAGCTGATGGAGGAAAGCTGTCAGTCGAAAGAAGGACAGCCGAGACTGCTTAGCCCTTGCTTTCATCATTCTCAACACGGCGTCGACCAACCTAGCGCACGAGATGCTCTGCGCCTTCTGCGATGGGCTCTCCATCAGCCTTTTGATGGATTTGGTGGATATCGACGAGGTCGGATGGCCCCACAGATTTCCTCAAAAGGCATTCTACCAGCATCATGCCTCGATCGAGGATCTTGTCGAGTCTGCTGATGGCGGCTGTGAGATTTGCCAGACTATCGTGGCATGCGCCAAATTCGAGCCAGATTGGAAACACGGCACTCATTTCGCATGGGTGGAGGCTAGCAGCAAGTCGGGAGACAGCACCGACGTCAAGATCTGTTTGAGCACAAGCTATAGGAGCGACGACGACGAGACCATGACCTTCGACCTGCTCCATGTGCAGTTTGGGCGCCAGAAGCACCCGGATTATCACCACGATGCTGTGGCCGACGACCCCTCGGAGTTTAGGGCTGATCCGGTGCCAATGGAAATTACTGTTCCCATAGGTAAGGCGGTCTATGCCGGGGTCTCTGTGTGTGCGAAAAGACAGGTGCTCACGCCATAAATGTTGACTTACTAGACAACCCGGGCTCGGTTCTCCTCGGGAAAAACCAGTCTCGAGTTGGCCGCCGGGAGCTTGACTTTGATCTGGCTTCCGACTTCAATTTCGATATCGCTCGAAGTTGGATTACAAATTGCATCGAAAACCACGAGAATTGCCCTGGACTTCGGACCTATGAGCTGCCCACCAGGCTGGTCTATACTGGTTTGGAGCCGGACTGGTCCCGCCTTCGTCTTGTCCAGCCACCGAAGGGCGCAAAGGGGCAATACGGAGCTCTCACACATTGCTGGGGGCCCGATAAAATTGCGACAAGATTGCTGAAGAGCAATCTTGCGAACTTCCTCGAGCACATCCCATTCTCGGATTTATCAAAAAACTTCCAAGATACTCTCATTATAGCCAACGAGGTTGGCTGCCCTTATGTCTGGATCGACTGTCTCTGCATCATCCAGGACGACAGTGAAGATTGGCAAACCGAGTCTGCCAAAATGACCGAGGTATATAGTCACGCAACCTTGACCATCTCCGCCTCGGCCTCACCAGGGAGCGCTGCTGGTATCTTCAACCAATATTCGAGCTCCCCCGACACTAAAGGAGACGGAAGACACCCATCGGCCGAGCATCGGGAAAACTCCACTACGATGAGAGTATTCCCAAAGTCATCGCCGGACAATACCGTGGTCAAGATCGGCCCCAACGTCTATCCGCAAGCGCATATTAAGCCCTATCGATACATGGACCCGGATGTATACGAAGTGGTCAGCGAGAACTTGGACTCCATCGAATCTAGCGGACCCTTGAGCTCTCGGGCCTGGACTCTACAGGAAAAAGTCCTTTCCCCCAGAAGATTGATCTACGGGCAGAAACAGATTTATTGGCAGTGTGTATCCGTCTGGGCCTCGGCGGATGCCCTCCCAGGAGCCCTCCTGGACACCTCGGCAGACCATGTGATACTTCTCTTGGCCCTGCACGATCCTACCTACGATTGGGAGTCGATGGCGTCAGACAGAATGCGAAGAAACCTCAAACGGGATTACTACGGGCTGGCCTGGGACTTCCAGTCGCGAGATCTGACCTTTGGCGAAGACAAGCTACCGGCATTTTCAGGAATAGCAAGGACCTTTCTGCGATTCTTTGGTGGTGAATACCTGGCAGGCATCTGGTCAACCGACATCCACAACGGTCTGATGTGGAGTGGGGACAGCAGCAACGCCTGGGAAAAGTTTTACCGGGCGCCAACCTGGAGCTGGGCCTCAAGAGACGGACCGGCGGACTTCCTGACGGGGGGCCCGCGGGGCCACTACAGAGAAAAGTGTCTCTGCCCCGAGTCGCCGGACTTGGAGGTTTTGGGACACGAGATATGCCCGTCGGAGCCGAGCAACCCCTACGGGCAGATCAAAGATGCCAAGCTCTTCGTAAGGGGCCACACAAAAAGACTCATCCGGAGCAGAAGGCACCTCTGGCAGACCCGAACAGAAGACAAAACATCGGTCGGGAGCACGTATTCCATGCATTGGGATGATAATGTGAGGCTGCCTGAGGAAGAGATCTTCCGAACGACACTGGACGGCGAGGATGTCTTCCTGGTGCTCGGTGACGATGACCCATCCAGCTTCTGCTTGTCTCAGACCCCGGAAATGGAATTTCTCGTTGTTTTTGTGGCGACGATCACAAACCACGTCTGCAAGGCCGGACCGAGCACCGCCCGTCCCCCCACGCGGGGTGAGCCAGATGCGGAAGCCTACGACGGAACGGAGACGGAAAGTGCAGAGGACGACGCGGAAGCCTGTTCGCAGAAGGGCCACGACGAGGAAAGTCAGGAGACTTGCGAGAAGAAAGAAAAAGAAGGGGTAAAAGAGGAAGCTCGCCCGATCAGCTTTCTGGAGGCTGCGATGAGTGACGTATCGTTGTGGATGTGGACCGAAGACTCGGCGCAACCATATGCCGAATGGGAGAGAGAAGATTGGTACCGGTTCAATGCAGACTGGGATCCTGAGGTGGATAATTGGGGCTATTTCCACCTCGTACTACTCGTGCTTGTCCCAGACAGCGACGGAGGAGACCCGTGCGCCTACAGAAGAGAGGGTATCATCGAGCTGCCAAGGATGACGTGGGAGTATGTTCGGAGCTGGAAAGTGGAAAACTTGACACTTGTGTAAGATAGCTGCCTCGATCAGATCACTCGAATAAGCACCCCCATAGATGTCTATATCCACCAACTGCCCATCCGAAACACCCGTGATCATTATCAGGCTGTCATTGTGTTTGATAGCAGCGCAATTAAAGCGTTCAAGGAGCGTGCGATAAGCCAAGCGGTAGCAAGACGTAGCAGGAATATTTGGCCCTCGAGCAGCGGCACTATGCCCATGGCCGTTCTGTTTGCGATGAACAGCCTGAGGGTAGAGTTTCGATATACGGCCTTCATATCCGGGTCATTGTAGGAGAGCACAAAAGCGTCCATGGAGGAGATGCGGAAGCCCCTCACGTCTTGAGCCGAGGCATTTGTGGCGATTGTCTGGCTGGAGGTAAGTGGCCGTACAATCCGCTCAGGTCGCTGCCGGAGCCTCTGGAGAGCTTTGAATGATACAAAGTCCACATAGCTCGTCGCTTGGAGCGGCGGCGGCGGTCTCCGCAGTGCCAGCTTGGGGAGGAGTTCCGGGTTGGACAGCCAGATGGTGTTGCTTTCACGCAGCTCGCAAAACAAGGCCTCTAGATCGTGGGCATAGTGAACAAATCGCGAGTAGAAAGCCGGCGTCAGGACCTTGAACTCGAGGTGCTCAGTTTCGTGATGTTCGGACCGCGCGGCCGAGGGTGAGAGCATGAGCTCGGCCGTGGCGTTGGAGATGCCGCCTGGGATATACTTGACGACCAAGGCCGATTCGGATCGTTCCACAATGTGCCGCAAGTACCTCCTGAAGACGAACTCCAGGTCGCGCTCTATTTTATCGGCCAGGCGTCCGACGGTTTCCTTCAGCGGCTCGGGACGGAACCAGACATGGAGCTTCCTCAGGAAGAAGAGCACGCCCGCTTCCTTGACTATCCTGGGAAAGGTGATAAACCCCACCCACCACCACCGGGCTAGAAAGTTGATACGTTGCCACAAGAACAACTGGGCGGGATCAATGCTGGGGCCGTCGGAAAATATTTTGGCGACAAGTTTGCCGTGCGCCTTGGAAGATTGCAGCACAATGGTGATGTCGATGTTGCCATGACACTGCGTGCCCGGCGCGAGGACATCGTGGGCATCTAGCGTGTACGTCCCTTTTCGCGAGTTGAATGGCGACACATGGAAGTCCTTGGGCCATTTCTGTTTGAGTCTCGTTAAAGGTTTGCCGTCCACCACGTCCGGCTGCGTAATTCGACGATCGGTATCTCGTTCCGTGGGAAGCAGGAAGTACATTCGCCTTTCGCCGAAGGTGTTGTTGACTTCCAGAATCATGGCCGCCATCTCGTTGTTCGCTCCGTAGAGATACCAAAAAGACACGGGGTTAAAATGGTAGCCGAGGAACTTGGCGGCAGTTAGGAGGTAGGCTTTGGGATACAGCCCAGGGTCGATTCCCTTCATCACCAAGTCAGTGACCAAACCCAAGCCATGAGGGAGATGTTTTGCACCCACCAAAGACGCGAGGTAAGCATCGAGCTTCCCACGGAGACCCAAGTGACCATTTCCTCGCTCGAGATAGTCCGCAGCATCGACATGGTACCACCCTTTGGTCACCCCCGTGCCCGGCCAGAGCCACGACAGCCACTTAGGCGAAGGCGGTAGATCGGCGGAGATCAAGCCGCCAGATGCCCCTGCCCAGCCCACAGGGATGCCAACCACAAGATACGAATATGAGAAGGAGTGCCTCTTAGGGAATATTCTCGAGTGCGTTGTCCTACTCGGAAATAGCAGGGGTTTGCCTGGCCCGCTCTGCTTAGGTGGGCATCCTCCCCGAGTGGCAGAAAGCCCGCTGATCCCGATAGCAGAGATGGCGATGACGGACCCAAGTATGGCCAATGCGAGCCAACTAGCACTTGGAAGCACCGCACTCACAGGGCTGGGGAGCAAAGTCCTGTGTTTCCAAGCTACTAGCCCCAAAAGAAGGCCAGTACACGCAGGGGAGGGCCAGACGACGAAGCGGCCAAGGAAAGCAATGGCTATGGTGCTAGCCACGCTCCTTGCCAGCACCGGTAGCCCTTGGTTCAAATCCATTGAACGGCTAGGATCCTGCGCAATAATATAGCGTCTCAAATGGTCATTTCGCTCAGTTGGTAGGGAGTCACACTGACAGAAATTGCGATCGGGTGTTGGTGCTACGTGGAAGTTCAAGTTTACAACGCTTTCTCCTCCGTTCAAGGGCAGTATGGTGCACCCTGCTGTGAACCAAGCACGTGAACGAAGCGTGGCACATATTTTTAGAGGTGCCTGCTATGAAACAACCCCAGCATGAGAACTGCTCGTGCCGTGGGTTTTTCTTTACCATTTTGAATTTGCGCAAGCAGCGTTCTCGGGCGTAAAAAAGTGTTCTTAAATTAATATACACATCTTTTCCCTACCCGTACCCAAAAGAGAGCGATGGAGGTATTCCGCCACGCTCACAATTCTGATCCTGGGACCTGGAGAGTTTGGGCTCTGTCAGTTCCGAGGTTACATAATCGAGCGGCCTCTCAATGGGCCTCCAAGCCACTCGGGCAGCTGGGGCAGAAGCCGGTTTAGAGTTGGACCAGGAACACATCCGGCCATCGGACACATGGCCCATGCAGAAACTTATCGGCAAGCCCACACCACCCAATGGTAGGAGACTCCAAATTAGGTATCGGCCACGCAATTTTCCATCGCCTCCGTATCAGCACAGATCCTCCGGTGTCGTGGACACCCGTGCTGAGTTTGTGTTCTTTTTGGTTCACAGCTTGTGCCGTTTTTAATGTTTGAAAAACAACCCAGAAAAGAATATCTCATCGTAAGGGAAAGAAAAGTTAAACAGTTTGCTATGTTGACCGCCCAGGCAGGGCCAAGACGGAGACACCGCCTGCCCGCCGGTATGCACCTGCCTCAGCTGAACCTCGGACCCCTCGGCCGCCATTGGAAGGCACGACGGAAATAATGCCACAGTAAGACGCACGGGGAGGCTGTGGCTGTGCCAGGGTAAAGGAGGGAGCGTGCCACAGAGTGCAAGGTGGGAAGGATTACCTTGGGCAGCCCGGACAGGCACTGGCTGCTCCCCGATTGACTCAGAATCCCTCTCGCTTTTCCGACTACGTCGCCTGGACTCCACAGACCGCCCTGTTCCATGCTCTTCCACGTATCAGCAGAACGCCACCCTCCTCAATCCGCTAATATTTAGGTGGAATCCATCCTCCTCCAACCTAGCCCAGACCGATCAAGGCCCAACAGCCCATCTCCGATATCATCTCATTGTATCAAATCCGGTCCTCAGTACCCGCGCTATCCAACGAGCTCCAAACAACCGAATCTCATCTACCGGACAGAATGTCTCACATGGACAGCACCGTCGTCATCGGGAGCAGGGCCCGCGGCGGCGGCGGCGGCGGCGGCGGCCCCCGCGATGTCGTGGCGAGGACCAGGGCCGAGCAGAACGCGGCTGCTCGCTCAGGCAATCTCACCGCGTCGAAGAAGATGGGCTCCATCAACGCGGTATGTTTTCTGTTGCACGTCTCTCCCCTCGAACTCCCCACCCAACACTTCTCCGATTCTGACATCGGGCCATGACAAATACAGACCAACCAGAACCACCAGAAGGCCTATAAAATCGAAAACACCGATCGCTTTGTGATGGACGAAAAGTCCGACAACAAGGTTGAGCTCGAAAAAAATCTCACGCGTCTCATAAACGCCCTCGGCTTATCCCAGTCTAAACTTGCCCAAGACGCATCCGCCCTGGTCGGCCGTCTATGGGTAAAGACTGGGAGCGGTTTGGAACACGACTATCGAGCCATCCGCAGCATCGAGTTCAAGTACTGTTGGACGCTCAATGGCCCTTGGGGCCCAAGGAAAATATCGAAGAAGCAGAAGGACAACGAGGCTCAGATCCTTGAGTACCACGAGAAGCTGAAGGCAGTGAAGGTTGATGGCGCGTCAAAGACTGAGGCGAAGCCTACTGGCGCGCCGAAGCTGAAGATGGTGAAGCCTGCTGGCGCGCCGGTGCTGAAAATTGTGAAGCCTGCTGGCGACGGGTCGAAGTAGGAACTCACCCGTCATCTGGAGGCGCACAGCATTGCGGCCAAGGCCCAAGCCTAGCCGCCTGGGAGACCAGCGATCCCATCAAGCAAGCAACCAGCCGTGTCCGGTTTGGTGGGGGGATTCTGGTTTGAGGAGGTTTCCTAGAGTTTCATGGGTATCGATTGATTGCGGCGTCTTGGAGTTGAGACAAGAATGGCCAAGACACTTGGAGGTCTTTCAGAGGTCTTTGGAAGAGCTAGAGCCATAGAACAAATGATTATCACGATTGTGATCGTCCCATGTCTTCTGATCGTCTCATAACTCGTCCCTGACTATTACATATTATACAACAAGCGTATCAACCAGAGAGCACAGCAACACGATCCTGGATGACAGCCTTGCTCGGCGTGAAATCCGGCAACACAACAACGTTATCCCTCCCCCCAATCGCGACAACCTTGAGCCACTCGGGCGCGACGTCGGTCGCCAGCAGCCTGACGCAGGCCGCGCCCTCCTCGCGGGAGATGGGGACCTGGAGCGAGTCCTTGAGCTTGGTGAGGACGGCGGGCATGGTGAAGGCGACGCGCTTCCGGCCCATGGCGGTGGCCGTGGTGAGCATCGAGATGACGGCGGCCACGTCCCCGACGCGCTGCAGCGCCGCCTTGCGCTGGAGCTCCTCCGCCGTCGGCGCGGGCCCCTGCCGCGACTTGAGCGCCTCCTTGTACCGGATGCGGTCGATGAGGCTCATCTTGGAGCCGTCTGCGTTTGTGGGCTGCGGGGCGACGGCGGCTCCAGCGGCGGCGGCGGCCAGGGCCGCCTTGCGCTCCGCCTCAGCCTGCTTCTTGAGCTGCACGTGCTGCTTCAGCTCCTCGAGCGTGAGCTGGCCCTTCGTGCGGACGGCCGAGGCCTTGGCCCTCGACTCGCACGCGGCCAGGGGCGCCCGCGGCAGGGCCGCGACGAAGCGCCCGACGTCCGAGGCCGACGGGCCCGTCCGCGCCGCCCAGAGCCGCTCGAGGCCGGCCTCGAAGGTCTTGTTGAGGCGGGCCTCGTTCAGGATGGCGGGGGCCTGGGGGTGGAGCTCGATGCAGATCTTTCCTCGGCCGTAGTCGGTGAGGAAGTATGGCACGTCAGGTTGGGTTGTTGGTGCTGGAGACTTGCTCGGGGTTCTTGATGTGGATGATGGTGATGGTGCTGGCGCCGTCAGGACGCCGATGCACCGCCGGACGTCCTCGAGCACGACCTTGCGCTTGCCCCATCCCTGCGTGATGCTGGGGCAGAGCTCGCTCACGTCGACGGGGGCGGCGGTGCCGTTGTGCACGTGGTGGATGGAGAGGGCCTTTGTGAAGGCGGCGTGTAGGTTGATCAGGTCCAGCAGTTCCCGTGGGAGCCCTGACGCAGGGGTCGGGGCGGCGGCGGTGCGTCTGGCGGACGGCGAGGACTGGAGCTTGAGGCGCTCGAGGGTGCCGAAGAGGTCGGCCGAGCCTTCTGCCGACCTAGGCGTCTGCGGCCGCTGGACGTTGTTCTGAAGGGTGCCGAGCTGGCGGCGCTTGGTGCTCCGCGGTGCCGCCAGCGGCTGTTGCGGCTGCGAGTCGTCGTTGCCGGGGGCGGAGTTCTCGTCCTGGATCGGTGCCTTCCGCTTCTTGGAGCATTCGATCCTGATCTCGATGGTCTCGACTTTGGCCGGCTTGGAAGGGGCGGTCTTGGAGGCGAGGTCTTTGGGCAGGGCTGACTGTGGCTTGGAAACGCGGGCGAAGCTGGCGAGAATGGCGGCTCCCTTCTTGGTCGAGGCCGGGACGACCTTGGTCTTGCTGGACCGTGTCCGCTTGGTGATCGCACCTGGCATCTTGGATGGTGGACAGGAAGGTACAAAGTTGGTGTTTCTCGGGGATCGAAGAGAGTAACAGGTAGGTAGTTACAAGTGATGAACGATTCCCGTCGTGCTTGCTCGGGACGATTCCGATGATCGTTGGATGTCGCAATTCTCGAGAGGAAGTGGTTGCCTGGGAGTTCCTCAAGTGCGATGGAGTTCTTCGCTTGAGGTTGCCGTGGAAAACGCAACACCCCGGGCGCAGAGTGGGCATGTTTAAAGTGTCTGCAGTCACGGGCCTTGAACTTGCAAGGCGTCGACGCGTTTTGACGCGTTGTGGGGCGCGCGCCATCACGCCGTCGCGTCAGGGCCGCGGTCCGTGGCCTGCGTCCCGTTCTTACGGAGATAGGAGGCGAAAAAAATCGCCATTTTCGAGGTAGCGCCAAAAGCACCCCATGTTCAGCCCTTACCAAATAAGGCCTAGCCTACATTTCTTTTTCAACATCAATCGCAGCACCAATTCGAATCCGCCCACACGCGTTTTAATCGATTGGCTAGTGCATACCCCTGGCTCCTGCCCTCGCTTCACGAGTGACCTCCCCACTGCAGATTATTTAACCCTCACACCTCCGTACGTGCCAGAGCTTGAACCCGCCCCGTTACTCGTGGAATTCTGGCCTGGCCCCCTGCGCCCCCCTTGTGCAGCATCTGTCGATTGGCCTGTGATGCTTGTCCTCCACCTCATCCAAATGCAAAAAATAAGAAGTCAGAATTGTTTGCCTTCAAAGCCTTCTCGAAGCGCGAGCCACCAAACAGCA
>NW_008804545.1:2426217-2438871 GCF_000145635.1 Gaeumannomyces tritici R3-111a-1
AAAAAAACACGCGTTCAAGGGATTTGTGATTATCTTGATGCAAAAAGCATTACTTATAGCTACAATAACGTTTTTCGCTTTTTATAAATGCAAAGGGTAAAATAATTGCAGATTGAATGGGCTCCTTTTTTTGTGGTGGTGGGGAAAAAATTTGCGGTCCAGACTTTTTTGATCAGACCGTGCATGGCTGGCTGGTGGAATGCTAAAGGGAGCTAGGCTCTCCCTAGATGGTCCAGACCCGTCTTGCCGGATCGAATCCGCGCTGGCCCAACAGCTCCCAAAAACTTGGGTTGATAGTAGCGTCCCTACGAGTTTGTTGGTCCGGAATTCGGATTGCTAAAGCCGACGATCAACACAAACTCCAGCAGGAACCAGAGCAAAGTTAGGCATGGGAAGCTTCGCAATAAGCTCTCAGAGTGGCGCGGTGGCCCTTTGAGCGCATCCTTCTTTGCGCTGATTGGCAGAGGATAGGCATTGAACAATCGATGCTCGAGGAGCTAGGGAGCGGTGTCGTAGCCCCAGGGTTTAGGGCTGCCACCATCAGCGCCGCTTATGTATGGAACTTGTTCTGCAGAAATACGAGGCTGTTGGTGATCTTCCATGGTGCGCTTCGGCGACCAGATGGATGCCGTGATCACCGCCAAGGTGCTGAAAGCGTCGGTATACGCCGTGGGGCAGCCTACCACCGGGGTTTGAAGAAAGCGGCTCCTGCGGCGGCACCGTCACTCATGATCCCTGCATAGTGGACGCACTGAAGAGTTGTTTTGCTGCTCGTAATGATATCCGATGTGCGTAGCCGGTGCTAACAAATCAAGCACATGAGAAGGCATCAAAAGCAATTGATAGTTGTTGGGTGGTCGGATGGCCCAGTACTGCAAACCATGGTAGCTCTTGTTGTTGCCATTACACATGATGAAACGCAATGAGCTATGTCAGGCCAGACTGCGCCGAGCTGGGGATATTTTCTGAAGCAGGAACATCATTATATCGTAGCAATTCACGGGAGAATTCCAAAAAATATCCAACGGATGGTTCCCCGTCGAGTATTCTACCCGGTTTATCTGTTGCTCTGGCCTTGGAGACGCCTTGCGCGCCATAACCGATGCCATCGTAGGGCACCTAGCCGACCGTTTCCGAGGGGACGGTGGCGACAACAACAATATCAAATGGAGCGAGTTCAAACCGCAATACATCGGGATGTTGGATCCTCCACGCAAGACTTCGGAAGACCCTAGAGACATCCTAAGTCAGTGCTATGTTTAACGACGATGAAAAGGATGTGATTAATCTTCCACTGCTGATTTGAGATGTCTCTTGGGTCATCTGTGGTTTTGCGTGGGGGATCGAACATCCCGATGTATTGCGGTTTGAACTCCCTACATTTGGTGTTGTTGCCGCCACGATTTCCTCAGAAAAGGTCGGTAAATTACCGCCCATCCCTCCTTCATTACTTGGCCCAACCATCCATCTTCCGGCGAATCAGGTCAGCAGCGGCAAGATTGATCACACCCTTGTCGTCGCCGCTGAACACAGCACTAGTTTGGTTCCCTCCAGAAACACCATGCATATGTCAAATCTAGGAACGTGTCGGAAGGAGGTGCGGGGAGTTCCGAGCGGGGTTTTTGATCTTGGCGCCCCCTCCTACCACAATCAGGACGCAGAAGTGATGTGATATCAAGATGCGCCGCTATACGCGCCCGAGATGCGACCTTGGGAATGCAGCGATGGCAAGATATCCGGCCTCTCCTGCCTCTCTCGCGACGACGACCTTCCGGTTCCGGACAGTGCACCTATCTCAGGGTGTCATCGCCGCTGGAGCCAAGCGTTCCCCCGCCTGGCCGCCAACTGCCGGCCTCGATCGAGAGCATCTCCACCCTTGGGCCGCCGCGGTCCGTAGGTGCCTATATAGCCGGCAGCCACGGCCAGGCCTATCCTTGCCGGGGAGAGTCTGTTGCCAGGCCTCTCCGTCCACTCCCACCCCCCAGACCTTTCTCATCTGATTTCCCTCACCAAAAAAAAACAGTCCATAGCCGACCGACTGCCAGCAAAGATGAAGGCCCCGGCTTGGGCGACGGCCCTCCTCCTGGCGCTGCTGGTGCCGCTCAGCGTGGCGGCCAACATCCGCAACATATACCTCTTCAAGGACGTCATGGTGTCCAACACGACGGCCATCACGCAGTCGGGCTTCAACTCGCTCGTCATGTTCGGCGTCGGCGTGCTGGCCAACGGCGACATCATGTACTACTCCAACACGCCCGGCAGCAAGGACGTGGTGGTGGCGTCGGGCGGCGCCTACGTGGGCGGCGCGGCCCTGCAGGCCAAGGTGCGGTCGCTCAAGAGCGCCCCCGGCAGCACCGTGAACCGGCTCGAGATCTGCATGAACTCCAACAACGTGCGCGAGCTCATGGCCTCGCCCGGGCCCGGCACCAACACGAACGTGTACCGCAACTTCGCCGCGCTCAAGGAGGCCTGGAACCTGGACGCGGTCAACAACAACGACGAGGCCATCTACGAGGTGTCGAGCACCGTCGTCTTCGCCAAGATGCTCGGGCGCATGGGCTACAAGTACGCGGCCAGCCCCTACACCAACCGCAACTTCTACCGCAGCCTGCTGGCCGAGCTCAACCGCGGCCTGGCCGAGAAGGACTGGCTGCTCGACCGCATGTACCTGCAGTGCTACGACGGCGGCGCCGGCAACGACCCCATCGCGTGGCAGGACAGCCTCGGCATCAAGATGGTGCCGCTGCTCTGGGTCATCAACGACTCCAAGCCGTACTACGGCGTCACGCCCGCCGAGGCCCGCACGCGCTTCGCCGCCTGGGCCGCCAGGGGCACGCTCGGCGGCGGCGGGTACTGGAACGAGTACGACATTGAGAAGATGGGCCTGTCGTACAAGGAGTACTCGGGTGTTCTGAGCAGCGTCTTTCCCTGAGCAGTGGTGGGGCTGACCTTTTAACTTGGAATGGCGGGTCGGAGCTATTTATGGCTTCACCATTGTAGAACTTGCATCTGGCCAGAGGTGTCGGCGGATGTCCAGCTTGTAAATAGGTGCTTACGTTGGTACATATTTATTATATTGGCCGGTATGCAGTAGCATGTGTGAGTGTGAGTACATGAGTTTGTATAAGTGGAATCTCACACCCTGGAAACCATCATCATAGACTCCGAGACCTGCACGCGCCCCAGCCCATCACCTTTTGGATAGCAGCCGTGAGTATGACGGACATCTCCTCGTTCGTGCGCGCGGACGGGTGGTAGTCGCAACCGATGTTGTTGTTGGACGCGTCCTGCGTGGGGAAGTCGACAAAGTGTGCTGTAAAGTCGAGCGACGCGATGGTGGCTTTCACGGCGGCGACGTGCTTGGTCCGCTGCTGCTCGGGCGTGTCGTTGCCCAGCAGCGGGGAGCTGGTGATGAACATGGCGGCGCTCGGGTACCTCGCGTGCACGGCCCTGGCGAACCTCGTCAGGGCGGCCGTGAAGACGGCCATGTCGAGCTGGGGCCGCACGCCCGTCCGGAACGAGAAGTCGTTGGTGCCCAGGTTGATGACGACGGCGTCGACGGGGGTCGCAAAGTCGTACGGCCGCGGCGAGAGCGCGCCGTACTGCGCCCACAGCTCGGGCATCAGGGGCGACGGGTCGGGCTCCGGGGTCACGTAGTTCCTGGTGACGCCCTTGCCCGACCAGGCCACGATGGAGTAGTCGGCCGACAGGTTCCGGGCGGTCAGCGCCCCGTAGGTCCGGGTCGCCGCCTCGAGGTGCGCGGCGTTTGCGCACGGGAACACGCCCTCGAGCCCGTAGCCCGCCGTGATGGAGTCCCCGATGAGCTCGATGCGCTGCTTGGGCGCCCGGACGGGGAGCAGGGTGCCGTCGGTTGTCGGCTCGCCCAGGAAGAGGCTGCCAAAGTACGCCTCGGATCGCTTGCGGATCTCGACCGTGTGGCGGCCCCTCGGGAGGCCCGGCGGGGTGTCGATGCTGGAGCCCGTGACCCTGTGCATCACGATGGGCGCGCCGCCGTCGACGACCATCTCGACGGCGGGGTCCCCCGTCTTGGACGTGATGGGGATGCTCGCCGACGTCCCCTCGAACGCGACGGCGATGCCGGTGGCCGGCCACGTCAGCTCCCGCGTGGACGGGTCGACACGGCCGAGGAAGCGGCCGGTCTGCCCCGCTTGCGCCGTCACGGCGTAGGCCGAGGTGCCGAGGACGGCGGCGGCGCGAGTTATGAGTGGGAACATCATCGTCGTCAGCGGCCGCATTGTATCTCCAAGCCCACAGACGGACGCACAGAGGTTAGGCCTCGGCAGAAGGACAAACAGACGATACAGTCCGCCACTGTCAAGTCACAGAACGCCGCCGCGCTCGACTCGTGAGATTAACACTCGCGCCGAGTAATATGTACCTGATTCTTGGATGGGAGACATGACCGGATCAGGCGTTCGGAGCTCGTTCTCCCGGCTAAATAGGCTCGAGAAGCGGGACGGCGCGCATTTTTTCCACAAGACGGGTCGTGTTATTCATCGGTGATGGGAAAGAAGCGAAATTCCTACAGCCTTCCCGAGATTCACCAGCAAGCCGACCGCCCGTAGGTTGGGTCCGTCTACTGTTATTGATGGTGGCCCATGGCGCCGACGCTGTCAGTCTGGTTGCTGACTTAGGACAAGACCAGCTGTCAAAGGCGGCACAGCAGGAAGGAGCTTAAGTGGGCTGGCCGCATGTGCTGGGTGCCGTCTGCGAAACGTCGAGGTGCGTCTGTTGGTGTGTGTCGACAGGCTCAGGTCCGAGGTCGGCATGGGTGCTGTATTTGGAAGGTATTCGGAAGGCTCGACGGTGTTGGCGGGGAACATGAATTGAGACTCGGATCGAGGTGCCAGCCCCTGAACTCGCCGAGCTGGAGCTGTTGGACGACCGAGGTAGCGCAGGATTATTTGGATTTACGATGTTCCTTCCTGTCCAGTCCAGTCGGCGAGAATTCCAAATCTTCAGCGTATCACTAGCTGGAGCAAGCTGCTATCCACAGCGCTAATTAGAGCAAGTGCGGGGATCTCCAGCTTGCAACATAATGACAAATACAGTACTAGCTGCTGTATCACCGAATTTTTCTGACTGCCCTGCTTATGCCCGCATTTGCTTTTGTATTCGCCGACTCTTGCGGTTATTTTGGTAGCCATAAACACTCTGGCGTTCTGTGGACATTCTAGATGAAACTAAGGTTGGGTGGCTGGATGCAAGTATTCCAGATATGTGCTCGTGTCCCGCATCCTTCATCCATGTTCAGCGACTTCAGGGCTGCCAGCTACATGTGCATGTAACTTCTCCACGCCCCTAAGTCACGCTGCATGCAAGTGAGCGCCAATCACATCACCACGGCCCGGCCTGATCGCACATATACCGGCAGTTTACTTGGCAGTTGACTTGGTTGGGGGGCGCATACGATAATGCTTTGGCTCCAGGCAGCTCTTGTTTCGTTTGGATCCCTGTTTTGTCCCATTGCAGCAGCACCCTGTCCCTACTGTTGTCGTGATAAGCCAGCCCCGTTCATGGAGCTCGGCGAGGGCAACGTCGCAAATGCAAGACACTGCATGGGGAATGTTTGATCCTCCCTTGCGTGGGAGTTGCTGTGCATGTGCGTATAGGTACCTCGGGGGGAGTACGGCAGGTACAGTGCTAGCGCCCTGAGGATCCTAATAGATTCGTCTGTTGTCCGGTCCGTTTGTCATACTGATGGTCAACTGTGAGCCGAAGGTGCCCGCCCTCTCAGGCGAGGGAGGAGCTCGGTAATGCTGGGATGCTGGAGGCGTCTGCCGTATAAAGCTTTCGAGGTCCCTCTCCCCTTGCCTTTTGTGCCGTTGTCAAAGCCATCTCGACACCGACAGCAAATCGTATCGACAGCAACACCACAACGACCATCTTCACGACATCCACAGCAAGTGTGAATCTAGATTTACAGATTCAGTAGTACAAGCACAGGTACACATCCCTTCCTCGGCAGGGCAATCCACCAGCCTCTACCCTTGCCCTACACGGGCTGCCACATTGTCCATCCGGGTTCTCATCAAAAGCTTCTTCTGCATAGGGAACACCAGACTTTCCGCTTCTGGACCACCAGCTTGCCCAAAATGGTTCTCACCGGACACTGCCTCTGCAAGGCCGTCACGTACAAGGTCGATGTGGATGCGCCCATAATTACCGGATACGACCATTGTGACGACTGCCAGCGCCAGACCGGCTCGACTTATTGTGAGTTTCCGCCCGAGGTCTTCAGTGCACAGAAGCCCCTTCACTCTTCTAGTGCTCCATTGCACAGAGGAGGCAGCCCCGCCGGGGATGACGTCGTGTGCGCTACAACCCCCACCAGACCCCACCAGACCCCGCCAACCAGTGCTGGGCAGGCGCGCAGTCAGCACTGAATCGCACATCAGCACGAAAGATCTGGATGCAGCATGACTAACGGCAGCCCTTTTGATGTACAGCACTCGTCGTCGTCGTGCCCAAGGACAAGCTCACCATCGACGGCCCGACCAAATCGTGGGCAGGCAAGGGCAGCTCAGGCAAGGCCGTCCACCGCATCTTCTGCAGCGAGTGTGGCTCGCCTATTGCCCACGACCCTGATGCTGTCCCGGAGATTATTGCTCTCAAGGGCGGCACTCTCGACGCGGAGATCAAGAAGACCCTCAAGCCTGTGAGCTTCATACGCGCCGCTGATGGAAACGGGCGAGATGGTTATGTGAAATCACTGACACGCTTTGTAGGACACCGAGATTTGGACTGTCGGCAAGCTTCCCTTTTGCCAAGAGAGCCTGGCCAAGCCCTTCACGCACATGCCCAAGGAAGGATAGATAACCGTCCGGTAGAGGGTATCATGGCCGAATTTGTTTGTTTGGAGATGATGGCATATGAGAGATTGCATAGTTTCAGCAGCGACGGCAGATCACGAGGAGGAATCACATCAAGCAAACAAACAATCAAACCAGATGATAAGCATCTTGTTGCAAATTTTAGGGATATTCAAGGCATAGTGAAAAGCCATGATCACCTGAGAACTCTTTGTCACTGGTTTACTGATGAACGGAGTGAGAAGCAAAAGTTCCAAAGACCACCATAAGGTGCGGGTGTGGGCAGACACGCAAGAAGGGAGACACCGATGGATAGAAAAGGAGAAGCAACTACAGCACAGATCTAGTCGCAAGTGCCCAGAAACCCAGTGAAACCAGTACCCGGCTCTTTCCCGTCCTCAACCCCGCGGCTGCCCTCGACACCGAAGGGGAATCACCGGTTGTGGTCCCAACCCCCGAGCTCCCCGGCGCGCCGGTCCCAAAGGGAGTCAAAGGCGGCGGCGATGCCGTCAGCAGAGGCGGCGGTGCCGAGGCCGCGGTCCCCAATAGGGGCGGTCTCCCCGTCGCGAACTGCAGGCCGGTGGCCGAGGCCAGCGCGGCGCTCCCCGTGATCGGGCCCGGCCCCTGCGGCCCGCTCGGCGTGTAGTAGAGGCTGACCTCGGTCCGCGAGGGGGCCTTGTCGTCGGGCCCCGGCCCGTCGCGGCCGGCTGTTGCCGCGCCGGCCGGCCGGCCGCCGGGAGCGAGAGCCGCCTCGGCAGAGTCGGACAGGGCCCTAAAGGGCACCGACGGTGGCGGTGGTGGCGAAGTGGCGGGCGGCGGGTCGGTGACGGCGAGGAAGCCGCACAGCGCGCTGCTGGCGGCGGCGTCGACGGCGGCGTCCAGGAAGGCGTCGGGCTCGGGCAGCAGGCCGTGCAGGGCCAGGCAGGCGCGGCAGGCGGCGCGCTCGGCGAAGTAGGAGCCGCGGCACATGCACTGGGCGTGCGCCTCGACGTGCAGCGGCGTCGTGCCGTTGGGGAAGCAGAGCGCCTCGGTCACGTCGGCCGAGATGCACGGCGGCACCACCTCGCCCGCCCGCAGCGTTGGCGGCTTGCACACAACGTCGAGGTACGGCCGCGGCCGCGCCGCAGGCGCCTGCGGGCGCGCGGCGGCCCGCGGTGTGGACAGGGGCGGTAGTTGGAGGAGGAGGGCGAGGAGGAGCCGGGTCAGGAGTCGGGTCCTTGGCGTGGGCGTCGGGATGGTGCGAGCCATCTTGTCGCTATGGTCTCAAGGTGCGGCTTGTTCGAGGCGGCTGGAGACGAGGGAGGATCGGTATGGGTGACTCGGGGAGGATATAGTTCTTTCGAGCAGTCGATCATAAGATGCTGGTTATAGGAGGCTATATCCCATCGCCGACGGTGTAGTCCAAGTCCCAGAAAGTGAGAAGCTCACTCTCAAGTTCCAGTGAAAGCGAAAGACAGATCTGAAAGCAGTCAGAGCGGCGGCCCCCAAGGCTAGGAAAGTAAGCGCGCAGCACTGCGGCGGCTACCCGTCCAGGGGCGGCGATGCTACACACTGCGCAATAAACGCATGGCGTGATGGTATCCAAAACCGTAGCCAGGATCGGTAGGGACGGCTGTCGTGGACCGGGACTTGACGCCCCCGATATGGCCTCTGGGAGTACGGGGGCGGTGTGACATCTTGAAGAAAAGGAGCCCGCCCAGAGAGAGAAGACGGACATGGAAAGAGGGAGGAGAGACGAGACCGGATAGATGACTGGACGAACGGATCAGCAGATAGATAGTCGAACAATTTCAAGGGGCCAGCGGATGCATCACACGACCAGCCTGGCCAAGACATGGCGGAGCCAGAGGGCGGGAAATGATAGGAGCCGCGCTCGAGGGTCCGTCGCACCGACCGCTCGGGAGTGGACGGCAACGAGGAAGCTTGGCGAAACCCCGTCTCTCTCGTGCGACCGAGGAGCTTAGTGGCCATGGTGGCCTGCCTCGCGAAGGCCATATCCCCATGGCGGTAAGCAGCGCCCAGAAGCGCGGGGTGTGATGAAAAAGATAATTGTCGGAGCTTACGGGAAGGCCCAGGGGGAGCGTCAGCGACTAGGACAATATAATGGAAACACACCGGACCCCCCGACTTGCCGGCGATAAGGCCCGCTGGATCACAAAGGCAGGATCGGGCATGGGCAGTATCACGACAGACGTAGGGGGACTGATTAGATAGAGCAGATTAGATAGGAAGGGCCCATTCCTCGCACGAGTCTCGTGCAAGTAGTGGGACCTCGCCCTCGTTACATGGCGAGGGCCGGGCCTCCGGCCTGGATCCAGGAAATCGACATCTCTCTTCGCTACTTTTGACCTTCCCCTGCAACGCAGTCACAGACAGAGCCGTCGGCCGTGTGCCCGCGAAGCGTGTGGAACAGGCGCACACACATTGGTGGGCTTCGACAAAAACAAGCGGTGCAGATCACGGGCGACGAGGTCGGCCGGAGAAAGCCGAAGGGAGGGAAGGAGGGCAGTGTGCGTAAGCTCTTTGAGCACTTTAGCCGATTTGATTTGGCAGATGTCTTTGATCCGCCTGCTGCGTGCTCGTCTGCATCTCGTCCGGCTGGAGGCATCAGGCCAACACGCATGAGAAGCTGGCAGAGACGGCATGCCGCTTCAGTACAGCCTGAAGGATATGCGTGGTTGATAGTAGGCTTCCTGACGAGTGTGCCCGTAGGGAAGAGCCGAAGCCCAGTGCCACGTGGGGCGTTTTGCGTAAGGCTATAATAGAAGGAGAACCGTCTTGAACACGGCTGGTGAATGTGCTCAATTCCCGATAGCCCGGCAGGGTTGGAGCAGGACGGTGGACCGCGTGGAAAGATTACACATGAATTCGTGGCTATATCGGCCCTCGAACCCAGATAGGATTTTGGCGTCGTACAAGATATGTGTGCAAGTAACCTGAAATCCAGAGAAGATGCTATATCGACCTAGAGAAGTGACACTGGCCCAAGGAAAAAGTTGGAGACGACACACATGGAGCCGCATCTGCCCCAGGCCATATCCCAGCACAAGCTTGCTCGCGAGCTCGCGCTGCTTCACGCGATACTCTTCAAATCCTTGGATTAAAACCTTGGTACTGACCATGATGCCAATACCCAGCCTCTCTGTTTTGGCTTTTCTGTGCCGCGTGCTGAAGCGGTAGAAAAGGCTCGAGACACAGTTCTCGATGCATTCCAGCCCTAGGACATTGGATCTTGCCGTGCTCTTCGCGCGTTGAAATAAAGTTTAGCGCGGAACTGGAAGAAACAAAGACCAAGCATTCCACCCAGCAACGCTGAGCAGGTGTAATGGCCAATACTTTCATACATTAACATGACGTGGAGAAGGAGAATGGTGATGTTGACCGTGGTCGTATCTGGAGTGATGTCGCCTATGGACGTATCATCGACTGGGTCGACAAACTTACGACTCTCCCAGCCAACCCTTTCCTGCGCGCTGCACCAGCATGACATGCTTCAAGATATGGCTGTCGCCCAAAATATATTTGCTGGTGCCTGCTCTTCCTTGGCGCGTCTTTATCTACTCCTGTATCTGCTACCTTGTGTTTCTGTAGTATCCTTACCAAACGCAAAAAGCAACCTTGAAGTTTGGCTGTGCTGCCTACCAAGCTGCAAAGAACAGCACTAGGTTATTAATCGACGGACGTGATGATGCGCCTCCCTTGGTGTCTGGCGCTCCTATCAAGCGTCTTCCAGGCCGCCGCGGCCCAAGACCTTTCCACGGCAATATCAGACAATCCAAAGCTTTCCTACTTCAAAAAGTTCCTCGACGCCAACCCTGATATATTCGACTCCATCATCCCGGACGGCTGGACCAACGTTACCATCCTGGTACCCACCAATGGCGCCCTGAATAGGCACCATGCTGAGACTGGCAACCGCCTCGAGTCCATGTCCGAGGACAGGATCCACGACATCCTCAGGTACCACACCATCCTGGGCCCGCTGACCAGCAGCAACCTCACCGCGGCACAGGACGACTACTTGGCCGACGGCGACGACTACTCGGCCGACGGCGACGACTACTCCACCGAGGACGCCTATGCCCCCCGGCTGTCCAGGCGGCAGCAGGGCAACGCCGTCAACACCCAGGGCGGCCAGCAGGGCGGCCAGCAGGGCGGCCTCCCCGCAGATACCGCGCTCTCGATAGCCGCCGGAGTGGCCGGCGCCGCCGCGGTCGGTACCCAGTCCCAGTCTCCCTTCGATATACTGAGAAATGTCATCATTATCAGCCAACGGCCGCTGGGCTTGCGCAGGCGAAGGATCAGGAGCAGCTCTGGCTCTGATGGGGACACCGGGGCCCGCGGCGGCCTTGCGTCGGAGAGCACCATCACGTTTGCGGACGGCAGCTGGGACCGCGGGTACTATCAGCTCATCGACAGGTAGTTTCCATCCGTCATACCCCCCGCCTACGGGATCTCTCGTCTGCTTTCCTCGCTGCCGTCTCCAAAGGTTGTTACTTTTTTGCCAGGTAGCACTGACAATACATGGTTCTCAAAACAGATACCTGGAGATACCCGATCTTTGCTCCAAGACCAGCCGGCGCATCCGGAGCCTGGACAAGCTCGACGAGAAGATGCGGAGGAATGATCTCTGGCCGCTGGTCGACAACGCGTTCAACGTCACCTGCCTCGCCCCGAGCAACAAGGCATTCAGGCACGGTGAGAGGTTTTACAAGAGAACCTTGCAGTACGTGCTGGAGTTTCATAGACCCGTGCCCGTCCCACGAGAAGCAAGGGCTGCTACTGACCAGAGATTCCCCTCGATAAGCCGCCACGTCTTGCCCGGGGTCACCTACACCTACTATTTGCGCGACGGGCAGGTCCTCAAGTCCCTGGACGGAGGGGACGTGAGGGTCTCCATCAGGGACGGGTACTACTACTTCAACGACGCCAAGGTCATAAAGCCGGATTATCCGTAAGCTGCTCCTTGCTGTTGTCACCCGTGTGCCCCTGGAGTCTCCAGGCCGCACGCACCGGCTGATGGCCGACTTTCGTTTGCTGACAAGCGCGAGCCAGGACGGATAACGGCATCATCCACGTACTGGACCGTATCATGTCGCCCAAATACAAATACGAGACGGATGACTACGTACAAGATGGGAGCGAGGATAGAGAAGAAGGGGTGCAAGAATGGAATGCTGGTGCGAAATAGGGAGCTCGGGCAGACATATGCGAACAGGGGATAGCAAATCATGGACGTAAGATATGAGAGTATGGACGAGTGAGATATCCTTCCAAAATGTCTATGATGCTATAACGTCTATACTACTCAGCTAATATTATCAAATACGAATCAATCCTTTCAACTCCTTTCAGATGGTCTATATCGAAGTTGCTGGTCGCCAAGATTGCATTCCAGCTCATTGTGTCGTCCACATTCCAGTCCAGCTCGATAGAGCCGTTCATGCCATGCCAAATATTCTCGTAAATGCCATATATGTATGTATAGCGCCGTATGTTGCTCTTTTCACATTTTCCATCTCCCAAAATCATTAAATCTTTGCTTTATTTACCTCGAGGGTGCTGTTGTAACCTCCTGGGCGGACGCAATGGAACACCCGCTTAGAGGAGATGCGCCAGGGATACGAGAACACCAACCACGACGGCGCCGGCGCAGCCCACCAGCCTCGCCGCCGCGCCGTTGGGCCGCTCCTTCTGCACCGTGGCGGCGGCGCCGTCGGCGGTGAGGGTGCAGCTGGCGGGGCCGCACGCGTAGCTCGAGGGGCAGCAGCCGGCCTGGGGCCCGGCCGAGTCCGGGCAGAGGAACCAGCCGCCGGCGCAG
>NW_008804545.1:2438997-2475187 GCF_000145635.1 Gaeumannomyces tritici R3-111a-1
CTGGCGGTGGCGCAGTCGCGGCCCGTCTGGCAGCAGCCGCCGCCGGCGCGCGCCACGCACGGGTAGAAGCCCGTGGGGCAGTAGCCCGGCGGGAAACCGTCCGACTCGGTCGCCGTCGGCCGCACGGGCAGGTTGCCGCTGTCGGTGCCCGTGGTCCGCGCCGTGGTCGACGGCGTGGCCGTGGGCTGCGGCGTGGTGCTGCTGCTGGCGGCGCTGCTCGTGGCTGACGATGTGGTGGGCGGCGGGGGCGGGGGAGGCGCCGTCGACGAGGGGGTGGGCGTGGTTGTGGGAGGCTGGGTGCGGGAGGTGGTGGAGAGGCGGACGCCTGGATAGAGGGAGAACAGGCGTTGGTTAGCAGGGATTTAAAAGAGGGAGGGAACATGGGAACATGGGAACGGCAGGGAGCCAACATACATCCTATGCCCTGGCACGAGAAACCGGCGATGCAGCAGCCGCCGCCCAGGTCCGAGGGGCAGGCCGTGTCGCCGGGGGCGCAGTTGTTGAGGGTGCCGCCGCAGGTGCTGCCGTTGGCGCAGCAGCCGACGGAGCCGAGGCCCGTGTCGGTGATGGTGTAGCACGTCTCGCCGTCGCGGCAGCAGGCGTTGGGCTGGTTGATGGTCGTGCAGCTCTTGGTGCCCGCCGGGCAGCCCCACTGCCGCCGCTCGAGCCGCGCCAGCGCCCGCGCCGCCCGCCGGAAGAGCCTCTCCGCCTCCGTCTCCCCCTCACCCCCCTGGCCGCCGCTCAGGCGGGCGCGGTAGTCCAGGTGCGCCGCGAAGGCTGGGCGGAAGCGGGGCTCCGCTGGACTCTGCGCCGCCGCCGCCGCTGCTGCTGCTGCTGCTCTGTTCTTGTCTGTGGGTCCGTCTGCTGCTTCGCCCGCGTCTCGGCCTAGGAGTGCTGGCCGTGCTCGTCCGACGAGGTTTGGCGGTGCCCCATCTGCTGCGACGAAAGGCCTCTGGGCGTTGTCTTCGCTAGGGAGGTACGGGAAGGCGACGTAGTGCGGAAAGAACTTCTCGCCCCGGTCGGGGGCCATCTTCCGGATGGCTGTCGGGAGCGGCTGACTGTCTTGCTGCTGCTCGGCGGCGGCGGCCACTGCGGCGTCGACGAGCAGGAGCAGCGGCACCGGAAGGGCGCATATCGAGCGTGCGAGCCACATGGCGTCTAACACACCCTAGGGTGTAGGTTCGATAGTTCGAGAGGGACTGGCGCTACCGCTGGTCAGGGGAAGTCGGCATCGACCTCGACGGAAGGGAGTGTCGACTCGGTGATGGCGGGTGTGGTGGGCGGTGAATCACGCAGCACGTCTTGGACGACCTCGGAGGAGCGTTGCTGTGGGAAAAACAATGGCTTGAGTATTCCAACAAGTGCAGCCTCGTCATCATGTCAAATACAAGAGGAGTGCGCGGACTGGCGCTGCGTGCTTGGGCCCCCATGAGATCCTGTGAGATCCTGTGGTGCCGAGGATGGCTGGGCGTGGGCTTTTTTTGAGGTGGTTGGTTGGGTCCACGCCCCATCAACCCCTGAAATTGGGGATCAGAATCCATGGTCGCCATCCACGTGGCATTTGATCATTTTCTGCATGAACATACATGTACACCATGTCCTGCAGGTTCAATCGGCATTCTAGTACCTTGGTGTTTGTCCTCTTTTGCGGTGGAAGATCCCATTGTGCATGCAATTCTCAATCTAACTTGGCCCGGCATCAACGCCCGGGCTGTTGGATTGATCGAGTCCTGGTGGTTGACCCACCTGCCAGCCACACCTCAACGTCAGTCTGGACTGACGGGACTGTACCTCTCACGGCCCAGGACTTAGGGCAGTGGCATGCGACAGTCTTTGAAATGCTGTATCACAGATAGTGGTGGTATTCCCGTAAAGAGCCGTCTAACCATTTTCTCCGAGCATCATAGCCCACATTGCAGTACATTTTATCCTACAGACAGATGGCCCTATACGAAAATGAGTTGCCTCAACATCCATCATCCATCAGGACCATATCCCCAACTCTTCACTCTTGACCGGTCCGCCAGGCCGGCGCTGCGCTGCCAGCCGGTTGCGCCCCCTCATGAAGGCCGAACAGAGCAAGGCGGCGGCGACACTGACGTTCAGACTATCCACCGTGAGCGAGTCTGACTGGTTCGGGATGCTGATCTCCGTGTCGGCCTTGGCCTTGAGCATCCGCGGCAGCCCGTCACCCTCGCTGCCCACGACGAGAATGCAAGGGTCGGACGCGAGCGGGTCGCCCTCCTCGACGCTATAGACGTCGGCGTGCTCGCGGTGGTGTGACCCCGAGTGTGCAGCCACGGCCGCATAGACCTTCCAGCCCGCCTCCTTGGACCCTTCCAGGAAGCTGACGGGCGAGTCGACCGCGAAGAGCGGAATGCTCTCCGACGCCCCCGCTGACGACTTGAGCGCCACGGGCGACAAGGTCGCCGAGCTCTTGGTCGAGATGGCGACCGCGCTCGCGCCGAGGAAGCTCGCCGTCCGAAGTATGGCTCCAAGGTTGCCCGGGTCGAGAACGTGGTCGAGCAGAAGGACGAGAGGCTTGTGCTGGCCGCCGCGGGCATGGACGGTGGTGTCCTTGCCGTTTATCGCCAGGTCTTCGGCTGTCTGGTGCCCCAGCACAATGCTGAACGAGTTGCTGTTGACGCCGCCGCTCTCGCTCTCCTCGGTGACCAAAGGTCCGAGTGCCGTGACCGGGGGCTGTGGGATCGGCGATGCCTCCAAGATGTAGCCGTTGTGAGGGCGGCCCTGGCTCATCTTGGCCATGAGCTTCTGATCCTGCTCCCCAAGCGTCGTCACCTTGACACCCTTTTTCTCCGCCAGCCTCTCGATGGCCATGTCCCGCCCGACGTTTTCGCGGTTCGCGCCTCCATAGATGTAAAGGTGATACAGCTTTCTCCGGGACGCCCTCAGCGCTTCTTCCACCACAAACTTGCCATACAGAAACTGTGAGGCGGCGGTAGTGTACTTGATGGTTGCCACGATCGGCTCTGGGTCATCTCCGAACCTCTGATGGTCTTCGGTGCGATACCCTTCCGCACTTCGGCTGCGGGGAGCGTCACGTTCATGACTGCGGGGAGTGTCATATTCGCGGCTGCGAAGGGCGTCATGGCCGCTGCTGCGAGGGGCGTCGTATTTGCGGCTGCGAGGAGCGTCATCGTCACGACTCTGGGGGGTGCCATATTCTCGTCTGCGGGTGGCATCATACTTGCTTCTGCGAGGGCTGTCATACTCGCGACTGCGAGGAGCGCCATTTTCGCGAACACGAGGAGCTTCCGAATCGCGGCTGCGGGCGCCGTCATACTCGGGGCTGCGATGTGTGTCATACTCGCCACGGCGCGGAGCGTCAACCTCACGACCGCGAGGAGTTTCCGAGTCCCGGCTGCGAGGGGTGCCATAGTCACGGCTGCGAGGAGCGTTACCGTCGCGGCTACGAGGGGCGTCACCGTCGCGGCTGTGAGGGGCGCCAAAGTCGCGGCTGCGAGGAGCGTCACCGTCGCGGCTGCGAGGGGCGCCAAAGTCGCGGCTGCGAGGTGCGTCACCGTCGCTACTGCGAGCCCCTGCCGAGTCCCGGGTGCGATCGCCGCGGCCGTCCATAGCTGGTCTTCCAACTCCCTCTGATGCTGGCCTATAATCCCTGAAATCGCCTGCTGAAGAGGTCTCGCCACGCATGCGAGAGCCCACCCGACCGCGGCGATCCCAAAAGGACCCTGAGGGTGAAGGCCTCGCTGTTCCTCGGCTGGGCGGGACGCTCCGCGACCTTGAGGTTGGCGCGCGCTTGGAGCTGCGCCAGAAATCCTCATCAGTCTGCGCCGCTTTCAGATCCTTGTTGTGAAGGGCCGACAGCTCGTCTCTGAGCTGTCCGCTCTTGAGTTTATACACCAGGCTATTCTTGCCAAAGGAATTCGTGGGATCATTAAACCTGGCGCTGCGTGACTGCGGTTTGAATTTGGGCGGCTCGGCGATATCCTTCTTCCCCTTCCGGATCTTGAAATCGACCTTCTCGAAGCGGTCGCCGTTCACACCCGCCCGGGGCCTCCCCGTTCTCGGCGGCCGTGCATCGCCGTCCCTGGTGACAGAAGAGCCACGCTGGGCACTGTAGCTCTTGCGATCCAGCCGCTCGGACTGTCTCAAGCCGCGGTGGACAGCGGAGAGGGATGACGAGGGGCGAGTGCCAACTTGCACGAGGAGATGGGGCCGTGGCGAGAAAGTTAAAGCACGCAAGCCAGAGGCACATGAAAATCTACCTGGTATCATGGCATTAGGTCCTCAGCTGAGGAGAGTGTATCTATCAGCCAGCGCCTATATGTAAAGGGAAAAAAAATCCATCAGTCAAGTCCAAGACTTTTTTTTTTCCCATTCCATCCCCGTTTTTTTTTTCAGGGTCCTTATCGGCGCCTGTCCCCTATCGCTCACGTTGTTCTACCTAGAACGGCCCCACCTCCAACTGCTAGCACCCTGGCTTCGGGAGGTTCCGTCCAATCACAGGCGCTAGAATGCACGACATCGGACCCACTGCAATCCATTAATTACGTCGCATCAATGTTGAACCACAGTTTGGGCGCGTTCAACGCGCGCCTCGTAACCTTGATGTCTGCTGGAGGTCACTTTGGCTAGGCTCGCAATATTTTGCAACCCCCCACGTCGCGAACACATATCGCCGCCCTCGCCATCCTAATTCGAGTCGCAAAACTCCAGCTCACACCCACTCTATAGATTGCTATCGACGTAGCACCAGGATATGGCCAACTAGACGCGATCTTGCTTCATAGTGCCCCATCTCAGCACCATGGCCGGAAGCCCCGCCGCCTCCGAGACCGAGGTCTCGGAGGCCGCATCCACACTCGACACCGAGCCCGCTGCCGTCCAGCTTGCAGCCGTGACTGCCGACCCTCCTCCTCTCCTATCCATCGAGCTTCCGAACCGAAGTGCCGTTAATGGCGTCACGGTCGATGATGCGTCCCCTGACATAGAGCACGAAGAGGAGGAGAAGGAGGAAGTGGGGGCGCATGAGGAGGCGGATTTCGACGATTGGTACCCAGCGACACGTTCAAAGGCCGCAAAAGGGAAGGAGCCGGTCCGGGGAGCCGGCGGCCTGGAGATCCGCATCACCCCACTGCCGGCGTATCTCCACGACGAGTACAGAGTGGCGCCGCGGAGCACCTACGTTCGCTCTATTGTGAACGAGATTGCAGGCGAGCGTGGTGAAGAATGGTATCATATCGAATATGACGACGGCGCCATCGACCAGGTAAGCCCTAAATTTCCAGTGACCTTGCGACGCCTTGCCTCGTGCCTCAGTCCCCAGTGTAGTTCCCCGGACGGCGTATACTGAGGCCCCTGCCAAGTTGGTGGTTGGCTTCTCGTCTGGCTTGTCAGAGATTAGCGCTTTGAAGGAAGTCCTCCGAGCCCTTTCTCGTCCTTCCTGATCCCACTTTAACGGAACCCAAACTGTAGCCTCCGACTGCGTTCCTAAGGATGCCGAGGTAGCTGATAGTTGGCACTCGAACCCGCTTCACACAAGGAGTAACCGCCAACACCTCAGGCTCACAAGTCGCGCCTTCCCGCGCCTTCCGCTTTGCAGTTAACCTTTCACGCTTGGTTCCGTAGACCACTGCAAAGTCTGGCCCACCCCACCTTTCCTTGGCCTTCACTGCTTCATCCTTCATCAGTTCACAAATCACATCCCCATCACCCATCCTACTCTCATCCGCGGTTGCTCCGCCGCTTGGGATTACTGCGAAGCGATCTGCGAACGGCACAGCTCAGGGCCAGGCATCAACTTCTCATCCTTCCATTTAGTACATATCACCCTCGCCTGCTTGTTCTGTGGCATCTTTCAAGCTAACCAGTTACCAAGATTTCATTTGACGAGCTTGTCGCCTCGGAGAACGGGCTCAAGGCGCTGGAGCTGTTTCAGCATCCTGCCGATTCTGTAGGCGGCACCATGCCCGCCAGGCCTCACAAGAAGCGCAAGCACTCGCATCGCGATGACTCCTCGGACGAGCTTCGCTATGATGACTTCCCTGACGAAGATGATGACAACGAGGGTGGCTCTGATGATATGGACCTTGACGATGATGATGATGATGATGATGATGATGACGATCGCGGACATGCACGCAGATCAGTATCGTCGCGGGGATACCGGGCTGAAGTGAGCTCCCGACGATCGTCGAGGCGTGTCACCCGGACCGGCACCGAGCCCAAGGAGCACTCTCGCCCAGCACAGCGCTCTCTGCGTCCTCGAATCACTCTACGCACCGGCCAAAACCGGGCGGTCGACCATGAGGAGGATGAGCTCGCGGGAGAAAGCATGGCTCGTGAAAGCGAAGATGAAGATGACGAGAGCTTTATCCCCATCATCCGGTCAGATATCAACCCCCAAAAACCCAAGCGAAAGCGCGGTCGGCCATCGCGGGTCACCTACAGGCAGGCATCGATCGAGTTCGAAGTGCGGCGGTCGGGAAGGGCCAACAGGACTACCAAGGCCATGCTTGATCCGGCGGATGATGACTCGTTCTACATCGAGGACGACAAGGTCCCAGCTGTCCCGAAAGCCATCAGTATCAAGGAGATATTCCAGCTGGTGGATAGTGTGGAGTTTGTCGACGCTCACTCCAAGACCTGTGGCACCTGTGGATCCAGCGGACCGAACCACAACAAGGGCATGTTGATTCACTGCCAGGGCTGCTCGTTCTCGTTCCACAAGGTGTGCCTGGGATACCGAGGAATGAGAGATCACCGTGTGAGCAAGGTCGGGACGGACCATTTCGTGCTCCAATGCCGCTTCTGCATCGGCCTCGCCACCAAGAAGGACAGCAAGGCTCCACAGCACGACACTTGCCAGGAATGCCGCTCCGTTGGTCCGGCATGCCGCGAGTTTACCCCCAAGCTCACGTCCAAGCAGGAGGAGAAGCTCCGCACTGCCAATAATGGTGAAGACCCCATTACCAAAGTCGCCGCCAAGCTCATCAACAACCACGAGAATGTGCTTTTCCGCTGCACCCACTGCAAGCGGGCGTTCCACTATCTGCATCTTCCTCGACTGGAGAACGTGCCCGACGAGGACCCAACCGATAAGGACAAGATCCGCGCGGACCGCTTATCCGAGTACTCAATGCACCACGCATGCAAGGACTGCCTCGTCCACAAGAACGACGATATTCAGTCGCTTGTGGCATGGAGGCCTGTCGACCCCGACTCGTACAAGAATGAGTCCTACGGTCTCGTCAGCGAGGACGACAAGGAATATCTCGTCAAATGGGCCCAGATGTCGCACGCTCACTGCACCTGGATGCCAGGCGCGTGGATTTTCGGTGCCAGCCATGGGACAATGCGGGCAGCCTTCTCCAGGCGCGACGACGGTCAGCCGCCGCCCCCACGCTTCACCAAAGACGACGCGATACCGGCCGAGTATCTCATGGCAGACATCATCTTTGCTGCCAGATATCACAGCGGCAGCGATCGCATAGTGTCCAAGGAAGATGCCTTGGCAAAAATCTCCAAGGTCAAGGAAGTCCGCGTCAAGTTCCAGGGCCTGTCGTACGATGAGGTTGTCTGGGACTCGCCTCCGTCCAGGAGCAACAGGCCTCTATGGGACACTTTCAAGGAGGCTTACGTGGAATATATCAACGGCAAGCTCTTCAATACGGTCTCGCCCCAGCTGATCAACCAACGCATCGTCGCCTTCTGCAAAAACCCGCCTCCGGACATTGATGAGCAGCCCGAGGCCCTGACATCCTCCCGCCGGCTGATGAAGTACCAAGTGGAAGGCGTAAACTGGCTGGTATGGCACTTCTACAAGATGGAGAGCGTTATCCTTGCCGACGAGATGGGCCTGGGCAAGACGATCCAGGTTTGCGGCATGGTGGGCTACCTTTCGCTGCAGCAGCCCAAGTGCTGGCCATTCCTGATCGTCGTCCCGAGTTCCACGTGCCCGAACTGGCGCCGCGAGATGAAGCAGTGGGTCCCAGACCTGCGCGTGGTAACCTACTTTGGCGGCAAGGTCCCGCAGGAAATCGCATACAAGAACGAGCTTTTCCCCGACGGGTCCAAGGACATCAAGGCCCATGTTGTCATCATGTCATACGACTCGGCCCAAGACCCCCAGACCCGGCACCTCTTCCGCCAAGTGCGCTGGCAGGGACTAGTGGTTGATGAGGGGCAGCGTCTCAAGAACGACCAGAGCATTCTCTACGGCGCGCTGCGGGCCATGAAGGTCCCTTTCCGCCTGCTCCTAACCGGGACGCCGCTCCAGAACAACAAGCGCGAGCTGTTCAACCTGATCCAGTTTATCGACACCAGCAAGGTGGCGGCGGAGATGGACGAGGAATATGCCGAGCTGACCAACGAAAACATCCCGGAGCTCCACGCGCTCATCAAGCCCTACTTCCTGCGGAGGACAAAGGCCGACGTGCTCAAGTTCCTGCCGCCCATGGGCCAGGTCATTGTGCCGGTCAGCATGTCGGTGGTGCAGGAGAAACTGTGCAAGTCCATTATGGCCAAGAACCCTCAGCTGATCCAGGCTATTTTCGCCAAGAGCAAGATGAGCAAGACGGAGCGTGGCTCGCTCAACAACATCCTCATGCAGCTCCGCAAATGTCTCTGTCATCCCTTCGTGTACAGCGACGCTATCGAGGACCGCGACCTGGATGCCAAAACCATGCAGACCGGCCTCGTCGAGGCATCGTCCAAACTAGTGCTTTTGAATATAATGCTACCCAAGCTGAAGGAAAACGGCCACCGGGTCCTAATCTTCAGTCAGTTCCTGGACCAGCTGAGCATTCTCGAGGACTTTTTGAATGGTCTTGGATTCCAGTACCGGCGCCTGGATGGCAGCGTGACCAGCTTGGAGAGACAGCATCGCATTGACGACTTCAACGCGCCCGGCTCCGAGATCTTTGCGTTTCTGCTTTCCACCCGTGCGGGTGGCGTGGGCATCAACCTTGCGACTGCCGACACAGTCATCATCCTCGACCCGGACTTTAACCCCCATCAAGACCTTCAGGCGCTATCCCGGGCGCATCGCATTGGGCAGACGAAAAAGGTTCTTTGCTTCCAGCTCATGACCAAAGGCTCGGTCGAGGAGAAGATTATGCAAATGGGCCGCAAGAAGATGGCGCTCGATCACGTTATGATCGAAACTATGGACAAGCAGGACGTGGAGTCGGATGATCTGGAATCCATTCTGAAGCATGGAGCGGAAGCGCTGTTCAACGAGGACAACGAAAAGGAAATTATCAAGTACGACGAGGCCTCTGTGGAGAAGCTGCTCGACCGGTCGCATCTCGTCGCGGCAGAGCTCGGTGAGGATGACAAGCGCGAGCGAGAGTTCACTCTTGCTCGCGTCTGGGTCAACGACAAGGGCGGCCTGGTCGACGACCTGGAGCTGGCAGAGGGCGCCAGCGTAAGCGAGAACGTGTGGGAAAAGCTGCTCATGGAGCGCGAGATGGACGCCAAGCGCCGCGCGGAGAAGGAGGCGGTGGTGCTGGGGCGCGGAGGCAGGCGGCGTCAGGTCGTCCAGTACTCGCAGCACATGCAGTTCGACGACGAGGGCCCCAAGAGCGAGTCGGAGCAGGACGAGGACTTTGTGGCCAACGAAGCCAGCGACGACGAAGCACGGATAGAGTCGGATGTGCAAAACGCGGCTCGCAAGACGGGACAGGGACACCAAGGTACGACCTCTCCTAAGAAGAATCTTTCTCCGAAAAAGAAGGGACAGCAGGAGAAGAAGGCTACGCCTGCAAAAGCTCGGACGCCTTCCAAGGCCCCAAAGACCCCCACTGCCCCCAGGACCCCAAAGACCGCTTCTAGAGTCACTAGAAGTCGGTCGTCCCCGGCTTCTCAACCAAAACCAGCAGTATCACCAACCAAAATTCGGGCCGAGAATAGGGCTCAGGTGAAGGCTGCTGCTGCTGCTGCCCGTGCTGCTGCTGCCACCAAGGCTGCTGCTGCTGCTGGCAAGGCTGTTGCTGCTACTCCCAGGGCGCCTACTGCTAGTGCCAGAGCGGTTGCCACTGCTTCCGCAAAGGGAGTCCAGACGAAGCCGGCAATCCAGACAAATAAGACGGCGAAGTCGCCGCCTAACTCACTGCAAAGCCAAGCAGGCCGCGAAATATCAAAACAGTCCCGCAGTCCAGCTGACAATACTACAAATGCACAGAACTTGATGCCACCCTCCAGCACCACCCAGACTCTATCGGCGGAGCGCCCGACCCCCATCTACCAGGCAATAACCCAACCCAGGGGCAGGCGCCGGGACCAAACGGTGCAGCATTCCCTACCGCCATACAGTCCGGGCTCGGTGTCCCAGCCGGCGTACCCAACTACAGCCAGCCAGCACAGCCGGCACAGCCAGCACAGCCAGCACAGCCGAATGGCACGGTCCGTAAGCCCCGTGGCCGGCCGCGTGGCCGGCCGCCCCTTGGTTCGGGCCGCGGCCGGGAGTCAAGGCCCCAACAAGTCCCGCAGCAGATCCCTCAGCCCGTCTCCCAATCCGGGCCGCCAAGCATCCAAATCAACCTCTCGGCCCTACCAACCTTTCAACAGCAGCCAAAACGCGGCCACATACCAAACCAGCCGCAAGCTCCTGGCCAAGGCGTCTACGCACTCGGCAGCATAGGTTTAGGGCTAACCCAGCTGCGGCCGCAAGTACCAGTGCTGGGTAGCAACAACGTCGGCCACAGCGTCGGTCCTGGAATCAACCCGGGCGTTGTGCCGACCCATCCGCATATACCCCAGGCCCAGTACATGCCTCAGCTGCCACCGCACTGCGCACAATGTCTTCACCGCCACGACCCAACAAAAGGCTGCTCCTTTAACCCATCGTCCGAGATGAGCATCAGGATGGCGATCGACAATCTTCGGGCGTCGCCGCTCCCTCAAGACATTCTGACTCGGGAAGCACTAAAAGCGAAGCTACGGGAGATGAGGCAGTCGAGCAAGAAGGGGACCTGAATTATACCATGCCCTATTTTCCTGGCCTTTTTCTGCTCTGCTCCTGCGATGATGAATATCCTCTGCCTCTGTTTTTTAGTCCTGTTGTATAACACTGACCCCGCCGCCGCGACGTCCACCTCACCAGCCGTGTTTTTGCCTGCAACATTACACAAAGATTTTCATTTGGGCAGCGAGTCGCCCAGCCCGGCGGCACCTCTCTCCGCCAGATCGCACACGCGGGCGGAGCTGTTTGTGAGTGGGTCTCACCCGGGCGTGTTTTTCTCCTTCTTTTATTTGTTTGCGCGCGAGTCCGAAAAGGGTATATCGATCTACCCGGGACGAGCCACGATAAACGAAAAAGACCAAGACTTATCTTAGAGAAACAGGGGGGAACCTGCGTTTGTTTGCCTTGTTTTTTTTTTCTTCTAGACTTTTTTTCCCCTTCCCGCAGATATCACCCGTTGTGCATGCAGGCGGGATGCAAATCATGGCCAAGGGGGAGGAGAGAGGGATGGAAACTTTAGCTGACGTGCAGATAGATGCAAGCTGCGGAGAGGATATTCTGCGACATGGACGGACGCGGGCGGCGAGGTACATGCCCTATCTACTTAATCGATGACTTGTTATGCACATGCTGTCCACCCTGTGTGTGCCTGGCTGGGCTGGCCGGCCGGCCGGCTGGTTGGCGGGCGGGCAGGCGGCCCAGGCGCCCTGTCTCTCCGGCTGCCTGACTGTCCCATCCCCTGTGTGAGTGTGTGCTCCGTGCTTTTTTTTCTTGTGGCCGCCCAACTTCTCAAGGCAAGGCCAGAGACGACTGGAGGCAGCGAGTCCCCTCCCCCTCCTTCCCTCCCTCCCTCCCTCACTCCGCCCCCGCCCGCGGTGCTGTTGCACCAGCAATGTTCCACCTGATACAAATACATACTACCGAGAACAAGAGGAAAAAGATAGGGCGGGCATCCTTCAGGTTAAGGCCGTGTCTTTGTCACGTGGGAGACACCAGGTTGAAATGCTGCCGCCAGCCGATCTGACGCAGAGAACCTTAAATGACGGGTTAGCGGGCCTCCTTTTTCCCATGTGTGTGTTGTGTGTGTGTTGTGTTGTGTTTTGTGTGTGTGTGTGTGTGTGTGTCTACTTTTTTTGTTCCTCTGCTCCGTTTGCTTTTCCCAAACCGGGCGGCGCGTGTCGTCCCCCCGCCCACATGGGGAGGCTTTTCTCCGACAATCCTCTAGAGCCGTCCGAGAGTATCTTGTTGCTACTAATTTCTACCGCCGCCTGCTTGAGTGCTGCTGCTGCTGCTGCTGCGTCTGCTGATATCGGTGGTTGTTGCTGTTGCTGCTGCTAATATCGCCGGTTGCTGCTGTTGCTGGTGCTGGTGCTGCCGTGTGTCAAGACCTCCCCGTACGTCCGGAATCTTTCGTTTCTTGTGGGTTCACCCGTCCCCCTTCTTCCCCTGTTGTTTTGTCCAAGTCCCTCCTTTCCCCCACCGCCTCCTCCCTCTCCCTCCATACCCTCCCGCATCCTCTTGTCTCGCTGACATCCTCGACCGGCGCCGACGCCGCTCCCCGGCTGCAGGCGTCAGACCGCGCGGGTTGCTGCTCCCGACTTTTCTGTTTCTTCTAGGGGCGGCGGGCGGGCAGCTATCCATCCCCTGACGCCACGCCGTATCCCACAGTCCCCTCCCTCTCCCCCCCTCCCGGCAGCCAGCCACCGCCCGCCGTTTGGTAGCGGGGACGAGCTCGGTTTTCTAGACGCCTCGGAAGGAAAAAAGAAGGAAAGCGTTGGCCGACCTCCCCTCGCGTGCTTGCAGCTCGGCCGGTTCCCGAGCCGGCTCGCTTGCCCATCTGAGAGAGCGTTGTGTGCATGCATGTATGCGTGCGTGCGTGCGTTGCGTGCTTGTGTGTGGTTTCCCCCGCCCCTTCTGCTTGGTTTGCCAGTCGTTTCTCTTGCTCCTGGTCATCTCCTTTTTTTACTCTTTGATATCCTCTTATACTCGTTTCCTCGCTTCTCGTCATCGGGTTTTCTTCGTCTTCTTTCCTCCTGGGACATAGGCACATCGCCTTTTGATTTCTCACTCGCCTGATCTTCTTCGCGGTGCTGCTTCTCTGTTGTTTTCCGATATCATACGTTCGTCTTTCCATCTGTCGCGGCCTCTACCAATAGGCGCCCCCTTCCGAATCATCTTATGACGCCTGACCCGAGACGCAGCTTTATACTCGATAGAGGTACGAGACCGAGTCCTTCTCGTGCTCGGTCTCACGGCTTGCTCGGTACTCATATCCTCGCCTGTCCCAGCTTCCGCCAGGGGCGATCTCCGAATCTCCTCGCAGCGCTTGGCTGTCCGTACAGCTTTTTACTCGACGAAGGTAAGAAGCTGGATCCTCCCTGTCCTGAAGCTCACGATGGCGCTGTTCCTAACCCACTTGTACGTTAGCAGATAGTCCCGGCTTCAGCCAAGGGGGTCTCTTCGAATCTGTTCGCGACGCTCGGCTATCCGCACAGCCTTATACTTGGCCCAAGGCCCAAGACCGAATCTTCCCCGTTACCAGCCTTCCGAGAGAGTTTCCCCTGGCCCGCCTTCCCGTTAACACAGACCAAGGTCTCAGTCAGAAGCTCTCGTGGCGCCGGCTGTTCATAGAGCTCTCAGCTTGATAGAGGTGCGAGGCATATCATCCCTATACTAGATCTGCTCAGAGAGTTGTCCTCTGGCCCGCGCTTCCGTTAGCAGAAATAGAACCCGACATCAGTCACTCACCAAAGCCTCTTTGCCCTCACGCTGACTGGAAATCAAGTGGCGGCGGCAACATGGATCGGACTCGAGGCAGTCAAGAGCAAGGTGTAACTGCGGCGGCGAATTCTTTCCAGGGACTAGGCCGGAGCGCCAGGGGCAAGCCCCAACACCTGTCGACAGTTCATCATCCCCAGCACTATAGCTACGTGCCCAGGAGCGAGTACGTCCATGGCGGGGCCCTGGGCATGAACTTGAGCGCGTTCCCCCGCGGCGGCTCCGCGGCAGGCTTGCAATCCTCGACTCTCTTCGGCCTGGACGGCCTTCAGCGTCGGGCGCAAGGCTGGGGTAAGCTTGTCGACGGTCCTCGGTGGCCGGGTGACGGTTGTAGCGTGGACAGCGCTGTTTCTCTTGCACAGTCATGTGGCGGTGGTGACGCCGGCGTGGGCGGTTGTGAGGGACTCTCGGACGGTCGCGTCGACGCTGATATCAAGTTGAATACAGAGGAGGTTCAAAAGCAGGCTGGCTTACACGGAACAACTACATCAACGCACATCTCCCCGATCGAGAACAACATGAAGCAGACTCTAGTACAAGACTGCAAGGCCTCGGGGGACGGCCCTGGTGTGGAGGTTGGCCATGGAGGGGTTCGGACCCAGTTGCCGGAGGGTGCTCGGGCCAAGGAGGGCGGTCGCCCAGGGCTGAGCCTGACTGATACTGGACATACCTACACTGCAGAGGCTCTGGCGAGCTCTACCGCCCTTCCCTCGAAAGCTCCGGCCGACCAGAAAGAGCAGGAGCAACTGGCAGGGTTTCGGAGCCCTATATCTGGCCACCATTCTTCGCTTCTCCCGGCAAAACCCTACACCCACCCACACTCTTCAACACACAACGCGAGCCAGATTGATATTGCTTCGCCGTCCTCGTCCACAACGCGCAACGTCAACCAGCCCGCAGACTGTGCTTCCAAGTTCCCTGATCCAATATCTCCTTCGCGCACCTCGTCCATACTAGCTCTGCATCTCTCTGCCACAACTCCATCCTCGCCGAGCGTCAACAGCTGGCCTTCCCCATCTCCAAACGCAACGTCTCTACCTCGTCATCAAGCAGACGCGTCCCTTCATCAAGACCATCCCCAAGACCTGCCCCAAAACAACCCTACTTCGTCTTCCTTCTCAAAGAGGCCCCTACCGCATCAACTGGAGAACGAGGACAAGATGCCTGTCGGCGACCAGCTCTACGACGCCTACAAGGCCCAGGGCGGCGGCGGCGCGGACATGCGTGACCTGCGCGTTGAGCATGATGACAAGTCAACTTCATCTGCCAGCAATGACTTCGTCTTTGACGCCTTCATGACCAAGGGCGGTTCGGGTATCCGTGAGCTTCACCCCCAGCATGATAACTCGATCACCAACAACGACCTCCGCCACGACGCCTTCATGACCAAGAGCGGTGCGAACATGCGCGAGCCGCGCGCTGAGCATGACAAGTCAGCTGTCACTGGCGACCAGCTCCACAGCTCTTTCAGGGCCCAGGGTGGCGCGGGCATGCGTGACCTGCACACCGAGCATGGCAAGTCAACTACCACTGGCAACCTCCACCATGATGCCTTCAAGGTCAAGGGCGGCGTGGGCATGCGTGAGCCGCGCGCCGAGCATGATAAGCCAACTGCCGGCAATGAGCTCGTCTACGATGCCTTCAAGGCCAAGGGCGGCACGGGTATTCGCGAGCTTAACGCCAAGCATGAGAAGTCGACCGCCAGCGGCGACGACGACATCTACAATGCCAACGACGATGATGAGGAGCCCACCTTTGGCATCCAGACCGAGCGCCGTCACGTCAAGCAGGTCTTCCGCAACAACAAGGGCGACTACTACCTCGATCGCGGCCACGGTCGCTGCACCAAGCTCATCCCGGCCGACATGCTTCCGCCTCTGGTTGATGTCCCTGCCATTCAGGTAGCCAGCTCTGACATGACCATCCTCCCTGTTCCGCCTGCCGCTGGACGCACTGGACGCTCTGTCTACCTTCACCCTGTCGAGACTGCCGCTCCTCTCGTTGCTTCGACTATTGTCAAGGCCACCCCTGCTGCTAAAGATGTAAGTCTTCCCCATGATTTCTTTGTTATCCACGTAGCCCATCAACTCTGCCAAGTGGCGAGCATATCCCTATCCTGCCTATTCCCTTGCCTCACCGATTCAGAAACTGCTTGGTTTGTATCCAGAAGAACACTCTCTGCCGCTGGAGATGGCGGCACACTCCCTTCCTACATGCCCTATCTCTTTTTCCTCCAAGTCTACATTCCATCTGCTCTGCCAAGTGGAGAGCATATGCCTATCTTCTTGCCTCACAGGATACAGAGGCTACTCGGCCGCCGGCATCCAGAGGAACTCACTCTCTGCCGCTGGGCATGGTGGCACACACCCTCCTTGTCATATAGTGGTGTCTCTTCTGCCCTCTTTCTATCGCATACTTGTCTGTCCTCATTTTTTTCCATCCTGGTGGCCACTCGACACATAACTATAAGACATAACGGACTTTACAAGAACAAGACTTGTCTAACCTGACACTCACATTCTCTGTGGCAGCATGACTCCTCCACCTCTTCGTCTCCCGGCTCGCCCGACAATGTTCAGGTATATTTCAGTTTCCTAGTTCTTTTGTTGGCACTCTTCCCATCCTTAACCTTTGTTGGCGCCCAGCCACGCTCGTCGGACGTTGAGACGTCAACGGCCTCGCGTTGGCCCCCATCCCCAACAATATAACCCACTGCCCAATCAACTGGCAGATCAGCTGTTCTTGACCCACAAGGGCTAGAAGGCTCGATTCTGCTCCGTCATACTATAAAAGAGGCGTCTTCAAAGGACGGTAGCTAACGCAAGAATCCACGTCTAGTCTCGCATCGACGACATTGTGGCCAGCCAGCCAGAGACCAAAAAGAAGAAGGTCAAGGTCTTTTGCGACAAATGGGTGCACGACGGCGTGTGTGCCTTCACCCAGCAGGGGTGCAGGTACAAACACGAAATGCCCTACGACAGGGCCACGCAGGTCTCTCTGGGCCTGTTCCAGGGCTTCCCGTCGTGGTGGCGCCGCCACCAGGCGGAGCTGCAGCAGATCGCCTCGCCGCCGCAGGGTGCAGGCGCCATCATGGGCGCCCAGGAGGTCGTCGTCGGTGGCGGCGGCAGCGAGCAGACGCTCGTCATGGGCAGCCGCGCCCTCGGCGGCGTGAGGGACTTCGTGTCGCCTCCTCCCCACGCGGGCGCGCACGTGGCCCAGTACGGCCAGATGGTGACCGTGGCCGCCCCCGCCGACCGCCAGCAGCTGGTCCGCGAGATGCCCTGGCGCCGCCAGGTCGAGGCCGCCCCCGTCCCGCCCCGCGCCGCCCAGGCCCCCATCGGCCACATCGGCCACATCGGCCGCGACGCCGTCGGCTTCCCTGCCTTCCCGGCCCCGGCCCCGGCCCGTAAGTCCCCTTGGTGGTGATCCATCCCTCCTTTGGTGGATCCTTGCCTCGGGCCAGGGAGCCGCGCGCTCGGGATGCCCCAGAAATGTATAATAACCATTAGACTATTATTATAAACCAGAAGCAGACATTGCTGGTCGTGAAAGCAGCAGCAGCAGCGGCCCCGGCGCCCACTGGGGCGCCGTGGGCTCGCCTGTCCCCCACGCCGCCGAAGTGACCTCTGGTCGTGCCCGTGCCCGTGCCCGTAGCCAGCAGACGCCCGAGCACCGCGGCCGCCTCGCAACCCCCAACATGTTCGGCGCCCTGCAGTCTTCGCCCGAGTCCTCGGGCAGCACCGACTCCAGCCGCGGCCTCGGCAGCGGCGCCAAGCTGACCAGCCCCAACGAGGGGAACTAGGTTCGCTCTCAGCCGGCCGCCGCGCGCTCTACCGACTCTTCCATCTTGTGCCTCTACAAATATAGACCAATACATGACTAGTAAAGAATGACACAAGAAAAAAAAGTTGAAAACCAATGAAAAAGGAAGAACATATATGAGGCGTCTGGCGGCAGCGGCTCCAAGCGCAACAAATGGCTCGCCCGGAACGCTGGGGCCGTCACCTCTAACAGCACATCCGATTCACAGCGGACATGACGGACGGCAGGTAGATAAAAAGACACTCTCCTCCCTTCTTGTGGCAATATGCCAAGGGCGTTATTCCAGTGTCGAGGCGAGAATCGGGTCATGACTACGCTGCTCAAGATCTTGGCGAAATCGCGATGCTTCTTGGACTCAACCCCACTCTACTGCTCTGCTTTGCTTGCTCTACTAGATCCTTCCGCTGCCCCTCAGTCTCTTCTCTGCCGTTTTCTCGACCCCTTGTCGCTTCACAGAATATCACAGAACCGGCCTTTGTTGGATTAGTTATCCGGATACAGCCTCAGGTGTTGGCAGAGGGGGAACTCGCACGGAGGATGACCAGAGGGCAGAACAGCGATGGTTTCCCTTTTCCTTCTTGTCGTCATTGTCAGGAGTATCGCTCGGATGGCTATAGAGGCCTCCTTACACTGAGGATACTCCTCCTGCTATAGGCAACACACTCTCCACTTTCCGCCCTGCGCCGCCAGTGCTGTCTGATTCTGCCGTAAGTGAAACTGTTCACAGTGAGGTCGCAAACGCCCTGAATCAAGCCACCGTCTTCTTTGCGGGTCCCAAGGCTTGCGGCTTTGCCGCTAAAGGTAAGAGTGAGATTTTTTGGCGCAAGCTCTCATCACGAAACATGCTTTCCCAAGTCGTAAAGGTGGACAGCTCGGTAACGAAAACGATGTGCCATGGCCCATTCTGAGAGGAGTGTATCTGTAGGCAGGTCGACCGAGAATTTAGCTCATGCTAGGATCCTATATCATCCATACATAGCATGGATCACTGAGAGTCTAGGGTTTGAGGGCTGGAATGTGTACCCATTCCATTGATGTAAATGTAATCCAATAGTTGAGATATAAGTCCCAAGCCACCGATATGGATTGGTCGCTGTGGCTGATTGCCCAGCATTTGAAGTTGGGCGTGTGGCTGCCCTCCTGCAAGTCACCCCATCAATCAGAACCCCCAGCAGTTGTTGTTGACACCCCTCTTCATGGCAGAACATGATGTGCTTCATATATCTTTCCTCATATTCAATTTCTCTGTTTCCCCATTTCTTACATTTCTTGGTCTTCACGGATCTGTTGTGACCAACATTTGTTAGTTATGTGTACCAATCATGAATCATGAGGGTGCTGATCAGCAGCCGTTGGACAGCCCTAGAAAAGCGGGGATGTTTGAGCTATGGCTGGCTGGTTGGTGGGGGAAGGCGCGCGTAGATGAGCTCAACTGCTTGTTGGCGACCGCAACGTGCCGCTGCCTGTGAGTTGAGCTCGGCTGCCCGCACCGCAACCCAAAAGCACTCCGAGTCGGACACCAAACACCCCGATGAGAGTCCGTCCTCCTGGTGCGGCAGTAGAAGGAAACCAGGCCAGTACACAAGAGGGACGCTTCGACGAGCATGCCGGCAATTCCGTCATAGAACCGCACTGCCGCCGCTGACAAGCTCACGACGCTTGCGCCCCTCCAAACCACCGCCTGCCACACCTCCCTCAACCCAGCCCGACCGACCACCCCCCGCAGGCAGGCCCAGCTGCCGTCCACCATGGATCACTGCGCCTCGGTGCTGCTGGCGTTCCCGCCAGAGGACGTCCTGGCCGACCATGCTGCCTATAACAAGGCCGCAAAGACCCATATCGCCAAGATAAACCAGCTGTTCAAGGACCAGGGCCCTGCCATCGCCGCCAACGCCCAGAGCCTGCTCGACGTGCGTGCCCTCTGCCCGTGTGGTGTCTCCCCCACACACCTTTTGCTAACCTCAGCCCGCGACCTGCCAGTGTCTCAACCCGCAAGTCCACTCAATATCCTACCTCGCCATCCTCGACTGCCTGCTGCCTACGCCTACAGACCTGAGGCAGTCACCGTACCAGTACGATGAGGGCCTGGCCGAGCGCATAATCTTGTTCCTCTGCCGCTTCGATCCCATCCAGATCCGCTACTATGGCGTGCCTTTTACGACCCTGTTCACCACCGTTAGTAGTGGTCAGATAATGCCGGTAAGAGTTGATGGCTGGTGCGGGAGAGGACGAGGCGAGGCGCGCGCAAACAAGCTCATCATAAACTGACCTGAACGCCGTTTCCTCAGGCCCCGGTTGCCGTCCCGCTGCTGGCAAATGCTCTATTAAGAGTCGACCCTTCGGGCTCGATGCTCACGTCGAACCACCTGATGTTGATGGGGCTGGCCTACTTTAGCGAGGTCACGGAGCCCACCGTCGCCGTCACCGACAAGAGCATAATCTACTACCCCAACATGGTTAACCAGCCGGACCCGCGCACCATCATGCTCTGCGACCCGAACCTTCCCCCCTCGTCCTACGTCACCAAGGACACGGGCCTGACGACGCGCCTGACGCCGCTGCAGGTGATCGAGTATGACTGGCTCGTAGGGCTGTCCCGGTGCTCGCGGCGCGACTGGAGCGGCGCCAGGGAGGCGTTTGGCCGCGCCGCCTCGCATCCCTGCCGCGACGCTGGCATTAGCCGCGCCATGGTCGAGGCGTTCAAGAAGTGGGTGCTCGTCAGCCTGCTGGACGAGGGCCGCGTGTCGGGCCCCGCGCCGCCGCACGCCAGCGAGCGCGTGGCTAAGGCCCACGCGCTCCTGGCGCTCCCCTACGTCCACATCGCCGAGGAGTTCCTGGGCTCGGGCAACGGCGCCGCCCTCCGGCGCTGCGTCGAGGCGTCGCAGGCCCAGCTCGTCGAGGACGGCAACGAGGGCCTGGTTCGCGAGGTGCTCCAGTCCCACCAGAAGTGGCAGATCGTCAGGTTGCGTGACGTCTACGCCAGGATCTCGCTGTCCGAGGTGCGCGAGCGGACCAAGAGCGCCGTCACGGGCGAGCCGGCCGCGAGCGACGCCGAGTTGGCGGCGCTGATCGAGAGCATGGTGGCCTCGGGCATGCTGCAGGCCGCCATCGAGCCGCCCATCTCAGGCGGCGGCGCTGGCGTCCCGTGCCTCGTGTTTCTAAACGGCGACGACAACAGACCCGAGCACGAGCTGGCCAGCCAGATCCAGCACGCGGCCGAGCGCATCAACCGGCTCTCGCTCGAGTACAGGGCAACCAAGGAGAGGCTGGCCACCAGCAAGGAGTTCATCCGCCTGGCCATCAAGGATCAGAAGCGCGACAAGGACACCAAGGACACCTGCTTCGACTTCAACGCCATGGAGGACGAGGACATCATGTCGGAGATGACCCCCGGCAACCTCTGATGGGAGCAGCCTCCCTCGGTGCGAAACCCGCTGCAGACGCCCAAGGGCGCCCGAGACGACGGGCGTCACCTGCCCTGCGCTAGTGCAGGAGCTGCTGCACCGGCCAGCCAGAGCAAGTAGACCTAATTAGACATGCCGACTTTTTGGGAGGCATCCTTTTTTTGATTGCACAGTCATGGCAACGGTGACGACAGTGCTAAAAAGGCACGGCACTCTAGCCAGTCCAAGGTGGAGACCTAATTGTGCCCGCCTCTTAAATACAGGATGGGATTACGTGGCGTCCATAGAGGCAGTGTCTTGTTCTTTCTCTTTTCGCGTCAATGCCTGCACAGCAAAGCGATACATTGATTGCCCGAGCTAGTAGCCCGAGGTCGCCATGTTTAGACTGTGGAGCTCAAGAGGTCTCATTTGTGTCATGTGCGCACCGCATCTAGCCAGCCTCGTAATAGACGTGAAGCCCTCGTGCTTCATCGGTTTCCTTCCGTGTCATATTCCATGCGTGACCCAGCCAACCTTTTTTTCTTCTCGAGCACTCGCCGCTTTTACTATTAGTACCATTATGACAAGCGTAAAGCAGCCCGCCCAGGTCAACGGAGCAATCCCGTGCTGCCCGTCACGCCAACAGCATACAAAGATGATGCCGACGGCAGAGTCTGGTCCAGATCCCGACAGGGTACATACAGGAAGGATGGACAACGTGCAACAGCACATCGCCGCCTCAAATTTCGAATTGCTTGATCATCTCCGTGAGCCTGGCGGCCTCTCCCTTCCAGTCCATGGGGGCGGCGCTCATGACCTGGTAGCGCACCCTGTTGAAGCATAATTTGTTAGCAAACACCCCTCTTCTGACGTCCGGCGGTCACCCAAACCAGAAAGGACTCACCGTTGCACTTCGCCAAAGGTGTCCATCTTTGCCCGACACCTGAAGCTCAGCCTTCGGCAGTTGGCAGCCTCAAACGCTCGCGTGAAACTCTCCTCGTCCTCCTCCTTCAACGCCATCAGCTCGTCTGCCGACTTGCCCATGATGATACGACCGACATCATCGAAACAGCTGACCCACAGCTGCCCCGTGTGGTCGTTGACATTGACGCTCCTGTCGTTGTTGTTGTTTTTTTTGCGTCAGCAAACATGAAAGGGGACAGGTTACTCTCGTCAGCATCGCGACTCGACTTACATGATGTACCGGTACTCGGGGCGCGGGTGGGAAATTTGGCACTTCTCGCAGCGCCAGTTCTCACCATCCTCCACAACCTTCTTGCTGCAGGTAGCGCTCATGCAAGCCGGATAGCAGAAGTTCTCTTGGCGGATGAAAACGATGGTGGCCTTCAGATTGAAGTAGGTGTCGGTTTCCATGCCCAAGCCCTCGTCCTTGACCTGCGAGACAGTTTTGAGCTCGTCCTTGCGCCCTGTGGCGGCTCCCAGGCTGCCCGTGTTGTGCGTGGCAAAGCTGTTGTCCCTACCGGACGAGTCGTACCAGCCCTTGAGCCGGTGCGCCTCGGGGATGTCCGGGTCCAGGGTCATGGTGCCCGAGGACAGCAGCGAGAGCGAGCGGCCGCCAAAATCGCCAACCTTGGCGCCCTTGAACGCGATGACGGACTCGGGCTTGGCATCAAATCCCAGTGCCGTCTTGCCCCAGATGGTCATGCGGACCGAGTAGCCCGAGTCGTCAACGAGGGTCAGCTCACGCTTGTCAAAATTCTTGCCGCTGTTCTTGGACACGATCTGGGTGATGTCAGCGGCCTCCTTGAGGACACCGATGAGATCGACCGTCGCGTCCTTTTCGACCTCCTGCAGCTCCTGGATATTGCAGAAGTTGAAGCGGACCTGGGGAACATTGCTTTGATCCTCGGCCTTTTCGATTTGGGTTCCATCCTCGAAGGTCATTTCGTAGTCGTTTGGCAGGTTCGTGAACTGTTTTTTGGCCATCTGGACCCGACAAGGGCTCGAGATGTAGTAGACCTGGTTCTCCTCCAGAAGGTCGTAGAACTTTTCGCACTCGTTGTTGAAACCGGTCGCCTTGATCTCGCCCGTCTCGTCTAGCAGGTTAACGCTGAACAGCTTGCCCTCGCCGCTGGGCTTGTGCCACGTCCGGATGTCGGATTTGCTCGAGACGCGGGCCTTGATGGTCCACTTATGCTGGTAGGGAGAGAGCGACTCTATGGGGTAGATGACAGCGTTGGGGTTGCTAGCCGGACCGCCGCCCCCGCCGCCCCCGCCGCCTGCCCCGCTGCCAGCTGCCCGGGACGGCATCTGGTTGCGTACTTGGGGCTTGGGCTCGGGCTCCATCTCGGGCTCCATCTCGGGCTCCTGCTTGGCGCCGTAGAAGCCGGTTCCTCCGATGGTGGTGCTGGTGGCCGGCTCCCCTTTGGCCTCGATACTGGTAGGCTCCCCAAGCTTCTCGTAGATACCGAGAGACTCGATGACCTCGAGATCGAGCAGCACAAGAATGCTTCTGCCCTTGAGCTGGCTGGCCGAGTAGGAACGCACTCGCACGATGCTGCCCTTGTACAGGAGGTTGTCATGGATGATGTGATTCGCTTGGGTAGACAGCATGCACTGGATATAGTTGTCCATGTCGCTGAGGACTACGCGATACCGCTCGGGGAAGGGGGCATCGGGGTTCGCCTGCTTGTTCTCGAGAAGCTTGATCTGAAGACATTGGAGGACAGGCACTGGGAAACGCTCATTGGCTTCATCGGGATCGTTGAAGATGGCACTAAAGGGTTTTCTGTTGGTATACGAGTTGACCGTGGGAGACAGCAGCCAGGGATGGGGGAATAGGCGCCTGGAGATATTGGCGGGGGAGAAACTCACCGGATGGCGCCCCGCGTTATCTGGCGGCGGGCTTCGTCGGCCATTTTGTTCGTGACGACAAGGTACAGGCTGGGGCGGTCAAGACACTGGGGACAGGATACGACTCTGATGGTCGTGTTGGACGCTTTGCGATAGCAAGCGTGGCAGAGATCTCGTTGGGGCGAAACTCGGATGCGACGAGGTTGGAGAGACGCGTCGTAAAACCGCGTCACTTACCGACTAATTCATGAGCGGGGTTCTGTCGCCCCAGCCGTGGTTGCTGCCTACCCAGCTGTGGTTGCTGCCTACCATGATTATGTAATGTGCAAGTTTCGCGTCGGCTGGCTCGCCCGCCTCGCCATTAGGCAGGAAGGCTTTGAGGTTGAGCACACATTGGATATCACTTTGTCATTTCAAGATTCCTCATCAGAGGCTTCTTTTTCCCGGTAGACTCTACTAATTACACTTCCTACATGGTAGCTGGCCGCCCGTTGTGCGCTACAAGACCGTTCGAGGTTAACTGCAAAGGCATCATGAGCTCACTACAACTGTTATTGATCAAATCACATCCCCAAACCGTAAGAGACGACAGTGACGGTACCTGTGAGCGAAACCACAGCGGTTCGTGATACAAATGAAGGCTGCGACAGTGACAAGCGTGACCTGCCGCTAGCGCAGGGAAGCTCCCACCCCACCTGGCGTCACAAGGCGGGGCACGTCACCAAGGGGCGCAGGGAGGATGGCTCCACCTGGCCAGAGCTGCAGCTCTCATCATTCGAGACTGGACCATGGATGGACAAAGGGGGACTTCAATACCAATCTCTTGCGACGTACCTCTGGACGCTGGCTGTATCCAAATACGTTTGGTTTGGTTCTAGGCTTGCCTTGCTATTCTCTATTTCTCTCGCCCGATACCTCTCCCAGATAGCGAGCTACGCTGGCTTATCTGCCCAGAAACCTTGCAACAGGTGTCGACGTGCTTTGATTCGTCGATATCTCACGGGAGTTGGATCATCGCGCATCTGAGCCACAAATATCATCACAATGGCCGACGCGGATCTTGCAACCAGAGCTCCCGAGAGCGATGCCGCCGCTCCGACCAGCGCGACGGAGCCGGTGGTCCCCGATGACACCCCTGCGCCAACGGGCCCGGCGATGGGCGAGCACTGCGTCTCGGACAGGCCAACTCGTTCGTCTCCCCGACCAACCCCCCGTGCCGTGATGTCGCAAGGTCGGCCGGTTTGCTAACGGCGCGTCGCGCTGCAGCCGCGGGCCAGTCCGGATCGGGCGAGACCAGGAAGCTGGGCGGGGTCGACGTGTACGTCTCGAAGCCAGCCGACTACCCGCACGCGCCGGCGAAGCTGCTGCTGCTCCTGACCGGCGGCACGGGCTTCAAGTCGGCCAATAACCAGATCCAGGCCGACAGGTTCGCGAGCGAGGGCTTCGTGGTGGTGATGCCCGACCTGTTCGAGGGCGACGCCTTCCCCAACTCGGCGGCGGCGCCCGAGGACGGGCTGACGCTGCTGGACCAGATCAAGCTCAAGGCGGTCGAGACGGCCAAGAGCTTCATGATCGATATGTGGATCGCGCGCCACACAGAGGAGAAAGTGATGCCGACCCTGCGCAAGGTGCTGGACGCGGCAAAGGGCGAGTTCGCCGACGCCATCTCCAACGGCGGCGGCATCTACGCCGCCGGGTACTGCTTCGGCGGGCGCTACGTCATCCTGCTCGCGGCCGAGCGCCAGCTGCAGGGGCCGGCGGACGAGGAGTCGGGCCCCAAGACGGACGGCCCCCACATCAAGGTCGGCGCGCTCGCACACCCGTCCATGGTGGCCACGGACGACTTTGCCGGCGTCAAGGCGCCGCTGAGCCTGGTCTGCGTCGAGAGCGACCCGCTGTTCCCCGACGACATGCGGACGGCGCTCGAGGACTCGTTTTCCAAGAACAACGTCGAGCACGAGGTCCAGGTGTACCCTGGCGTGCCCCACGGTGAGTGCCCGCGATGCCGTCTTGTTGAGAACAGGCCACCTCTGACGTCATTTGCACAGGTTTCGCCGTCGTTGGCGAGTATGACAACGCCGGCATCAAGACAGCGCAGGAGACGGCGTATGAGCAGATGCTGAAATGGTTCAAGCAGCACTAGATTGGGCACGACAAAACTAGCATGGGGCGTTTCATGGCGTGGATAATGGTTATTTTGTGGATTGGTCAAGTTCGCTTGTTTAGTCCAGCTGGTCGATAAACACACTTTGCGACATGACCAACGCGAGTTTTCTTTTACGATGTAAGAGCATTATCCTGGATTTCAGAATTACATGCGCGTAATCTCACGAGATGGTGCAGATGATCTTGCCCCTAGTGACATTTTTCTCAAGAAGCTCATGAGCCTGCTGGATCTGCTCCCAAGGGAAGACCTTGTCAACAAACACCTTGAGCTTCCCAGACTCAAAGTCGGGCAGGTACTCCTCCAGCTTGTCGCGCAGCCCGCCCTGGTACGCGACGTCGCGGGCCCTCAGGGTGCTGCCCTCGACGCGCAGGCGCTTGTAAAGCAGCTGCGCCATGTTGAGGTCCTTGACGACGGGCCCGCTCAGCAGGCCGAGGCACACGACGCAGCCCTCGGGCGCGGCGGCGTCCAGGTTCTTCTGGAAGTAGTCCGCGCCCACAAAGTCGACGATGCGGTCGACGCCCCTCCCCGCCGTGGCCCGCAGCACCTCGGCGGCCCAGTCCTGCGTCTTGTAGTTGAAGGCGGCGTCGGCGCGCAGCTCGCGCGCCGCAAAGGCGCACTTGTCGTCGGACCCGGCCGTGGCGTAGACGGCGGACGCGCCGGCGCGGCGGGCCAGCTGCGCGCCCGCGATGGACACACCCGACGCGCCCGCGTGCCACAGCACCGACTGGCCGGGCTGGAAGCCGCCGTTGCCGCCGACGATGAAGAGGGCCTGCGTGGCCGTAATCCACGTCTCGGGCACGCCGGCGGCCTGCTCAAAGGTCAGGTGGGGCGGCTTGCGCAGCAGCATGCGCGTGGCGACAGCGACGTACTCGGCGTAGGCGCCGCCGTAGGCCAGGCCGAAGACGGCGTCGCCGGCTTTGAGCTCATCGTCGCTGTTGTTGTTGTCATCGCCGGCGGCGGCGGGGGGGCCGAGCGACTCGATGGTGCCGCTGAACTCGACGCCGAGGGTGGCGGGGGCCTGGGGCGGGACCGGGTAGTTGCCGTTGCGCTGCAGCAGGTCCATGCGGTTGAGCCCGAAGGCGGCCACCTTGACCAGCGCCTGGCCCGGGCCCGGCGTGGGCCGCGGGGTCTGCGGGTTGATGAAGAGGGCCGAGGCCGGGCCCTTGCCGCCCCGGATGTCTGGGCGTCGGGACCGGGTGCTGCTGTTAGCGGGCGGTTGCCGGGGGGTGGATCGGGACGACTTACCGACGGCCTTCATGAGGTTAGACATTGCTGTTGTGTGAGATTACTCGTGCTTTGTGGCTGGGAATGTTTCTTGACGTTGGCTTGTCTCGACAAAGGAGGGGTAGCTTCATGAACAGCCAAGGTCCACAGCGGCATGTTTTTCCGTTGTCTTGTATGACTTGCTATTATTATCTGTCCATCTCTCGACAATCCAACCTGGAGATGGATTCTACAGTTTGGTTCGATTTTCACCATATGTGTTGTCGCTTGTCCATTCGTCCTTCGCTTCATCTACATCCAAGTGATTCCCCTCATCACGTTATCGACTGGTGTAGTTGTGAGTATCTGAGCGTTTATTCTCAACGCTTGACCATGTTGAGCATCACGTCGGGTTCAGGCACAAAACGAACATGCAAATCTGCTATAGACATGACATAACCTGCGCGAGACATGGCGAGCCACAGATTCAAACAGCTCGGCGGCCAAGTGGGCTACCAAAGGCAAGACACCTCTCCAGGACAAGGACTGCATGATGTCGGGTACGTGACGGACACATGCGAGGTCAGAGGCTTGCATGGACACAATTCCCCGAAGAACATGGGCATTCACATTTCGACCCACGGCTTGCACATCTCGAAAACACCAAGTGGGGCAGCGATCAAAACATGCAGATACGAGCGACACAGGCGCTGCGACGAACCAACTGATAACCAGGGGACAGCGGCTAGGTTGACCGACAGCCTCCTCCTTGGTTGACATCATTCGGAAACAGTACCGATCATGACGCTTCTTGGGAATCCGGGAACGAACGCCTTGGCTGCTTCCCGGCTCATGTCAGGTCGATGCATGTGGAAATTGCGCAAAAAAAAGCAAGAGGCAATGTTTAATCTCAGCAAGAGGTCGGGGGGTCTGGTCTAGGCTGGCTCGGCCAAGGGCGGGCGGGCGGATGACCGCCGTCTTCTCCGATTGGAAAACGACCCTCCCCCTCCCTAGAAGGTGCCATGCATCCACGAAATCTTTTCCCAGCGATTCCGCCCCCTGCCTGATTTTAGTCAAGGGACATCAGGTTTCCTTCCAAGGCTGGCGAAATTGGGCCGGATGCAGGATACGAGCCCTCATCTCTCGCCCTCTTGTCGCCTGCCATTTTCGACGGGACCCGGGGGCTGTCCATCACAGACATAGGCACGCAGTACGCGATAGGGCATCGCGGATCGGCGATGTAGGATCCTCCAAACCGCCTCTTTCGCATCTTCCTCGCGGCTCTCACGGGCCAAATCGCCAAGCCCATCGACCGAACCCGCGGGCCGTTGCGGAGAAGAAAAAAGAAGGCCAACACAGCGTCGATGTGGCATGTGAACACGGACTCAAGGGTGGAGGTTCTGGGTAGGGGAAAGGGGGCGGGATGCGGAGCGCACCCAAACTCAGGTCTGGAGTAGCCTGTCCCAGCAAGGCATCCGCGAATCGCGCAGAAGCCTTGGACTTCTTTGCACACTTCGCCCAGCCTCGGGGCAAGTCAGGAAAGACCTGTTTGTGATTCCGAGGAATTCCAATGACACCCCAAAAGGCGGTGCAGGCAGCGCAGCATCGGCCAGGTCGGTCGTGTCCAAGAAAAAAAAAAAACCCTCAAGCCATCGCTGTCTCTCAACAGCTGACTCATGGAGAAGTCATCGATATTCTGATGGAGAGAGTGGCGTTGGCGACTTGACCATTTCCGGACGCTCATTTGAAGGCCGGGCCAATGGGCAACCCGTCAGGCCCACTCGATGGCGCTCCTGCCCCCCCTGAGCCGGCCCACAACATCTCCCTTCTCGCCTTGATCTCAAAGTGGCGGTGATGGTTGGGGGAAGGAGCCACCATCAACCAGACGCAGCCAGTGAGTAGCCGGCCAGACAGCCTCGCTTGATTGCCTGCTAAAATCAGAGAGCCCAGCCAGCAAGGGCCAGCAAGGATGTGTCGGCCCATCGCGGTTGACAGGCCTGAACAGGGTGACATACGGGGCTGGAAACGTCTCTCTCTCTGTATTGCTCCCCGGGATGAGACAATTTTCCCCTTCTTTTTTTTTCCTCCGTAATTCCCACCCGGCTCGTGGTGCCCCCTGCCCCTGAGGCTTCGAGAGATGATGATGTCTGGGCTCGGGCAGTTTCCCCCTTCCTGTTCTTTTTTTGGTGCCAACTGGCTGCCATTACGGACGGATGACCTCAGCGCACGGTTGAGGACGGTTTGTCGGTACAGTGTCTGTATTTTCATTCATTGATTACCGCATGGGCTCATTTCCGCTGTGGCCCCACTGAGGCTAGGAGATGGAGGTGCAGTGAGCGCGAGCCCCAGGCTTGACACGACCCTACCGACGGTGAGAGTCTGGTACCTGCAGAACACGGCCGCTACGTGTTGCCGCCTGGGCAATCCGTCTACCGCCTTCCACCGACGACAAGAGGGTGTGGGCCGCCAGCAGCGTCCAGCGCTACCGGTCTTCGGGGATGTGGCTGTCGGTGGCTTCTCCTGTTGTTGCTGCTGCATCCTCAAATGCTCACACCGACTGTCGGACCAACCTCGCAACATGCTGGCACGGCTGACTGGCCTTCCTGAACAAGCCAGCTCTACATCCGTATCTGCAGGGAGGGTTTGACGCTAACCTGACGGCTCCCATGTCAAAGTTGTTTCTTCCTGCTGAGCCGACGTGTTTGTCGTCGCTCTTTTGACCCAGGCTTGTCATGGCAAAATTCTCTGACAGCTTCCGAGTCTCGTCCGGCTCCATAGTGTTATGTAAATGCCCCTTGAATGTGCACAACTCGCAGGGCCGGGCAGGTGGAACAGCCGAACAGAACGAGACCAGTGGGAGGGAAGAGTAGGCCTCCGCAGTCGCAACAGCAAGCACAACAGCAAAAAAACAACAACAACAACAACAACAACACAACAACAGCCCGGAGATAGACCGTGTTGGAGACGGACTTCCCGCTGTGCCGGCGTAATTTCCTCTCCATTCGATAGGGCCAACAAGAGGCAAGCTCCTGCCCAGCACAGCCAGCCGCGGCCCGGCTTGTTTTCTTCTCTTGGTTGAATTGACGGTGGACCTGGGCGCCAGCAAGGGGTCCACCCCACCCCTTTTCCGTCCAACAATCTCTGCGGATAACCCGCACACCCCTTTTCGTCTCCTCTTCGGGACGGCCTCGCCTCTGATTTGTCCGCTTGGTGAAATAACATAGCTCCATCTTTTGCCAGGTCGGGGGAAATGGGCTCCTGCTCCCTCCTCCGCCCCCGTCAGCGAGGTAACGTCGGCGCTGGACGGCCGGAGTGGGTTTGGTGGCGCCTATCATGGACATGGGCTGGCGAGTCTGCTCTCCTCGTGTGCCCCCCCCTGCTAGCCACAGTCGAACCCCTGTCCGGCTCGCCCCCTTTCGCAACGGCTAAGCGATGCATCCCATCTGGACTCGCGCTGGATGCTGCCCCCCCGGTCCATCCAGACCAACACGGGAGGCCCGCCAGCCAGCGGGCGAGAGAGAGGGCAGCCCGCCCACCGTATGCGGGAGATGGAAGGCCGTCCCAGTTGTATATAAGAATTTGCGTCCCCTTCGTTTCTCATGTTCTTTCTCCCCTTCCTTCCTCACCCACACACGTTCATTCGAACCTAATACTACCCTGACTTTTCAGTCAATTTCACTCGTTACAAACCTAATAACCAAGCAACCGAAGCCCTCTTGCTCTTTAGAGTCTTCCTAATACCCGACCAACTCAGTCAAAATGAAGTTCTCCGCCGCCGCCGTTGTCGCCGCCGCCGTTGCCGGTGTGTCTGCTGGCTACAGCAATGTCACCTACACCACCGAGGTCGTCACCGCCCTGACCACCTACTGCCCTGAGCCCACTCAGATCACCCACGGTGGCAAGACCTACACCATCACCAAGGCCACCACCCTGACCATCACGGACTGCCCCTGCACCGTCTCCAAGCCCGTCATCACCTCCAAGATTGTCGAGTGCAAGACCTGCAACCAGACCTCGCCCGTCGCGCCTCCCCCGGCTGTCACCACCCCCGTCGGTACCGGCTCCATCATCCCCCCCAAGCCGACCACCCCCCCGGTCGCTGCTGGCGCCGGCAAGGCCGCCCTCTCGGGCGCCGCCCTGCTGGCTGCCGTCGCCGCCATCGCTCTGTAAATCGCCCAATTCTCGACCTTGTTCGGATAGCCAACGTCTCTTCCTGACCGACCATCACCCACCCACTGGCGACTATGCTCTCGCCCTAATATCCACCAATCGGGACGACGAAATCTGGCGATTTATAATGACGATGACGAGTTGAAGAAAAAGAGCTTGGGGAACATCGGGGGATCTTGTTTTCTGCATCGCACCATGGAGTTATGCCCTTTCTCCCGCACATCACGACCACGCGCATGCAGCAATTCTGCGGTAATGGTTTTCTTTTTTGGTGGAAATCAGCCTTTAATGACTGGGGTTTTCTCACTTTTTCTCTCGCGGGTGTTTCTGCCAAAGCCCATATTCCAGACTCGGAGGGATCCTTCGTGTTCGCGTGTGTGCGGTAATATGGAACCCTGGGAATCTCCCAACAGCAAACGTTCAAGAGGCAGGATAACAAAGCCGATGTTGCTTCCAAGCGTCAATCACAATACAGCAACACTTTTTGTCCTCCTTGAACCATTCTCACCGCCGCCATCCAATCGTCAAATAACAAGACCTTGTTTGTCTTCCCATCCTCGTGCTCCGCCTGTATTCACTCTACTTCCTGTATACACTGTCTTTGTACATATGACTGGTGTTGACGAGCACGGCTTGGGATTTCTCTTGGGGTTTTCCACATGACCTCTGCCGGGTGTTTTTTGGTCTCTGTCAAGGAGTCTCTCCAACCAGCGTTTCTGCGCGCTCTCCTATACGTAGCTTTTAAGAGCAAAGCAAAAACGCTGCTAGGGATCATTTTTGACCCGGCACTCAATCCTCTGGCCTCGGGCCTTCTCTATTCTCTTGTGCATGATGTAGAATCAAGACATATCGTGCTGAATACGAAATTGCCCATAATTTCGTCCAGTATTGTTTTGTGCGTGAACATCGCCATAAGCGGGCTTCATCCAAGCTCACTCACACGCACAGGATGGTGAAGGACGTGGCCGAGATGAAGCGGATTGACTCGCTCCCTCACCCACCGTCAGCTTGCGCGTCCACAAACTTTCAGCGGCCGTCCCCCGTCACGTCCATCCCAGCTTTCTTTTCCCTTCGGCTGATAACATGGGAGGTCGACGCGGCCAGAGCGTAACTGTGATTGACCTTATCGCGCGCGCTAATGCAGGAACCGAGATTTGCACAATCCGAACAGGAAAACGGGTCTCGTCACTGCGTGTGTGAGTGTGTGTGTGTCACCCTCCTTTCCCTGTCTTGTCGGCGGCAAGGCAGCGTGCGTGATTCAGCCGGTGCGACGCGCATGCTCGCCTAGGAGCAGGAACTTGGCACATCATATCTGCCTGCAGCATAGATAAGATACAAGAGCAGGAGAGGATAAGGTAGAAGAAGGACGAAGCAGCGAGGTGGAGCCATCTCTTGCTTGGGACCGAGATGCACGGCTGTGTGCAACAAGACGCTGGCTGTGACTTATTGATAGCAACAAAAGCCGTTTCTGGCGCCTTGTTGTTAGAATCACCTTTATCACATCAGCAATGCTAGTACCGTATCCGATATAGACTATTCATATCGGATATTGAACACAGTCTAAATGGAATTCTGTCTTCATTCCAGCTGCTATCGCTGAAGCTCTGATACTCGATTCATTCCAATTACCCCTCTCTGGGGATTTTTTCTAGACTGCTGCGCTTCCAATTTCTGCCAGCACCGAGGCCAATCCTCACCTGGTTGGCGCAAGCTTTCTGGCAGCAGCCAAGGCGTACCAGCAGCTCATGGATTGGTCGCCACAGCTCGGCATTTTTGGGGGGTGGGCGCGCCCGGGGTAACGGAATGCGGGGAAGCTGCCGAGGGATGGGGACGAAGGACGTCACAGCAAAGCGCACAGGTCAGCCGCACACACTCGACGCCGCAGCAGCAGCCTTTATGTGGCCGGGCGGCGCAGGGCCAGCCAGGAGTTCCTCAAGTCTAGATAGCCGAGGGATCGCACACACGGACAGGAGGACTAGGACTGGTCGAGGGGTGCCTGCCTGCCTGCCACAAGGGACCGGCCCGCGGCGTAGCTTGTCTTGCCTTGCCATCCCCCCTGACGCATAGTAGAAACCCACAGCACCTTTGCACACACCCATACACGGTATAGGCTTCCCGCATGAGACACCGCCATTCCCTTCACCCTGCCGGATGCCCGCATCTGCCGCGTCGGCGGCCAGGCTTCTCTGCTTGCCGCCGACGGTGATCCGCGCGGCCGCCGGGCTGCGGCTTTCGTTGCGGGCTCCAGTACAAATAGCCCGTGGGCTGCCCTCGTCGCTGTTCTGTTTGGGTAGAGAGCATCGACACGTAGCCCTCGGCAGCACGGCCGACAAAGGGAGACGGCAGACCACCACCACCACCACCCCACCGAGACACACCAGGAAGCTTTTTCATAGCACCAGCGGCACCACCATGAACCGCCCCGTCCACCCGCAGGACGAGGTCCTCGCGCACTCGCTCGAGGACCCCGAGGCCTTCTGGGGCCACCAGGCCGAGCACCTGCACTGGCACAAGCAGCCCGACGCGGTGCTGGCGCGCATGCCCAAGACGCTGACCAAGAGCGGCGTGACGCACGACCACTGGGAGTGGTTCCCCGGCGGAGAGATCTCGACGTGCTACAACTGCGTCGACCGCCACGTGCTCGCCGGCCACGGCCACCACCCGGCCATCATCTACGACAGCCCCGTCACGGGCGCGAAGCGCACCTACACGTACGCCGAGCTGCTCGACGAGGTGTCCCTGCTGGCCGCCGTGCTGCGCGACGAGGGCGTGGGGCGCGGCGACGTGGTGCTCGTCTACATGCCCATGATCCCCGCCGCCATCATCGGCATCCTGGCCGCCAACCGGCTGGGCGCCGTGCACGCCGTCGTCTTTGGCGGCTTCGCGCCCGCCGCCCTGGCCCAGCGCATCGAGGCGTCGCGCCCGGCCGTGGTGCTGACGGCCTCGTGCGGCATCGACGGCAGCAAGCCGCCCATCCCCTACCGCGACCTCGTGACCGAGGCGGTTGCCGCCTCGGCCTGGAAGCCGCCCCGCACCCTGGTCTGGCAGCGCGAGCAGCTGCGCTGGGAGCCCGTGCGGCGGGACATGGGGGAGCGGGTGTGGAACAAGCTCGTCAGCTCCGCGCGCGCCAGGGGCCTGCCGCCCGCCGAGTGCGTGCCCGTCGGGAGCAGCGAGGGCGTCTACATCATCTACACGAGCGGAACCACCGATTCCCCAAAGGGCGTCGTGCGAGACGCCGCCGGGCACGCGGTCGGGCTGCACCTGTCTATAAGTTATCTTTTCGGCATACACGGTCCGGGAGACGTGGTATGTTGGTGTCCGTCTGAGAGGGCCGCTTTATGAAGGGGGGCTTCACTGACCATTGTACCATCATCACCTTAACCATGTATAGATGGCCTGCTTTAGTGACATCGGCTGGGTCGTCTCGCACAGTTATACTTTGTACGGTCCCCTCCTGACGGGCGCGGCCTCGGTGCTCTACGAGGGCAAGCCCGTCGGCACGCCCGACGCTGGGGCCTTTTGGCGCATGGTGGAGGAGTACAAGGTCAACTCGCTCTTTACGGCCCCGACCGCGCTCAGGGCTATCCGCAAGGCCGACCCGGAGAACAAGTTCTTCACCGCCGTCGGGGAGCGCGGCGGCCTCAAGACGCTCAGGGCGCTGTTTCTGGCTGGAGAGAGGTCGGAGCCTGCGATTATATCTCTGGTATGGCGCCGCTCAGAGACACACACGTCTCGGCCTGTTTCTTTTCTCTCCCCCGTGCTGACCAGCCATTGCAACGTAACCAAACAGTACCAAGACCTACTAAAGCGGTACGCGTCCAAAGACGCCCTCGTCATCGACAACTGGTGGTCGAGCGAGACGGGGTCCCCGATCTCGGGCATCGCGCTGGTGCCGCACGCGGGCAAGCACCGCAAGGAGGGCGCCACCCAGGAGCGCCGCCACCCGCCGCTCGAGGTGCGGCCGGGCAGCGCCGGCAAGCCCATGCCCGGGTTCGACGTGCGCGTCGTCGACGACGACGGCCGCGAGCTGCCGCCGGGCACCATGGGCAACATCGTCTTCGCCACGCCCCTGGCCCCGACCGCCTTCCGCACGCTGTGGGACGACGAGGAGCGGTTTTACAGGGGCTACATGAAGCGCTTCGGCGGCCGCTGGCTCGACACGGGCGATGCGGGGGTTATCGATGAGCATGGTTACGTTCATATCATGAGTAGGACGGGTATGTGTGTTGCTTTTCCTTTTCGTCTCTGCTGTATCTTCGCCCACCAAATCCATGTAGTTCAAAAGCTAACTAACGTGCCTACCCCAAAGACGACATCATCAACGTCGCAGCCCACCGCCTGAGCACCGGCACCCTCGAGCAGGCCGTGACCAGCCACCCGCTCGTGACCGAGGCGTGCGTGGTCGGGATCCCGGACGCGCTCAAGGGCCAGCTGCCCTTTGCTCTCGTCACCACCAGCGACGACAGCGACGGCGACGGCGACGACGAGCGACTGCTCGCCGAGATCCAGCAGCTGGTGCGGGGCCAGATCGGCGGCATCGCCACCCTGGGCGGCCTGATCCGGGGCAAGGGGCTGATCCCCAAGACGCGGTCGGGCAAGACGCTCCGCCGCGTTGTGCGCGACCTGCTCGAGAACGCGGCCGCGGGCGAGTTCGACAAGGACGTGGCCGTGCCGTCCACGGTCGAGGACCCGGCCGCCGTCGACGTGGCGCGGGACCGGATCAGGGAGTACTTTGTGCGTAGGCAGAAGCAGGGCCATGCCCCTGTTGGGCTCAAGGCGAAGCTTTGATTTTGTGTTGCATGTTGCTTTTGTTTTGCACCAGCGTTTTGATCTACCCCGGCTGCCATAGCTTATTGGATACTTTGATAATGGTCTATTCAATGTGCTCTCTCTCTCTCTCTCTCTCTC
>NW_008804545.1:2475982-2500507 GCF_000145635.1 Gaeumannomyces tritici R3-111a-1
CTCTCTCTCTCTCTCTCTCTCTCTCTCTCTCTCTCTCTCTCTCTCTCTCTCTCTCTCTCTCTCCTGTCATCTCATATCACCACCTGCTCATGTCACTTGCAAGTATAGCAAAGGCCCTTTGCTGGTAAGTCTATGCCCTGGTCGTCGCAGTTCAGGTCTTAGGGTCATGCTTGACCCGCCAGCCAACATGTCACAGATGCTGAATCGGGCCCCCGACATGGGCAACATGGCACGTATAGCCGTCTCAGCCCTTGGGAGCAGTCCAGCCAACCAGCAATCCCCAAGGCTCAGAAGGGACCGGTGTAGCCCGAATCATAGGGCAGGATGTTGCGCAGGGCAATACACGCTCAAATACAGCGGCCCTTCCGCGGCCTTCCCGCCTAGGCCTCTTGTAAAGTCATGGGCCCTTGGACAAGGGCCTGTACACGCAAAAATGCCCTACCGGGTAACGTCAAGAAACCCACCCCGCGGATGCGACGTCGGGGGCAACAGTCAAAAGCCGCTTCTAGCCTTGCCGGCTCTCTGGTCCCCTCTTTTTTTTGTCCCGGGGGCCTCTAGCTTGTCGGCCTGTCCACCCGGGGACACGGACGGGCACGACACAAGATACAGCACCACAAGAAGCTTTGCGCCCCTCCATTCCCCCCGAGATCAGTGGTGGATATACGCCCTCAGGCCGTACATGCACCACCTAGAGACTTAAACCCAACCCGCTGGAGGTGCGAGGCAAGGCGGCAAGTGGGGGCGCTGCCTTTGTGGCATCTCCAGCAAGACTAAATCGAGATGCTGTCACATGTGTTTTCCGGGCGGGTTGGACTGGTGTACAGAGGGGAAAATTAGGGGGAGAAGGAAAGTATACAGACCAATTCGGGACATGGGCTTATGGGAAGACAGGACAACAGCCCCCAGGTGGAGAACGACAAATAGGAGGCAAGCTATCCGTGCCGGTACACGTGTTTCGACTCTATCATACCGTAAAAACTGCCTGGATCTGGCCGAGACAGAAAGCAAAGCCTAGCCCTCCAATATGCCATGGCTCCATTCCCATCTAGGCCTGGGTACACACGCACCTACCCCACCCCACCCCCTGCCTCTTGTTCCCTCTCTTCCCGGCGCAACAGCGTCGGTGTGACGGTCGGCGGGTGACACGACCTGGTGGAGACTCGTGGGAACAACCCATCACCCACGAGTTGGGGGGCCGCGGCGCCCCGTGGCTTGCATATCGCCTTTTCCTGGGCTCACTTTGTTGCCACCTCGGTTCTGCAGCTGCGAGGGCTGGCTGTCCGACCTGGGGGGGGGACAGGAGCGGCGCCCTGGTTTCTTTCGTCCCCCGCGCCTCTCATGAAGCGGCCAGAAAACGGGAGGAAGTGTGGGTGACACACCAAACGTGGAGAAAGCGAGTGGACACGCAGTCTTTCCCTGCTAGTTCAGAATTCTCCTTTTTTCGTGCGTAACGATGGCGTGGCGTACGGTTGTTTTCTTTCTCTCCCTCTCCCATGCTTTCCGTCGGCTGGGCCTCTCTCTCTGCTGCCCCTTTGACACGGGGCCGGGAAGGATGTATGCAGGCCACTTGTCAAGAGAACCCGGGAGTGGGGACTCTGTGGTCGATATGGATGCCGCTTGCTGCACGTATCCGCGTTGCATATCTTTTTTATTTCTGTTCTACCTCCCTTGCCTCCGTAGGTTCCCCGTAATCACTCATCTCGGAGGCCGGCTGTCCAAAGCCCGGTAGTAAGAGATGGGGTGACAACCTGGTCACGCATGTTCCTTTGATTGGGCCTCTTCTCCTCTCTTGACTCTGGGGCTACACAAGGCAGCAAGATGGGCATGGTGATGATTCAGAGCCCGAGACATACAACACGAAGATCACGGGAGCAAGGTGAGGGGAGAAAGAAAAAAAAAGAGAGGGCGTGTCGAGCCAGAATTACGAAAGCGCAGCTGGGAACGGGTAACGGACGGGGAGGACAAGGGCTGATTCGAGCGCGCCCTGTGCCATGGCCCGTGAAGCCCCCGGCACGAGAACATATGTGTCCTCATGAAAATCAAGCGCCGAACCCATCAGGGCATGTCGTGACGATCACGAGCCCGGGCGCGTGAGCGGCGGTGACAGCTGTCCGTCGGAACAAGGCCTTCTCACCCACATGGGGCTATTGTTGGGACGATGGCGAGATGAGACGGGGAGGGCAAGCAGCAGCAGCAGCAGCAGCAGCAGCAGCAGCAGCAGCAACAACAATAACAGTAAGAAGCAGCAGCAACAGCAAGAAGCCTGCACTAAACAACGACCTATCGAACGGGCACCTATGGGCCAGCCAAAAGGGCCAGCCTCGTCCAGGCGGCCCCCAGTCCAACCTGACAATTTGCATTGTCCGACGCACGACGTGGAACCTCTGAGGCGATGAGATATCGAACAGCGGGCATGCTGAGGGGGTTTCTCGACCGGTCCGGCGGACTCTGCCGTCTGTCTAGAAGATCCCTGTCCCGCTCGTCGATCCGTGAACCCTGGATGGCCCCAGCAGGCAACAGTTGGCGGGACTATGAATGGGAAAGTGGGCGGGAGTGAAGGTGTGTAAGTGCGTCTGTTTTGTTCCTCCTCCCCCTAGAGCTCTGCATTCCGAAATCACCCCTTGGCTACTCACCTACCACCCCAGCCTAGCCATAGGAGACATGCCGGACGGAATGATGGAGCATGCCACGAGGCATGGCCCCCTTCACCCCCTGCTCCCATGCCCTCCCCCCGAACCGCGAGTTGCAAAATGGAAAGAAAGACCAGCAACCCTAGGAGCCACCGCCCCTCCTCCGCCGAACCTCCCAATGAAAAGGCAGCTGGTAATTAAACGGGCGCACCAGCAGAGCTCGTATCGGGGCCACCGCGTCGCACAGGAGAGGCGCCAGCGAGAGGGGTGTGGAAGGTGGAGAAAGCGAGGCCGTCGGCATCGTCACCAGCGGGGGAGTGTCGTTTTTTTTCTTCTCCTTACGGGTTATCTCTGCTTGGATGGCCCGCTCCGGGAAGCCGGGAATGGAAAGCCAGCAAAAGTCCGTCTGCTGCAATTTTAGCCCTCCTCCCTCCTTTTTCTCTCCCTCTCTCACATGTCGGCATCCGTAGATAGCCGTTCTGGAAGGACACACACACACGCGGCGGGAGGCTGCATAATTTTGAGAAGCAATAGAAGAGAAAACTGGAGCCGGTATCTGCTGGCGATGCGGATGGAAAGTGTGCAGTGAGCAGTGGCACCCTTGTGCGTATTCTCCCGTCTCCCGGAACGCAGCCCGGCCCCCAGGATTTGTAACCCTCCCTGGACCGTCGGGAGAGGTTGGGGACGCTTTTCGGCATCCATCCAAATCAGTCGCCTCGCAGGAGGCACATGGCGGATAATAAGAGTACAATCATGGGAGGAGGGGCGGACAGGGCTATCACGGCGTAACTACAACATTCTCGGGGGCGGTCGACCCCCTGAGTCCCGAGATGGTGGATCCATAAACAAAATAATGTAGCCACCAGACAGAAAGAAGGCTTGGCGAGAAGACGCTAGCCCCGTCTATGCCCAACGCCATGCAAGTCATCCCTAGCGCCGACCCCTGCGTCTATCCAGAACATGCGGCTATCCCTTTTTTCCATCGAGCAGCAGTCTGCTGTCGGATTCTCCGAGAACCATGTTGTCGAATGCAGGCATCCCATCCCTTACATGGCTGCCAGTACAGGAGAAGGGAACATGGTGGAAAAGGGTGGTGGTGGTAAACATACAACGGCAGCGTGCCTTGATCGACCGACCTGCCCTACTCGACTCAGCAGTCGGCGTGCCACATCGTCCGTCGTCACCTTACCCTCTGCATAATCCTCCCCCCTGGCTGCTGTGGTCCATGCCCCCGTCCGCTTCATGTCCGGTCCCGTCATGCAGACCGTGGGTCTCAACGCGGCCCGGGTAAATACTCGTCACAACGGCCGAGTGGTGACCCAGGGGAGGCGGTGGAACGCTGGGAGGAGAGGGGGGTGGGTGGGTGGGTGGATGGGTTTGTGTGCGTGTTGACAAACCCCTGCACAGACGGAGGAGAGAGCAAGAAGAAGCAATGATGCTCTGGCTAGCGTCGCTCAGCAGCGCGCACCGCTAGCTGCCGTTGTGGGTTCTTGTGTCGCCCTTGGTGGTGACGGCAGCAGCGGGCGCCGGACGGGTGGCGGCCCTGGAGAAGGCGCCGTAGACGCTCTGCTGGCCACTCGGAGCAATCTTGAGGCTTGAGAAGCCTGCCTCGGGTAGCCGTCGCCCCGCTTTGACACTTTCCAGCACCCTGGTTGATGCCATGTCAGGGCCTCTTGTTACAGCAACGAGAAGACGAGAGGGGAAAAGGGGGAGGTACGGTGACGCTGTGATACACAGTACACGGGCAGCCAGCAGGAACACGAGATGACTGGTCAGGAGACACGCCCCCCAGGGCCAGTGGTGTGAGAGGCAGACATGGTCAGAGAAACAAAAACTCACCAATGAACGTCGACGTACTTTATCCCGCAGCCCCTGGTGCGCAGAATCTCCCTCTCCAGCTTGCCGCCGGCGAGGCCGCGGCCGGCACCGACAGCCGCGGCCGGCGAGGCCGAGGCGGGGTGGCCGAGTATGACGTGGGTGACCTGGCGACGGCCCAGGTGGACCGTCATGCGCGCGCCGTTCTCGGCCAGCACGCGCTTGAGCCTGTGGTCCGAGGTGTGCGGGTGCGCGCTCCCGTTGACGTAGACGACCAGGCCGTCAAAGATGCCCCGGGGCCTGCCCCGCCTGTCCCGCCCCATGTCCTGCTCGCACGCCTCGTCCTCGGCCCTGCGCTGCGCCGCCAGCGCCTCCTCGGCCGTGGCGGCGCGGGCGCGGGACGGCGATGGCGGCGCGGACTGAACACCGTAGCCGAAGGGATCGGATACCGTTTTGCTGCTGCTGTTGCTGCTTATCCTCTGGGGCGCGGCGCGCTCTGTGCTTGCTGATGACGATGCTGGTTCCGGTGCTGATACTGATGTTGATAATGATGGTGGTTGTGGCAACCTTGGTACCGCAGCGGCAGAAGAAGCTCTGGGCGGTGCTACCAAGCCGGGCCGGCGGCGTTTGAGCTGCTGCTGCCCGTCCTTGGCAGTGGAGCCGCGCAGCATGCCGAGGACGCTGGTGGCGACGCGGGCGCGCACCTCGTCTGGCACAAGGGCGCCTATCCGCGGGTCATCAAAGTCCCTGCTGCCGGCGCCGACCGTGTCCGAGATGGGCTCGCCGCCGCCGTGGCCGGCGCGGAACTGGGAGCGCAGCTTGGCGGCGCGGCTGTCGCGCCAGCCCAGGGGCCCGGCCGTCTCGGCGCGCTGGTGGCCCAGCGACACGGCGTTCCAGGGGTCGAAGCGGCAGCCGTAGACGGGCTCAGCAGCCCTGTGCGAGCCCTGGGGCTGCGGCGGCCGGGGCCTCGGCCTGTCGTCGTCTGGGCCCGGCGGCATGGTTCTGGTGGGCAGGACGCGAGAAGGGACTGGAGCTAGGCCAGGAGCTGGGATGGTGTCCCCTGCGTCTGGGTGCTGGGGGTGCTGGGGATGCTGTGCTAGGGGTTGCTGTGCTAGGGGTTGCTGTGCTAGACCAGGGATGTGGCGTCTACGCTGGTCATCCGAAAAGGGCTGAAACGAAGCTACAGGCTGCAGTCTGCAATCTGCAACCCGTCGGCACTTTGTCAACGGGCGGTGGTGGCTGTGGGCGTGGATGAAGGATGAAGCCGGGCCTTGACCTTTTTTCTGTTGTTTGTTGTTTTGAGATCCACCATTTTGGGATCCATCAAAGTGCTCCAGTGCTGTGGCTCGAGTCTGGGCAAAGCAGTTGCTGCCGAGCGATTGCCCCATTGATCTGAGAATCTCACTGACCATCTAACGCCACCAAACAAACAACACCAGGCTGACCCTGCTGCCGCTGCATGTCATTTGTTTAGCCCAGTCTCAGTGCCGGGCCAATCAGCGCGTGCAGAGACACTACAACCCCGGGCTAGCGCCATTCCCAACACACCAACTACCTCGGTAGCTCGGTCGACACAGACCAGTCAACACAGACCCCGACTTCCTCACATTCCTCTCGCCGTGCTGTGCGACAAAGCACCGCGCCACGCTTACGACAAGCAGCAGCAGCAGAACAACCAAGAACTTGCTCCTGCCACGAGTCCGCCGACTACTAGCTACCTCCAACACACACTGCACCATGCTGTGCCATGGATGGCTGGCTACCGTCTATACAGCTGCGCGGGGGGCGGCCAGGCAGGTACAGGTCACATATGCATGCACATATATCTTCTTCTCAACCTTGTCGACCCACATAAACAGCCGTGCAAGCGCCGTATCACAACCGGGCGTCCCTCGACTGCTCGCCTCGCCTCGCACCGCCACCAGAAGCCCTTCTTCGTCTGGTTCGCTCCAGTGCGGTCCCATATCCCTCCTCCCAGTTGGGAGGCGATACAACACCACACGACAGGAGTTCGTAGTTAAAAAAAATATAAAAAAAAGGCTATCATGTTTCCCATCTTCGGTATACGAGCTCTGGGCTATGCAGCGGGCCTTTGTTTTTGTTCCCGAAGAGCCTAACTCTTCCGTAGCGTTCTTCCGTGGCGTCCGCGTACGTATCGGCACCACACTGGAGACGGACAGGGCAGTGCGTACAGATCTGACCGTCGGTGTGCCGACTTGAGAGCACCAGTCGAAACTGACCGTAGACCTCCCTTCCCCCAACAGCGCCCATCAGATGCATCAAGGCCCGGCTGTCAAGAGAGCGAAGAATACTAGCAGCCACCACATACACATGCGCCATGTCCTCAACGTCGAAACCCATTGGCGGGCAGACCAGCCCGACAGCCTTGTTTTGGTGACCCAAGTAAGAAGAGTCTAGCCGTGCCCAGGCGGCCCAATCGGGATATTATCATGAGACGGGGCTGCGGTGCCATGGTGTTTTGCTGGCCGCGCAGTCCTCACCGCATATCGGCCATGTAGGACGTGCATCACCATCAAGCAGGACGATGATGCAGACTCTTTTGTTAGGGAGAAGACCATGTCCTTTTCCGGCTCTCTTTGAATCCACACACACCCCCCTTCTTTGCCACAACCAATCTCCCTCCTCCACCGCCGCGGAAAGACAGCCGCCTTACGCATGCGTAACAGTGCACAGAGCCCCTCGGCCGAGACGAGTTGGTAGAATCAAGAAAGCTGATACCGAGTCTGGGAGCGGGGATGATCGTGCGCAGAAAGCAAGTTCCGTTACAGCCGCAATACACGCAACTCTCTGATCTTTTCCCAGCCATTTTCTCTTGTCCTTTTTCTCGGCCCTTGTGCCGGCAACCCTCCTCTTTAGGCTTAGTCCCTCATCTCTTACTCTCTACCTGCACATCTCTCGAGCAGGAGCTGACCAAAGCGCGGTTTGCCCCTGAATCCATGAGATGCCGACTGACTTTTGAACCTGCATGCTTGGGCTGTTGCCCCTCCCACGCAGACGCACCCCCCGAGCTGACGCGGTGCAGAGAAGATCCCCTCAACTTCGAAACCCGCCTATCCCACACACCCCCCAAAGCCCTCTCGCCGAGGTCTGCCCATCATCCAAGGTCACTCCCTGGGGGCGTTCCGAGGCCGGGAACCTCGCCCTGAATCCCCGAGGTTTCAACGGCAGCTTGCATGCAGAGGCAACAAACACATGTGACATGCATCGGGCACAGATGACACTCGGGGCTGCGGTGGTCTACTCGGTTGCCCCATGCCCCATGCCCCATGCCCCATGCCCCTTGCCCCTTGCTGCCGTCTGGCTTGTCGGCCCAGAAGGCCTAGATGCTTTGGACGGGCAGGGGAGGCGCAGAGCAGAACTCCGACTGCTGAGGGAAGCAGCATAAAGTACTTTCCGTCCAAAGGCATGGGGGGCGCGTCGGGGAACCCCCGCCGGGGGCTTCATGCAAGGTCTCGGTCCCAACTACTTGATGGGCCCCCCTCCCCCAAGGTTCCCCGTCTAGTCGATCGTCTTGACCGGCAAGCCCATCTCTCGGTACCGCTGCCGGGGGTCGCGCCATATCCCGCCACGGCGCGAACTATCGACGTACATTGTAAGAGCCCATGAACCAAAAACCGGACCATGGTGTTCCAGGGGAGCAGTACATGAAACTCTCTGTAGAAAGTCGCACATTCTGCCTTTGCGAAGCAGGAAGCACCACTGGGTATGCCTGCCCATGGTCCCTGGAGAACATCAGAGAAGTAAGAGGCAATGATGGGATGGGGAAGGACTCTGGGTATTGTCTAGGCTTTTCCATCCCTTTTGACTCGACTTGGGAGCGGGAGGCCCCCCGCCTCGGCATAACAAAAGGATAGCCTGAGCATAGCAAAAGGACAAGCAGCCCGCGGGTTATGCCGCTTTCCCGCTTGTGCCCCGGCCTCTGTCCGAGTCTCGGGGATGTTCGTGTGCATCCTCCCTTGCCCGAGCCTAGCGGAACCTTCCAGCACTCCTCTTGGTGGGAGATGTGTGAAGTGGCTGTGACTTTTTTCGTCTGTTCCGCGTAGAGAGCACCACGGCCACTCGTACACAGCATGGCGTGATCATCAGAACCCCGGAGTGGGAAAGGAGCACACGCACACGCACACGCGCATGCGCACGCATTGTGATACGCAACACTGAGTGCTCATCGTACACCTTCTTCATAGCATGCCCTCTTTCATCTTGCCAGGCTTTGATGCTGATGTCGCTCGCGGACTCTATCTAGTGGTCAACAAGCTACAAGACAGGAATGCTTCAACACACATAGGACTCGCAGAGAATAAACGAACTCAGTAGAACATATAGCTACTCGCCCGAGTATCACAGATTCCAAGCAGCCGATCCCCTGGGCAGCCATATCAGACACAGCAGGATGCAAAGAGCCATGTCGGCTGGCCAAAGTAGAGTGCGGGTGGCACATTCTACATATGCGAATCATCTGCGCATCCGTGGTGCCCGTCGTGCAAATGCAACCGTAGCACGCTGCAAGGAGCAACGGTACGGCAGCAGAGGAAGAAAGACGACGAATAGTAGCCCAACAAGTATGGGAAGGCGCAAAAGGAAGGGTCAAGGCGGTGGGGAAAACGTGGGCACAAGTCTGCCACGCTCTATACGAACTACTACTCCCTCTCTGGTTGCTTCCTGGTAACAGTCCGCACGTTTCTTTAGCACTGGCATCTCCTCCCACCCTTTTCCCTCTTCCGCGCCCTTGCGGCATGTACGACGCCCGCCGGCACATACATTCACATACACACACGCACACGCGCACCCGCGCATTGGCTTCATGTTGTATTACCGAGGGGTACGGTCCCTCCCCCTTATCAGGACGCACGAATGGCGGATATCACAGCTATGGCTGTAGGTAGCGCAGGAGGAAGATGGGGCTAGACGAATGGGAAGGGCAGCCGTAAAGTGGCCAGATAGCATGGCGATGTACTCGACACTATGTGCTCTCCTCCTTACTTGCCCAATTCCCGGGCTGACAAAAAGATAAACCGATGAGTGTGTATTCGAGAGACGCACGTAAGCAGGCCTGCCATGATAGCAGCACATTGGGATAGTGACGAGAGGGGTACTGATGTAGCACAAGCTCAAAGATACGGTGTGAAAGAGGATGTCCATCGTCTATCGTCCATCACCTGGGTGACACCACACCACCCTCGCATCACCCCCCTTTTTTGCCATCTTTTTTACACTCTACGTAGCTTAGTCCTGCCATCATGCCGGGTAGCCGCCGGTTTTGGTATGCACCGCGCCGTAATGGGATTGCATGCAGCCAGGCGACAGGCGGGAATGATGCCTTCATCAACCCCGACCATTTATTTCCTCTTTGCATTGTCAGCCAGGCAAGGGATGAGGGGAGGAGAAACCCCTCATAAGCACCAGAAAGAGGGGGAGTGCGGGCAGGCGGGCAGGCATGCTAGCTCGCCACCTTGGCCGGCTGGCAACCTCCAGGCTATTGCTTGATCGAGGTGGATGGTTCCGTGGCGCCATTATGCCAGCGGGAAAGGGGAGGCAGGCAGGTCATGTTGTTTTCCTTAGAGCTTTCCGCATACATTGGTGAAAGTACCCATGTCTAGAGGCAGGTTATCTGGGTATCACAGGCAGGGCCGTCCGTCCACCTCCCTGCCTCTTTGACTCAAACGAGGCCTCGGGAGACGAGAGCCCGGAGCCAGGGATGGATGGGGTCCTGGCCAGCCCATTTCCCCCCTCCCTCCCCTAGCCACCCTCCTCCACCCACTCTGGCCAAGCCGGCGGGCCCACGGCTGGCGACCCGTCCCCCGAGGCCAACAACCTTGGGCCCGGCGTAGCGCTTCCAGGCGAGACAGACATGCGCAGTCAAGCACGGGGCCAGACAAGAAATGGGTTGTGGGCAGCGGGCTAAGGCAGCCTCCCGCGATTTTAGATATATGTGGGCTGCACGTCCGGGGAGGGGGTGGACGCGCATGTAATGTAATGTGTGGACGCATGGCTACAGCATGTGGCTGCAGATGACATGAACAAAGGGAAATAGCACAAGTCTGTATGTTTCTTTTTTTTTTTTCGCCACTTGCCCAGCATTCCCCGGGGACCTCGTGCGTCTAGAAGCTGAAGGGGAGCCACGATATGCGGGCGTAGGCATGCGTGGGTACCTAGGGCGTGACGGCGGGGGAGGAGGATGGAAGCGAGCCATGCTGCACCGCAAGGTTGCAGGCGAGGCTCCCTCCCATCTGACATCTGATACACCCATCTGCGAGGCAGGAGAAGAGGAGAAGCCGAGACGGCCTGGGGGCTGGAGGATACTTGACGTAATAGCCAAAAAAAAAATGCAGGTTCTAAACCTCGCAAGCGCAAGCGCAAAGCCAATTCAATAAAGGGAAGCGACGCAAAGATACATCCATCGTGGGTGGCGTATTTGACTACTGGTACTAGTAAAAAAAAAAGCACGCAAGGCGGAAAAAAAAAAACATGCAGCGAATCCGCGGAACATAAAAAAAAAGCTTTCCCGCCGGACCAATGTATGACGCCGACTGCATCCTCCATCTTCTGTACATATTCGTACATGAAAAGCCGCTACTGTCGCTATGCAGCCCGTCCCGATGCCTGCAGGAGTCGAGGCAGGGCTTCGCCGCACCGCCCGCCCGGCTCTGGACTGGGCCTGGCTGGCTGGCTGGCTGACTGACTGGGAGTCCCGGCGGATCGAAAAGCTCGGGGGCGGGCGGGCAAGCAAGGAGGAGGCCGGCAGCTGTCTGCAATGCAAGGCAGAGAGACACACAAGAACCACATATACACGCACATCTCCATCGATCGGCCTTGCTAGCGCTTGCATCTGCTCTTTGTTCTGCTTCCCCGCCGGGGGCTGGGCTGAGAGGAGGGGGAACGAGAGTGAGAGAGGGAGGGGTGGTGGTTCGGCAGGATGAGCAAGCCTAGGGGGGCCAGGGGGGCAAGACAAAAGACTGGAGGACGGAGATGCCGGGACATCCATCAATGTCACCAGAAATCGAAGGCCACCCAAGACCAGCCAGACACGATAGGTAGTCACAGAAAGGTCGGAAGCCGCACAGACCCCGGCCCACTCTTCTTCCGATACGTCGCCCTCTTTCTTTCTTCTCAGTCTCTCTTCCTTGCAATCCAGCTCCTGTTGAATCGTTCTCGCCAGGAGGGCTGTGCCGACTCGCCTAACGGCCTTGGAGGAGAGGAGAGGAGAGGGGAGAGGGGGGGAGGATCACGGCTCATTTGTTCGTCGGCACCAACGACCTGGCAGGGAGACACTTGGCAGCTCTCTAGGGAGGGCAGGCTTTGGGTTGGATTGGGAAATATCATAATAATAAACCGTGGCGGTAATAATAACAATAAAATTATAAAATGACAAAAAAAAAGAAGAAAAAAAGAGAGGCGGTTGGCCAACAAAACAATTCTTCCTGGCACGGACGCGGGCGGGGTTGCCGGTCGATCCACAGTGAGGCCGAAGGGGGGAAGCAGCGACCCAGCCAGCCATCCAGCCGAGCAATCACGTTTGGGAAAGTCGCTCGTCGCCCGCTGTCCGACTCCCCCTCCTCCTCTACTGAATCCGCGAATCAAGGAGCCTCGGGAGCCATCCACACTTGGGGTGCGCTGGCCGTCCGTTGGGAGGGCGGGGGGGTTTCTTGACCAGCCACTCCCCGATCCTGCTCCCTTGTAGTTTATCACAGTTGCAGTTACCGGTCGGCGGAAAGGGGCCTTGCCAGGTATGGATGTACCGTGGATATTGGTCCACGAGAGACTTTGGGCGGTCGCCAAAGACGGCCTGCCGCTGACTGGGTGGACAAGACGACGAGGGAAAAAGAAATGGGGTGGATAAGCAGAAAAGGGAAAGACGAGTCGAGCCGCCCGTTTAGGCTGCGTCATTGGCTGGAATATCAGAAGCCAAAAACGGTTCTTGGACAAGCCCATGTTTCCTTTTTTTTGGGTTTTCCTCTTCCTTCCGCGCCTTGCCAGTTCTGTTTGTCATGGTGGCGTTTCCGAGACGCGGTCAAGGAAGAAGAGAAGAAAAACATACCGAGATAAAAAAGACAAAAGCACTGTTTCTGGCGTTTCTCGTTTCTAACAAGGTGGTGGCTAATCAAGGGGAAGGGGGGAGGGGTGGTGTTAGCCACAAAGAAGTAGCGGTGAACGAGGACCCTAAGCCTGAAAGAGTGGTACATGGATATCACTCAATCGCTGGATGGCGTCTCAACGTTCACAGTGTGCAGCACTCGTGTTCTCTCTTTTTTCTTTTCTTTTTTCTCTCTCTATTTTTCTCTTCGGTTCAAGAAACGAAAAAGAAAAAAAGAAAAAAAAAGGATCACGTAACCCCTGCCCAAGTCAGCCAGCCAGGGGAGCCAGCACGCCCACTCGGCGAAATCCCCAACAGCTCAATGGGGTAGGTAAACGCGGGTTTGGCGTGTGCCATCATCGCTCTGTCTCCCTCGTACGCACATAGCCGCAGGTAATAACACGGACGGCTACAACAATATCACTTGCCCATCCAAACCTTCCCTCGACTGGGTCCCCAAGCAGCAAAAGGCAAGCCACAAAATATGCAGGATACATAGGCGGTAGGTGGGCAGGTACCTACATACACACGCACAGCGGAGCAAGCAGAGCTCCATCCGTCCGTCCCATTGGCCGGGGAGAGCAAAAGATTCCCCCCATTAGTTTGCAACCTAATACGACGTCAAAAGACACGACACCGGGCTCTGGGCGCCAGCAAAGGCGGTCGGCGGCCGAACGCGGTCTGGCCTGTTGTTGACTTGTGGGGAGCGGGAAGGCAAATATTGCCTCGCGCAGCGCAGATGAGGCTTGCTTTGCCATGGATCTCGACCGCATCCATTTTTTATTTATTTTTTATTTTTCATTCTTCCGTCGGTGGATCAAAAAAAGGCCAGCGAATAACCCCCTAAGTGGTAGGTATTGCCTGCCTGCCTATCGGTTGAGAGAGCTCTCTCCACTTTCTCGTGGTGGTTGCCCTGCCTGCCCCAAGGGAAAAGAACGCTGGCGCCACAAACTGGGACCTCCACCCACGCGCAATAACACCACGACAACACACAGGCAGCACACACACGAGCCAAGGAGCGGCCAGCTCTTCCTGACGTCTTGGTCCCCGCTCGTCCGCCCCACCACACCTCTGGGAAGTGGCGTGCGCGAGAATCATCAGTCCTTGGGGGGAGCTCTGGCCACCGCCCATGTCAATTTGAAGGCGGAAAACGGTCCGCTCATGCAGCCAGCCCATCTGACGAATGAGGGCCCGGGAAGCGAAGCTCTTCAGGATACGGCTAAGGATGATTTGCATGACAGGATTTCCACTCACACTCTCTGCGCGCCGTCCTCGCGGAGATGCTGAGAGTGGGAAAAACACACACGCATCCCCAAGCAAGGGTAGGCGCCCATGTCAAAAGAGGAAATAAACAATAAAAAAAAAGGAAAGTAGAAACGCGCCCATTTTTCTCTCTTTTAGTGAGTGAGGCATCTCACCCTCCCGCACACACACACAGGCGCGACAATGAGCCCAAATGACGGCGCCGGGATGGGCCCCAACACCGCATCCGCATTGGCTCGGCTCGGCCTGGGAAGGAAAAAGATGATTGCGAAAGAATCGAAGTGTTGGCGCAAGGGCAGCCTACCGATCAAAATAGATTGTGGTTGTGGGTTCGAGACGTGGTTCGCGTTGATTGGGTTGAATCCGGCGCGGCGTTTAACCCCCTCTCTTTCCCTTTTGGACAGAAAGGGGGGGCTCGACTCTGGGCCAGCAAGGCCACCGGTCGCCGTGGGTGGTTGGTGCGGATCTCCCGACAGGGGTGGACATGGAACCCCCGACGGCCCCGATGGGCGCCGAATAGGCCTCGGGCCCGCTTCTGTCAGCGTGTGTGTGTATGTGTTGTTGTCGTTCGCTTCGCGCCCCCGTATTCCTTGCTAGGCCAGGCCTGGCTGGCGAAACATTTGGGGCAAGCCTCAAAATACGACCAATTGGCATCAACTTGTTGGGAGAGTGTGGCTTACCGAGAGGAACGACGCCATATACGTTTTGGTCGATGCCGGCCGACATTTGACTGACTGACTTTGGTCTTCCGGCGGTTGGCAAAGAATGAAAAAAAAAAAAAAAATAACCGTCGAGGATCCCCTTGCTAGCTGGCCCGGCTGTTGTGCACAGTGCGCGCGCGAATACCGCCCGCAACGGCTTCTCTGGGAGGGGAGAGGTCGGCGCGGGCCTGTGCGTCCCAAGCTGAGAAGTTTCCGTTTACCGAAACCACGGCCCTGCTGAATGCCTGTCAAAACTGTCCGGCCATGTCAAAACGCTCGGACGTGCTCGCTCGGCTCGGCAAGGCGCAGATGGTAAGGGAGAGGGCGTTCCAGATAGACAAGGTGGGCAGCATTGTGCACACACACACTCTCTCTCTCGACACGATATCAGAACCCCCTCAAGTCCACGAACCAAAGAAACGAACCGTATTTAAACGGGGTTTGACATGACCTTGATCTTGTTTCATTTACTTTCCTGGTAAGTGGCGGATCAGCGATGAAGCTGTGACTCGCCAGGCATAGTGCCGGAATCCGCACGTGTCAAATGATATATTTGCCGTCTTTGCTTCTTCAATCTCACGCGAACTCTCGAATCGGCAATCCATCAAAGCCCCAGCCTTCCCATCCACCATTCCCGCTCCCTCAATGCGGGCTTATCTGGTGTGGAGCACCGGCGAGGGGGGGGGGGGGGGGGCGGCGAACAGAAAAGAAAAGCTGGGGGGCTGGGCCATGTGGGCGGAGGTGAGGAGACGAGAGAAGGGCAGCCCGCACGGCCCAGCCTATCAGTGGGGGCTACCCGCCGCCGCCGCCGCCGCCGCGTGCACAGGGGACCCACCGGCAGGGAAAAGAGGCGCGCGTGCAAGGGGGGCGATGGAAGCTTGGTCCTTAAAACTGGGGCGTACTGTGCGTGTCCCCTCCCTCAGCCGACGACGACGACAAGGAGAGAGGCCCCTTGTCGCCTGAGTTGGCCAATCCGAGGTCTTCTTGGCCGGCGAGCGCAAGAGAAATGCCTCATCATCGGACTGGACCGGTCGTTTGCTGTCAGACCAGCTGGCAGGACGTGGTAGGGGGAGGGGGCTCTGGATAGATTGGCTGCAATCTATCTCGCTCTTCTTTAGCTCTGATCCCAAGGGTTCGTTGGAGATGCCCCTTGGCGGTGTCAGCCAACGTCGGCAGTGCAAAGATGGGCAGCAGGGCAACGCGGGGCCGTGATTGGCCCGGCGCAAGGCAACCAATAATCAAAAACGGAACAAGGAGAGGTAGGTTGGCGGCGCACCCAGCGCATAGCCGCTGTGCATGAGCGCCCGCGCGCATGCCGCGCCGCCACCAGGCCCCAGAACCCTGCTAAGAGGTGATGCAGGGACCTGGGACCTGCTTGCAGTCTTTTTTCTTTCTTTTCTTTTTTTTTAGGGCCAATGTTCGCACGCGGCGTCGAGCCGGGCTGCACCAGTGCAAGGCACGCGCGAGATAACCGCAGCCTACCACCACCACCTGCGTCCGCCCACTGACAGGACAACCCCGCCCTGCGCCTCGGGAACGAGCAAGGTGGCGGGTCCCCAGAAAAAAAAAAAAGAAAAGAGTCACGATGCTTTGAGTTTCACCACGAGGGGGGCGGAAAGATAAAGGAAAAGGGAAAAAAGGAGGGCGTGTCGCTAGCTGAACTTGGCCGGAGGAGCTATGCCCCCCTGCAAACCTTTCATCCCACCGAGATGACTGTGGAAAATTGTAGTCATCTCTTTGGGGTTGTTGGACGCGGCCTCCTCTCGATCGTCGTCGTGAGCCACATCCCACATCCGCCCTCTCCACCTGGCTTCCGAGCCAGCCCCCCCTTGCGTGGGAAATGGCAAATAAGGATGTGTCGGGCTTGATAGGCTGCCCTGGCTGCAAGACACATTTGCCCCAAGAGATTTCATCACCCGTTTCCTGTACGACATTTTCGATGCTACGGGGGTCCTGGCCGGGGCCAGCTGGCTATAGCGTCTCATGCGGAAAATGGGAAGCGGCGCGGCGGACGAGCAAGGAGGGGTGGTGGTTGATGCTCTGCCCTTTGTCAAGGGCCGCCGAGATGGAAGCGAGAGGGCGTGACGGTGACCCTGGCTGCCCCAGGGGAGGGGAAATAGAGAGGCGAGCCGAGGCATCAAACCAATTTGTGAAACTACATGGGGGCGTCCAGCTCAGCGGGGGGGTGCAAGGCACGAAGGTGATGATGTTGGTGGCAGGAAAGGACCGGGCAACGTTGAAATAGACAATGTAGGGCGGGCATGCACGACGTGCATGATGATGGGGATCGCCGAGGGAGGGGGAGGAGGTTTGGCGTCGCCTGGCAGACGGATGTCGTGCATGAAAAAAAAAAAAAAAAAAAAAGATGAGGCTCAAAGGGGACACGCGACATACAGGAGGCAGCAAGGCAAGGCAAGGCGAGGCAGGACAGGGCAGCATACCATGCCGGCAAGCAACGCGCGCATGCAGAGGAAGGGGAAATGCAGTTCCCGTCCCTCCACCCATGCCATGCACACACATACACACACACACACATACGCTCCATCGAGTGGTACCTAAGTATCCAGGCACTGTAGCTACCCCGTGCCTGGGGCACAGTCCTTTTGACCTGTCACGAGAACGCCCGGCGATGACCCGCGCCGCCACCTGGACTAGGCTGCGCCATGAGGACAGAATCAAGAGCTCTGTATGGCTAGCTCGAGGGGGCCGAAGGAAACAAGGCAAATTTCAAATTTCGGGTCATCACCGCAGTCTGCTGCTCCCTTTGGGGCTTTTTTCCGTCCAGGGAGACAACATTCGGTCAAACAGCCGCAATCAAACCAGGCGCCATGATAAAATACGAAAAAAGAAGGAAAAAAGGTAGATCGCGGCTCTTCGGACGTCGCAATGGATACATAGCCATCCTCGGTTGGGAATATCGCGCGTGGCAGGGGTGGCGGCGGCGATGGCGGCGGGGGATGGATGGCAGGGCAGGGCAGGGCAGAGCAGGGGCAAGGGCAGGGGAGCGAGCAGCAAAGGATGAGCAAAAAAAATAAAAATTGCACACTGTGACGTTTTCGCGCGCCATGCACAGCACCCAGCCAGCCCAAATATCATATGTCAATCCTCGCTAAGGCGACTCAATATCTCCAAACGGGTCGCTCGAACTTGCTTTTTTTCTCCCCACGAGTAAAGAGCTGGTGCATCGTGTTTCAATCCCACACCCCCTCCTGATTGGCGATCGGCCAACAAAGTGAGACAAGACATCAGCTCCGTGTAAGCGGCTGCCACGCCGTAAGGGTGGTGATGGTGGACAAATAATAATAAAAAAGTCAAGGGTGCGTCCAAAGGCCCTGGGGCTCAGCCAACACCCACCCCCCGCGGCACGAGTGGCTGGAACGAAGCTTGATGAAATATCGAAGAAGGCTTGTTTTATGTTTTGTTCTCTCTTTAGCCTTGCCACACGCCTAGGCAAACCTGCCAGCCACTAGCGGGCCCCCTTTTTTTTTTTCCAGCTTCAGCCAAGGTTGGTGGTGTCCAAGTGTCAGCGGGCGAGGCCTTTCCATAACCGACCGACCACGTTGTGCTGCCCTATTCGTGAGATCCCCGACTTCCTTTCCTCCCTTTGGATCAAATCTGGAACCCGTTGGTCGCCCGCCCGCCACGCCACACACTTCTTTTTGTCTAGGTGGGTGAGAAGGGGGTGGGAAATTCCCGCCTTGGCAGCTCTCGTATGTCCTGTCCCTTGCGTCTCTTTGCCGCTGCCCACAAGGGGAAGAAAAAGAAGAAAAAAAAACGATTGCACGCTCGGGCCCTTCTCCCATCCCTCTTCTTCTCTCCGGCTAATCGTCACCGCCAAAACGCCGACCGGTGAGCCGGGATGTGGTGAGGCTAAGGGCTGTTTGCTTGTCAGCCAGGGATTGTCCAGTCTTGACCGCTCCTTCCGAACACGATGGAAGCGGGGGTGGGTGGTGGTCAGGGCGGCAACCGGGTTTTTTTGGGGGGTGGTGGTTTGCCGCCAATTTTGCGCAAAACTCTCCAAAATAGAAAACACGGGAGCGAACAATGGAGAGAGAAAAACCCCCAGCCTTGCATTACGGCAAAGGTGCATCCCACAAAATGTTTGTCCCAAGATTGGCGTCATTTTCTCTCCGCTTTTCTCCCCAAGCTGCAGCAGACCGCATGCATTCGATGTGTGCGTGTGTGCGTGCGTGCGTGTGTGGTGTGTGTGTGTGCCCTTCCTGTATGTGTGTGGTGCGAGCCCGCGTTTGTGTGTGTGGTGCGAGTGCGAGTGTGAGTGGGTGCAGTGGTTAAGGTGTCCCGGCATCTTGCATTTCGGAGCCCGCCGCCGCCAGTCGTGCGCCGGCATCCCTCCCTCTCCCCCCCCATTTCTCCCCACCCCCACTGGCGACCCAAATGTGTGCTGTGCGCGCGAAGTCGACAAGGAGGGAGGGTACGGACGGACGGGCCACCTGGGAACCAGGCTGGAGAACCCCCCTGGCCGTTGAAATGGCGCAGGCTGATTGCGGCACAGCCGCGCATGCAAGCGACAAAAAAAAAAACCACCATCCCCGCTTCCTTCTCCCCCCATCTGACCAGCACCTGATATCTATCGCCTCTTTTTTTCCTTCCCACCCTTTGCCAGGCAGGGGTCTTTGTTTTTGGCCGACTCTCTGGCCCTCGGCAGTTGCGCCCGTCTGTGCCTCTGAGGAGCATCTCGTGACAAAATATAAACCGAGAGGATGAGAAATGGATCGCTGACAGCCACCCCCGGACAAAAATAAAAATAAAAGTTCCAAACGGGAATGGAGGGTGGCGACGGGTAAAATCGTCCTCGCATAAGCCCGCCGCCTAGCGGGCTTTTTTTTCTTTCTTTCTTTTTTCCTGTTCACCATTCCAATGGCGCCTGGATCCGTCCGCCCGAGTCGGCCATTGGTCGTCTGGGATGGCGGCAATTGCCGAAGGCGTGCCCATGGCTTCATGTGCAAACCCGGCTGGGCCAGCTGCAACTCCAGGGAACACGCCACCAGAAAGCAAGTTGGGAAGATCGGGAAAAAATAATTGGAAGAGAAATAAAGTGCTCGGGTCCGAATAAGAAAAAAAAAAAAGTCCAGACGACGGCCATCGGAGGTCGACGATGACGAGTCTCCAGACCCAAAGCACCATGGAGCAGCAGGAACGACAGTGCGTCTGATCTTGGAACTCCCAGTCACTCCAGTCTCTTGTTTGAGTGAAACGGATTGGAGGGCCTGCCATGGCGGTCTGTGCTTATTTTTTCATCCCCTAGGTCAGTGTAAGCTCGGGGGCTCCTTCAGACGGAGCCGATATTGTCGACGAGGCATATTCTCAATGTTCAACGCCGTTTCTGGCTGGTGGTTGTCACAAACACACAAGCCTCCCTTCTTCGTTGGTTGCAGAACCGGAGGGGCGGTCTGATGGTACCAACAGTGTCTCAGGCCCTCCCCAATAAGCCAGGGTGGTTCACTAGGGTGGTTTGAACCACCAACCTAGCCTTGTGGGCTTCTGCCGTATCGATGCAGAGGTGAAGGAGGCAGGCAGCATACAGGAGTACCTATACCTCTAGGTATACCTCTAGGTAGGCATTATATGGAGCCGCTTGGTGACTGGACAGATGCAGAACCCCAACGGCCCAGCCAGGGCCACGGCTGCTGCGACTTTCCCATCCATGCCGCTCCCGAGCATAGGCGGGCGGTGCAAGGCGGCAGCAGCATGTTACAGCAACGCGCGCGCACATCCGAGACCACCGCATCGCATCGTAGCCCAGCCCGTTCTTATTCAGTGGGCCGCCCTCGCAAGGGATGAGGGGTTGGACCACCGCCGATACGCCATCTGCATGTACGAGGAGGACATGCCTACCTAGGTAGGCACCTAGGTAGGCAGTAGGCACACAAATTGCCCCGGGAACGTTAAAAGGGTTGCAGTGCAGTGCCTACGGCTTCCGTATTCTGGCGTAACGCATGGCGCTGGCGTGTGCCCGCCGCGCACTCTGCATGCGTTTCTGAAGGCGACTGCATCGCCCTCTGCCGATCATGTGAGCGCCGGCTGTTGTTGCTTTTGCTTTTTTGTTGCTTCTCTTTACTTTTCAATTTTTCCCCCTGACAGCCAGTGGCTGGCATCCATTCGAGATGGAGCGTGGCAAACGCCGACACAGTGCGTGGCTTGAATGTGGCGCTTTGACAGAATCGTCTGTCCGATTTTGCTTGTGAGTGTGGGCACGAACACACCTCATCACGACCACTACCAAGTCCGTGGGAAAATGATAGACTGTTGAAGGTTCAATGCCCCAACCCCAGGTCCCAAACCAACGAAACGCCCAACTGTTGCGGTTAGCACCAACCTGCCAGATCTGAGCACGTACCCGCTTCCACAGAAACTTGCACGGCGCAGGCGGCCCCCCGGACGGACTAGCCGGCGCTCGACATGGTTGACAACGCAGTGGTCGTGTACCGGGCCTGCAGCAGCTCTGGCCTCATCCTCGCCGGGAAACAGAAAGGAAGAAGAGGGGGGGCCAAGACAAGCCTGTGGGGATGCAGAGGATGGGAAAGGTGTGGTGGCGGCTAGTGAAGGAGAAAAAGAAAGAAGAAAAAAAAAGTCGGCCCTTGGCCTCGCCAAAGTCGAGCTCGTCCACGCACCGCGAACCACGACATCCCTACCCACATATCCCCTCCCCACCCACACCTGCAAGTCTCTTGTGGCTTGTAGCGGGCAGTGGGCTCCTCTGTTTTTGTTTTGTGGTGCTACCCATGCACATACATACGTGGAGGCATGGGTCTTGCATGCGGCCCTACTGCACCTACAACGCAGACCCTGCCCGAGCGGCGTGAGCGCATGCATTGGCTGCCGTCCCGCTTGGACATCCGCGGTTGTTGCAGCGAAAGAGAGGCAGCGAAAAAAAAAAGGGTAGAGAGACAAGACACGAAAGACGGCTCCGACGAGCGGCGGCAGAAGCTGCTCGCTTCATGCATCCCCCAATCATGGACCACCCCCCCGGCGGAGCAGTGCGTCTGCATCCGGAGCCTTGGGTGGTAGTTGGGTAGGTAGGCATGGGGACAGGGCGGATGGGCTGCGGCGAAGGAGGGAAAAGACGAAGCAGACACGATGAGAGGCATGGGCCCATCCGTGTGCGATTTTTGACATGCACCATCTCCTGGGATAGGTGAGCAGGACGCAACAGGGCCAGATTCTGGGGCGAGCGGCAGGCGCCACTGGCCGCACACAAAGTAGGTAGGTATGTGTGTGTGTGTGTGTATGTGCCAAGGATAAGCAAAAAAAAACAACGGTCTGTAGCAGATGTGCACGTATACAGTGGCACTGCACTCATGGAGGAGGTGCGGGAAAGCAACCACCTCGAGCAGGCCATGCGTCTGTGACGAAGAGACCAGCGTGCTCATACACATCGCCGCCGGTGGAGTCGAGAGGGGGGGGTCCTGCATGTCTCTGGACATGTTCGTGTACGAACCATGTTCCCCGGGGCCTGCTCTGCCCACCATCCGATGGGCCACGACCGGTCCAGAAGGCTTAGATAATACGGCTTCGGGGGCTGCGTCGTGCAAAAGGGTGGTGTGGTCTTTTCCTGGTGGCTGCTGCGAGGCGGTATGTGTTGTGCCTCGCTCGCGGACTGGTGAACCCGGACCTACCAAGAAGGGGAAAAAAGGAGGAAATATTGACTGGCGGCGGTAATTCAGAAAAAGACCCCCTCAACAACAAGTCCATCTGTTTGAGAATGGGTCGCCCGCGCGGGGGTGCCGCGATACTCGCTGGCTCCCTGTCCATCTTCCCAAGCGCCCCCCTGCTTCCCGAGTGAGCAGGCCACTATTTTCCATATTAATCCACTCTATTGGGCGCCTCAACTATAGGAGGGGTTCTGATATGGCTCGGCAGTGAGCGGCGAGTGGTCGGCGGCAGCAGCAGGAGCAGGAGCAGCAGCGCATCATGCTGCGCTGTACGGCAGCCATTCCCGGGACAGCCTGGCTGCCAATGAATGTGGTCCTGTCGATCCGCTCGCCTGCCACGTGGAGCTTGGATAGATATTCTACAGGCGGATAGACTGGGCTACCAACAGAACATTCGGTGGCCATACATAAGGAATCGCAAGACAAAAAAAAGAAATTTGCCAATCAGGCGCTCGAGCAGATGCAATGCTACTCGGGCTGAGCACCGTCTTGCAGCTGCGGTGAGGAGGTAGGTAGGCGTCAAGACAGCAGCAGCAGATGGCGGGTTGAGGCATAGAAGATAGGCCGACGTTGAATGGAAGCTTGAGCACAGTGTGATTTTGGCCTCTCTTGCCCGCCGTTCCATGTTACGGAGCAAGACAGCTCTGAGCCCGGCAAGTGGCGTCGGCACACAAGAGAGACAATATCCACACAGCGCGGCCCATATAGAAACCACAAGGCAGCCGGTCAGCCAAATGAAAATGGCACAAATATATCGACATAAAGCACAATCAGACACAGCAGTCTCCCATCGCCGGGGGAGGAGGAGGGGGAAGGGGCTGTTTCTGGAGACATGGTCTGTCTGGGGGGCTGCCCTGTTACTGCTACATCGGCCAGGTCGGGAACGACGACGATCAGGCCCCAAGCATGGCTCCGGCCGAGTCGGCCACTGTGCTCGCTCGCTGCAGGCATGAAAAAAAAAAAAAAGAAAAAGAAGGCCCAGAAACTCCAGAGCGCTCCATTCTTCCCGTGGCCTGTGGCGTGTGCGCGTAGCCTGCACGGCCGTGTCGCGCACGCGCGCGCTGGGGCGCTGGGTTCGGGGCCCCCTGGCAAAACTTACCCCGATCTCCGCCATCTACACTACATTATGCGATGGGCGGCAAGCGGGCTCTCTTGGGGGATTTTCGATCCGTCCGAAATGTCAAGCTAGCTAGCTCCACTCCGCTTTGGAGCGAGCAAAGTGGCCCTGCCACCGATTATGTTCCCTCCCTCTCCCAGCCGTTCGCTTTTGCTGGCCCGCTGCCGGGGGGCGCAGCCCTTGAACTGGGCCTGGACCTGGGCCTGGCACAGCACACCACCACCGCCTATCCCCCCCCCCTGCCTCTAATTCGACCCCCTCTCTTTTGCTTACCGGCGAGCGCGGCGGGCGCGCTAGGTACCTCGTTCGCACGCGCACATGCCCGGGATGTGCATGTGTTGCACAATCCTGCCCAAAGTCCCCTTCTTCGCCGAAGAGAGGAAGGAGAAAGAGCGTGAGCTAGAAGGAGCAGGAAGGCGAGGGAGCGCATATCAGACGAAGCACGAGTTCGTGTGGCCGGTGCTTGGCGGCACCCACTGGGCCGAGTGGGAAGCCCCCCACAGGCTCCTTCGTAATCCGGCGTCTGAACGCTCATCTGCCAATATCGAGACGGTTGTGACCTGTGCGGTAGTGCGCCACCCGAAGAACAGGACTCTTGGTCCATTTGCTATCTGAGCAGCGCGCGAGCACTGCCCAAGTCAAACGGCGGCCCATAGCAGAATGAGCGCGCGCCCACTGATGGCCAGATCTGATGGCTTGCGTGCTTGCCTCTCTCTCCCTCCCCTCGACCTCTCCAGAGCTCGACTCTGACATTATGCAACCCCAAAAGGCCAGCAAGGATCTCGGCTTCACGGTGGAGCCGAGCGCCCGCCCTTGATAAGAGGGCACCAACCATGCTTGGTTGCCAGCCCACCAATCGCAATGCGCCGTAAATCCAACCCACCGACACGTGCTAGATACACTGTGCAGCCCGGCGCAGCCCGTGCTATGCTGCCACCGAAAGCCCTGTCGCCGTCCATCGGTCCATCGGTCCTTGCCTCGCCGGGCACGTCTTTTTTTTTTTTTTTTTTTTTTTTTTTAGTGCGGAGACTAGCAAACCGGTGCAATTGAGGGTTGAGTGAACCAACTAGCCTATCCATCTAGAGGATACAGGCAAGTACCGCGTAATGTTCAACAAACCCACACCCTCGGCGCGGGCGTTAGGGCACGCAGACGACGTAAACCGGCTGGCGAATCCCAGGCTTTGGGCGACCAAGGGGAAGCAAACAGTAAAGGTTGACTGACTTGGTCGCTT
>NW_008804545.1:2510188-2647580 GCF_000145635.1 Gaeumannomyces tritici R3-111a-1
GGGCCCCCGGGTCCATGGCGGCGCCAAAGAGCAACATCGGACCGGCCCATGTCGTACCACGAGCGTCTAAGTAGCGGGCCGCTCGGCGGCGGCGGCGGCGGCGTGGCCCCCCGCAGCGGGCTCATGAGCTCCATTGAGAAGATGGGGGGCCTACAAGGGCCACTAGACGATGGCGTACGATGAGGGGAACCAAAAAGTAACGTGTGATTTGGATCAAGTTTTTTTTCTTCTTTTTTTTTCTTTCTGTTTTCTTCATCTCGGGGTATTTCCCCTCTTTGCTTCTCCTCTTCTCCCATCCCACACTCTTGCTTCCAGACGGTGGGCCCCTTCTTGCTCCAAGTCTCCTTTGTTTCCACTTCCTGTCAGTGTTTCTGTTTTTCTGTCCTGTTTCTTTTTAGTTTCCTGTGGCGCCTTGGGTTATGATGTCAACTGCATAATGACGGAAAGCGATCAGAGGGGGAGGAAGGCCTTTTAACGATGTGATGCGTCTATACTGGGAGGGCACGGTAGTATCCCACCCCTCTCACCCGGATCGAATCCTGTCATGTTTGGATCGTGGGGGAGGGGGACGATTGGAGGAAAGTTGTATTGTCTAGTATCTACGGTTCCCCGTACGTGCTGCTTGGGCTGTCATGCTGCGGAGTGCCAGTGCCTGTGCATATCTCACCTGGTTGCTGCGGCGTATCATATATTCAAATACCCCGTCTTGTAATGGCACGCAAATGTTTGTGATTATGGCCTGAGGTAATAGGGAAGACATGGGGGTGTTTGGAAAGACTAGGACGCCCAACGTATAGTACAGTCGCTTGGTTTTACATGTGACAAATGTCAGACGGCACGGTACTCCTACAAGCCATCCTTGAAGTCGGCTCAAGCCTCGTCGGCGCTGCCGCTCCCGCCCCCTTCGTCACCGTCGACATCGTCGTCGCCGCCATCATCCGCGACGGGGTCGTCGGGCATCGCGATGGAGTTGAGATGTGTTATCTGTGAAAGGGTCGTTAGAAACAACACAAACGAAAAAAAAAAGAAAAAAAACCAGCCCCAAACTTACAAACCCCACCATGGTGCCCACCAAGTCCCCAAGACGGTCCAGGGCGTCGGGTCCCGTAAAGAGCTCGTCGGGGACGCGCTTGCTGATGGTAAAGTTGCGCAGCTTGAGCAGCTCTATGTCGCGGTGGCCGGCGTAGAAGCCCTTCGGCTTGGTCTTGAGGGCGTCGGCGGCGTTGTGGGCGGCAAAGGCGGCCAGGATCGAGGCCTCGTCGCCCGCGGCCGCGCCCGGCATGAAGGCGGCGCGGAAGGGCTCGGCGAGCAGGGCGAGGCGCCAGCGGAGGGGGCGGTCGTCGATGCTGGCGCGGAGGCGGTGCAGGGCGTCTGCGTCTGTTTCAGGAGAAGGTTCGCGTTAGGTGGGGGAAAAAAAGAAAAAAAAAGAAGAAAAAAAGAAAAGAAAACGGAGCGGCCTCACCAGGATGCCACAGGCCGCCGCCGACAAAGCAGCTCCCCGGCTCGCAGTGGACGTAGTAGCAGGCGTAGGGCCCCTTGCGGCCGGTGCGGGAGAAGGCGGCCGAGTAGTGGGGCTTGTAGGGGGTCTTTTCCTTTGAGAAGCGCACGTCGCGGTAGATGCGGAACGACAGGTCCTTGACGGGCAGCTCGGGCAGCGTCTCGTCCTCGGCCATGAGGCGGGCCTGGAGCGCCTCGACGAAGGCGTTCCAGTCCTTGAGGGAGCGGCGGTACTCGCCGTCGTTGGCCTTGAGCCACGCGCGCTTGTTGTTGTCCCGCAGGTCGCCCAGGAACAGGAGCGTGTTGGGGTGCACGCGGTCGTCGGCGTACTCGACGCCGCCCGTGTCGCGGAGCTTTTTGTGCGGTATGAAGGTCACTCTGGGTTCTGCGTCGTCGTCGTCGTCGTCTTCGTCTTCGTTATCGTCGTCGGGCTGCTGCTTTTTGCTTGCTGGACGGCCCCTGCCGCGGGTAGCTTGGGCTGATTTTTGCTTTGACTTGGGCTTCGGCGCATCGTCGTCGTCGTCATCCTCTTCCCCAGCCGAGCTCTTCTCTTCCTCATCTGCCACATCTTTGTCGTCGTCGTCGTCGTCGTCGTCGTCGTCGTCATCGTCGCCGTCAGGTTCCTGGTATGCGTCCTCGCTTTCGTCCGATTCGGGCTTCGGCCCCCGGCGGCCTGTATACTTGGTGGCGGCGACGCCCGTCTTTGCTCGCTTCGCGGCGGGCTCGGGGTCGGCGCCAGAGTCGGAGTCGCTCTCAAAGTACTGGCTCTTTTTGGCGGACGAGCCGATGCGCTGCGACTGGCGGCGTCCCGAGGCAGCCGGCTTGGGCGCGGGCTTTGGTTTCGACGCCGCGGGGGCTTTGCGTTTGCGAGGGGGCATGGTTTGGCGTCTGGGTTTGCGCGTTGGTCTTGTGTGGTTGATTTTGGGGTGTGTGGAATTGGGCTTTCTGCGTGGTTTTCTGAGTGGTTATTAGTTCAGTGAATGCGCAAGAAATGCGACGGACAAGAGAAGGCGCACGTCGGGGTTTCAGGGGGAGGCGAAACGCGGGGATGACGGCATTATTAAGTCGCGTGGGCACGTGATGTCTCTTTGATCAAATGCTCGGAGACCGATGCTTTGTGCCGAGATGGACGTCACCAGCAGAGGCGGGCATCGAATTCATGTCCAGGGGTAGCTGCTACTGGAATGCGCTGACAAACGGGCTGTTCTAATGGGGACAAGGCCTGAATTCCAGGGCTCCGCAGGGACCAGCAGCACCAGGACTAGGCCTAATCTCAAACCTCGGCTAACCCAAACCTACCTAGCCCAACCATGAAAATGGCCTCCTCCGAGTCCTCCCTCCGGACCCAGCTAGACCGCGACGGCTTCGTCGTGCTTCGGCAGGTGCTGGACGGGCCGACGCTGCAGGCACTCCGGGAGGCGGCGGCCAACGCCACGGCGCTCGCGCGGGCGGGCGGGTGGAAGCACATCCGCACCGTCGGCAAGCAGTTCCCGCCCTGGCCCGAGACGCCCGACGCCGACGCCGGCGGCATCTGGGGCGTCCAGCACCTGCTGCACCCGGACATGCCGGGCCGCGACGTCTTTGCGCGCGCCTACTTTTCCGACGCCGTCCTGGGGCCCACGCGCGAGCTCATGCGCCATGATGTCGATGCCACCCCCGTGACCGACGACGACCTCGTCATGGAGCTCTTCAACATGCTCGTCACCCCCGGCCGCGCCTTCGAGCTCCGCTGGCACCGCGACGACATCCCCGCCGACGCCACCGCCGAGCAGGAGCTGGCGCGCCTGTCGGCCTCGGCCCACCACCACGTGCAGTACAACCTGGCCCTGCTCGACGACGACGACGACAGCCTCGTCGTCGTCCCCGGGTCGCACGTCCGCGCCAGAACCCCCGCCGAGCGCGCCGCGGGCCCCTACGAGGTCGGCCTGGAGGGCGAGACGCGCGTGCGGCTGGGCGCGGGCGACGTGGTGTTTTACGACAACAACGTGCTGCACCGCGGCGTCTACGACCCGGCCCGCGAGCGCGCCACGCTGCACGGGTCGGTGGGGCGCGCGGGCGCGGGGCTCGCCGCCAGGGCGCGCAACGTGCTGCAGCACGGCGTCGGGGAATGGGTCGGCCGCTGCGGGTTCGAGGGGTTGGGGGCCGAGGGGGCGCCCGAGAGGCGGAGGGCCGAGGCCATGCGGGACGGGCTGGTGCGGCTGGGGAGGGACTGCGGCGGCGACGTCGGGTTCTCGCTCGAGGGCTGAGCTGGGCGGGTAGGGTAGGGTAGGGTGGTGGTGGGTGGTGGTGGGTGGTGGTGCAGGGAGAGAGGGGTGGTGGTGCAGGGAGAGAGGGGTGTGAGTTGGCGGCGGCCAAGGCCAAGAGCCGAGACGGGCGGCGGCCAATCACGGACCGGTTTGTGTTTCTTGGTTTCTTGGTTTCTTGACCGGCCCCCGCTTCCTTTGTGTTTGCGTTTCTAGGGCTGATGAGGAAACAAGTTGTCTTCTTATCTGTGTGTCTGTCTTGTGCTGTGAACAGTCCACTCATACCATCATGGTGATACCCCTCGTCCCGCTGCAAGAGACCCCTGCACAGATAGCGATCATCATCGCTTTCTCCCGCTCTGCCTCCTCCGCCTCCTCCGCCTCTCCCACTCCCACCCACAAAACACCAGCCAACTACCACCCAATGTGTCAGCACCAGTCCAGTCTTGGCCTGCAGTGCAGCAGCCACCGCCCAGCACCAGCAGGGATCTCTAGCCCGTCAACTTCACTGGCTCCACGCCGCTGCTGGGCGTTGTGCACCGCCCCAATCGTCTCTCCACCACCCTCTGTCTGCTGCAGCTCTCTCTCGGCCGCTCTGCTCGCCTTTCAGCTCTCCCCTGCTTCGCCCGCCTCCCCCGCCGCCCGCCCGCTCTTGCTGGCCGTGGTGCTGAGGACCGTAATCCTTTCTTCCTCAGCCTGGCTCGCCCTTTTCTATTTGCTTTTCTGTGTTTCTTGACCAACCCAAGCGGTTTCCATGCGCATCTTGTTTTCTTTTCCCCCGATTGCCTCGGTCCCATGTTGTAATTCCTCATCACCACTGCGCTGCTCGTAAAGAAGACAAAACAAACGTCAATCCGCGTGCCCTTCCGAGCCGTGAGCTTTTCCCGACACGCCTAAACTCTCCCGCCGCGTGCCTGGCTTCCAGCCGCATCCCGTAAACCCGCCCTTCGAGGCTTCTCTGCCCGTCCGCCCGAAAAAAAAAAAAAACGATGGGGTGGGGCCTCTCGAGCTGGTACGGGCTGGCGCGATGTCTCCAGATTCTGGCCTCGCTCGCCGCCAGCGTGCTCCAGGCCGTGCTGCTGGCCTACATTACAATAAACCGGCTAGGGCCCGGCCAGAGCCTGCCGGTGCTCCAGGGGATGGTATGCTTTTCTTTTTTTCTCCTGTTTTGTGCTTTACACTTCCGGCCTCGAGGGGCGAGAGGGAGGTCTAACATGAAGAAAACCCGCAGATGACGTCGTCCCTGCTCTTTTCCACACTCGCCCTGACCCTGATACGGACCGGGAGGCGCGGGCAAAAGACGCCGTGGCTGGTGACCGCCATCCTGGGCGACCTCGTCTTCATCGGCATCCTCCTGGCCGAGCTCACCATCCTGTCCCAGGCCGGCCTGCCCGCCAACTGCGCCGGCCTGACGCGTAGCAACTGTTGGTCGAGCCGTTTTTTTCTTTCTTTCCCTTTTTCTCATCCGCTCCTCCACCGCCTTTGCTTACATTTAAACTGGATAAAATATAGATCTCCCCGAAGACTCCAGGGAGGCGCCCAAGACGGGCTACAGCAGCATCCGCTTCTCCAACCAGTTCGGCGGCAGCAAGGGCGAGCTGGACCGCTACTGCGCCCTGTCGCGGGGCTTCTTCATCATCGTCGTCGGCCTCGTCTTCGCCTTCATCGGCTCCATCATCGTCGAGGTCCTGATGGTGGTGGCCGGCAGCTACACCCGCAACGCGGCCGTCGAGCTGCAGATCCAGGCCGCCGTCCGCGACGCCGACAAGGCCCGCTCCAAGCCGACGTCGCTGGCGTCCATCGGCGGCGGCGGCGGGCACCATCAGCATAGTCACGCCCAGCAGCAGCAGCACAACATTGTCCCTGTTGCTGCTGCTGCTGCCCCGGTGGCCGCGGGGCCCTCGACCGAAGCCGCCTTCAACCCGCACACGCACCCCCACCCCCATGTCGCCGCCGTCCACCGCCACGACAGCAGCAGCGCCCACACGCTGCCGTCGCCCGTGTCGCCCGTGTCGCCGTCGACCCACCCGTACCGCTACGGCCCGCCGCCCGCCGCCGCAGCCGCCGCCGGCTACAACCACCACCACCACTACAACAACCAGGCCGCCGCCGCCTCGTCCTCCTCGTCCTCCCCCCCGCCGGTCCGGACGGCGGCCGCCAACTTTGGCTACGAGACGCCCGAGGAGGAGGCCGCCGCCGCCGCGCTGATAACCGACGGCTCCTCGAGGCCCGACGACGCCGCCGCCGGCCACCACCACCCCGGCATGCCGCCCAGGTACACGCCCGGCACGCTGTACCCCATGAGCGGGCACGCCGACGAGACAAACGAGATGCGTCTGAGCGACTACGTCAAGGGGGAGACGAGGGCTCAGAACATGAAGGACGGGTTCCGTTGAGAGGGAGAGGGAGAAGGGGTGTGGTCGATGGCAACAAGACAGAGATACACACACACACACACACACAAGACACGAAAAAAAGGGTTTGCACGAGGGACTTGAAATTGTCCCATCTAATCTCGTTGTTGTTGGGATCGGCGCTATGATACCATTGGGAAAAGGCGCCCGGCGCAATATTAGGGGCGGACTCGCACACCTGGACGACAAATTGTTCTGCTTTTCTTTTCCTTCTCTGTGGTCTATTATCCAATTACGTCTCCACTGTCACTACAGGCGGCCATGGACATATATATGACTTGAATTACCAGCTGTATCCTGAGCCGGCCGAGGGTGCTGTGTCTGTAATATGTCTGTTTCCAAGACGTTGATGTGCAAGAATAACGCGCTGACGGGGCTGCCACTTGACACTACCTCTCTTGGACTGCTGCATCCTTCTGCGCCTCGGTGTCGTGGCGCCTCGAGTCACCTGTGTGCACCACGTCAGCCAACCTGTCTAACAAGGGCGCCACGTCCAACGCGGGCAGACTACGAACCGACTGCATCGCAAACTGCGCACAACTGCGCCCTGCGTCGAAGCGCTCGTGGGCCGGGCGAGGGACTGTGTTCTTCTGCGCTCTTTTCACAAATCCCCGTAACCGTATAACTCGGCTCGGCCCGGCTCGTCTCGAGATTTTGCGTGTAGAGAGGACCGAGTTTAGCTGACAGCCCGCCCTCAGCCGAGCGAAGGATTGGTCGCGTGCCTGACGAGCGGCGTCCGGTCCCGCGGCTTCTCGATCAGGTCGGCGTAACCCTCGAGCCCCAGCGCCATGATGCGTACAATCTCAAAAATGTGGTTGCCCTTGAACGTCTCGGCCCACAGCCGCACCACAGCGGCGGCGAGCTGCCGCAGCCTGGCCCCGTCGCTCGCCGGCAGCGACGACGACGCGCCGCCCGGCCCGGGCCCCGAGAGCGAAGGGTCGATGGGTACCGCGAACTCGGTCTCGTCGAGCATCGTGCGGACCGACTCGAGCACGTTGCGCTCCTCGTGCGTCGGCGGCTGCTCGTTGGGCCCGATCGAGGCCAGGGTGAGCAGCCACTTTGATAAGAGGACTGCGCAGTCCAGGTTGCACACTTTTTTGTACCCATCTAGTTAGCATGGGGCGGACAACACATGCCGGACCGTCAAGAGATGAAAACTCACAAGAATGTTGCATGCTCCACTCGAGAGACTTGGTCCTCGCAACGTAGTTGACGCCGACCTTGACTAGCATCGCTAGCGAGTGCATGGCCTGCAGGAGAGCCCGGTGCAGCCTCGGGCTCCGGGTCGGCAGCGGCGCGTCGTAGAAGGCGCTCGCCAGCTGAACGTGGTCGCGCGTCTCGAGCGTCCGGCTCGGGCTGATGTCGGTGTACAGGCGGATGTAGGCGAGCCGGAGGAGCGCGATCGAGTTTGACGCCACCGGCCCGCGCGAGAATCCCTCCCCGCTGCCGCCGCCGCCGCCGCCGCCGCCGCCGCCCGTCTCGCCCGCCGCCGCCCGCGCCTGGACCTGCTCGAAACCCAGCTGCCAGACCCGGAGCGCCTGCGCCACCTCCTCCATGTCCTCAACCTTGAGCCCCCGGTGCACCTCGAATGGCGAGGCTATGGCGAAGGACGTCTGCTTGAGCAGGTAGACGTGCTGGATCAGGGCGTGCATCAGCACGTAGTTGCCCAGCGACGAGACGTGCACGAGCGCGCCCTGAGACGGGCGGTTGAGTAGCCGCGAGAAGGCGTCCTGAAGCGGCACCTCGAGCCGCGGGTACGACTGCCGCGCCTCCTGCCACTGCCATGCCGACTCGGCCCGCCACAGGCGCGACGACCCGGGCAGCGCCAGGTTGACCTCGGACGTCAGTAGTAGCGGCGGCGTGTTGTACGCGATGCTGCAAACGTTGAAGAAGCAGTACGCGATCAGCTTGGTACGCACCGCGCCCTCGACCCGGATCCACGTGTCCCAGTCGGCCGCCTGGCCCTGCCCCTGCCCCGGCTCCGGCACGAGCCGCTCTTCGCGCACCAGCAGCGCGATCTGGCTCTGCAGCGCGAGTGCGTCGTTGAGTATCGCCTTTGCGCCCCAAAGCCCAACGACGAACAGCAGAAGGAGCCCCTGGATGGTTTCGAGCCGAGACTGCGGCGTGTTGGGCGAGCTGTCATGATTTCAACAGGGTCAGAATATAGCAGACAAGAACGCATCATCGACACGTCATGGCCAACCACTCACTATGGCTCGCGGTGTGTTTCTTGCGTCATTGGCCGGTCGTGCTGGACCGAGTTGAAAGAGTGCCGGTACCCCGTGCTGGGAGACGGCCGAGTCGAGTGCGGGCTGTAAGCCGCCGGGGTGGGCAGGAGGCCGTGAACCTCGTGTATGTGTCTTCTCCTTATCTGCTCCATGGCCACAGCTTTGGCCGCGTACCACAGGGCGTTTCCCCGATGGCTCTCGAATCGGTACAGCGCCCCGACCGCCAGAGTCGCCAGCAGCAGCTCCGGAGATATGTCGGCCGGCGCCAGGGTGGCTATGTGTAGAAACGGGAGATGTTCGTGGAAGCCGGTAACGTAGCCCTCGAGAAAACGGCTGAGTGTATATCGGGACGGGAATACAAAGTCGTTGGGGATGACCGAAGAGAACTCGTCGAGGCGGCTCTTGATAGCGGTGTAGTCTGCCGCCGAAATCCTCCAGGCCGGAGCCCTCATGCCATCCTCGTGCATCCTCGCTGTCGAGCCCTCGGCCGCGTCGGGCGCCAGTGACGGGAAGCGCGTTGAAGGGAACGACGGCGCTGGCTTCAGGGCTCCTCGGCCGTGCATGTCTCCTGGCTGGCGTGGCCACATGCTAAAGGGCTGCTCCGCCTCCAAGGCCGGCGGAAGAAAGTGTGACGAGTTGCCCATATCGTCCAGGAACAGATTATAGTCGTCGAACGACGTTGGAGGAGGTTGCTGCCCCGCAAAGGCCCCGTGCATCATTCCTTGGTGCTGCTCCTGTGCTCGATCTTGGTAGGCCAGGGACTCGTCGTACGGCTTCACCCTAGGCCCGCCGGGGTGTTGGCCAAGCTCGGGCATGATAGGGTGCTGCATCTGGCCCACCTCGCTAGCCGAGGCAAGGTGCGTGGCGGCGTCGGAGAGGAGATCGAGGTTGCAGGCCGGCGCCGCTCGAGACGCCAGGCGCTGATCGGGCGACACAACCGACGATGCCATGCTCTCAGGGGTGAAGTGGGGTGGAGGCGGTCTCTGCTGCTGCTGCTGTTGTTGCTGCTGCTGCTGCTGCAGGCCGAGCATTTCGACGCCTGCATGGCCCTCGGGGGGCCCTCCTTGCACACTCCCCAGTGATGCTTTCCGCGGCCGAGTGCCATCTTTGTTGCTCTCGTTGAGATGGACAAGCTTATTGTGGCGAGCGAGGAGATCACTGGACTCTCCGGCGCTCGTCGGCGCGGTGGTCAGCGGCGATGGTTCATGCAAGATCCATGCTAGATCCATGTAGGCATCCTTTCACGATACTGCTTCGACGGATCCGGTCGTTTGATGGTGGATGCTGCCAACGAGGACAGAGAGATTCGTGCTTGATGGGGCTGGCTTGTTGCGAGTGAAGAAGGAGGGGCCTGATTCGGCACCGCTTTGAGGGGGCAGAGGAGAGAGCGGGACGGTGTGAAGATGATTGGGCAACAGCGGACGCACGCCTTGTCATGGGCATGTAAGCCCAAGACAAGAGGGACAGCAGGATCAAGCGGCGAAAGCGAGACACAACCAGGCGCAAACACGAGGAGGCCAACCATCGGATGACGAGATTAAAATGTTGGGGAACCAAGAAGAAAAGAAGTGGAGGAGGCGGAACGGGGAGCAGGATGCCCAACAGAGAAGGCCAGAACCGACGGTGCAGACGAGAAAAGCACAGGGAGGTAACAGCGCTCTGAACTCACCGGCGCCCAAAAGTCTTTCCGCACCGGTCCCAGGTGCAGGCAAAGGGTTTCTCCTTGGTGTGAGTCCGCTCATGTCTCTGGACGTGCTCCACACGCCTAAAGTGGAACGACAATGTAAGCCAATATGCGATAGAGGAGGGACGACGCGTGGGGACGCCGAGAGTTGGTTGCGGTTGTGCTCTCACCTGAACCGCTTGCTGCAGTATTTGCACGGCAGCGTCTTTGGCTTCTGCTGCCGGCTTTCTCCGTTGTCCTCGGCAATGCTGGAGGGCGTCTGCGCCTCTATCGACTGCATGGGCAGCATGCTGTCGGTCTTGTTGGTGACTTTTTTGCACGGCCGTGGCCCTGGGGAGCACGCAGACGGAGCGTATCCAGCTCGGCGTCCACGCACGCCGACTTGAGGGAGTAGGCCCGAGGGCGTCGATCGAATTACGCGGCACAGAGGCCGGTGTTGCAGGCGCGGGGGAGAGGGTGCGAAAAGGGGGATGGCAAGGGGCTGCGATTTCCGGCCCGCGCGAGGACGAAAAAGGGGGGGTAATTCGTCCGAGGGGGGAAGCGGAACGCGGAACAGAAGCGCAACGAGATCAGCTCGGGGAGAGACTTGTTCGAGTATTCTGCGGGGGTGAGTGCAAATACGGAAAGGATGAATTGGGCAAATCAACCATCCTTTGCTATTATACTCGGCTCCTCATGTGGAGAGGCTTCCTCCGCAAAACGTTGCTCCCCCGCTCCTCACTGGACCGGGCCGCCCTGTTCTCCTCCTCCAGTACCGAGAGATTCCTTGAAAGAGAGTGGGTGCGGGCAGGTGGATGTGCAGTCGGGACTTTCTGACACTGGAGCAGCACTGGGATCAGGGGTGATGGCTGCGCCTATCTCTGCTCTTTTGGAAAGGAAACAACAGGCCGCCATCCAGCTTGCAGAAACAGCGTCCAAGGTCCGAGGGGCGGCAGGCAATGATACGCCGCCCTGAAATAGCGGTTGCCAGATCCGCGTATGACGGGCACGGCGCCACGCTAGGCTATGCAGCATCAAGGCAAGACGGCCTAGATGGGTGGGCGGAGGGGCTTGGGCCAGCAGCGCGGGAGCGGGTGTGAGGAGGTGTCTCGATGTGTCTATGTTGTGTGTGTTGAAGAGTTTTTGTGCGTGTGGGTGTGCATGTGGGTGTGCACGTGTGACGCGGCAGGAGGTCTCAACGGCTTCCGAGCTGTCTCGAATCTCGAACGGCACCCACCACAAGCAGCTAATAATGGCGGGCTGGGGGTAGGGGGTAGAACACCCCAACAGGCGACACGAGGGGAGTAAACCGCGGGGAGTCAACGGCAGGGTTCGGTTAGGTGAGATGGGCAGATGAGGGGATGATGTGGGAGGCGTGCGGGCGCACTCGCTAGACTAGTGGCGGGTTATCCTCCGCAGACTCGATAGTATGTCATCAGATGGATGGCGCAGGTTGCCGAGTGAGCGTCCGAGACTTTGTTTGGTGTCGTCTGGCTCGTCGTGTGGCGCGTGAAGATGCGCTCTGACGCTCCGAACGGGAGTGCGTGACAAGGAGGGACGAGATGGGGCGTATCGGCGCGGGTGCTGCACACACAACAGGCACCAAGTGACGGCAGCGGAACGGCGAGTCTCACACTCCAGAAAAGACCTCAACCGCGTTGTGGCAGGCGAGTAGGAGAGACGGCTGCGTTCTTGGATCAACAAGGGAACTCGGAAGCAAGCCTGGGAGACGGGAGATGCGAACCCCAAAGCTGCGGGCGGGGAAAAAGAGGAGAAGGTCGCTCGGGACGAGTCGTGGGCGCAGGGGCTGTCCCAGTTGCGACACGGCAGTTTGGGGTGAGCTTGGAAGTCACTGGTAGGGAAGGGGCGATCATCAAGGTGGAGGCGGTAGTTTTTGCTTCTTTTTTTTTTCTCTAGTTCTCTGGCTTCGACGCAAGCTGCATCATCAGGGGGACCCTGCCATATTGCTGAGCTTTGAGGTCTGCAGCACAAGCCTTGGTTGGCAGCAGGATGAGGGATGAGGGATCTGAGGATAGAGGATCAATCTTCTCAAAATGGAAAACGGGCAGAACTCGCGCCTGTCGAAGGCAGTCAGCCCGCGTCCACCCTGGTTCGCGCCTGCCCAAGCTAATTTCCCCGGCTGTACCCCAGCCTGCGTTCCCACCCCATCTTCTCCCCACAATTTCACTATCACAGGTGTGGGGGCGGGGAAGCAAAGATCCGAGCGTAGTCTGAGCAGCTGGCGTCCCATGGAGGGCGGTTTTGGATAGCGTCGGGCGTAACGTGTGTACTGGGAGGAGGTAGGCAGTATTTACTGGCGTTATACTGTTTTATCCGTCTCCAGCGAGCATTATCCCAAAAACCCGCCGAGTCATCGCACATGTTCTCTTGCAGCTGCCTGACTCTGCCCGCCCACTGGACAACACAGCACAGGGTCCTCCACGAGCAAAAGCCCACCAGGAAAAATATAAAAACGCCCCTCCATGTCCGTGTGGAGAGAGCGGGGAGGTCAAGCTTGGCCACGGGGGTTGGGGAAAGCTGGAGAAAGCGGAGAAGGAGAGGGCTGCGGAGCATTTGCTGCCGTGGAAAATTGTCCGGGGTAATTGTTTCTGTTGCGTAACTCCAAATGGCCTTGCACTTGACCCTGCCGCCACTCCTTCTGGTTGAGGCCTCGGCATCTGTCGGCTGCTGACCTGCGATCTGATGTAGTTGAGGCAACGTCTTTCACACATCTGTGGACTCCAGGTGTGCAGAAAGAGAGAGGAGTGCTGATTCATTCCAGCCCCTGCTGCAGCAATCCAATCTCGACTACGAATAGCTTCGTCCGTGACAGAATAGGCAGAATGTGGTTGCTGTGCGTGTTGGGAAGCAGACTTTGCAGCTGGTCTCCCCTTGGTGGGTTTCCCAGTGGGCTGCCCCGCTCGTTTCTCGCACACACGAGCAGACCAGTTTTGATTCTTGTATTTGCGTTTCTGCATACAAAGATGCAAGAAGCACGCCGTGTCTCTCCTTTACAAACCGAGACATTTTGACCAAGCTCATGCGCCTCTCAAGCACATGGCGGCCTATTGGGGATGGGGGCTGCCCATGCCTGCTGCCTGTCTGTCTGGCACGTTTGGCGTCGTTGGCTCACTCGGCAGAGATCGGCATCTCGCAGTCTGTCGACTCTGGTGGACTCTAGTGGTAGGTGGAGAAATGAATGGGTGCGGCCCGATTATGGTACTGCACCGGCCATTATTTCCATCGGCAGTTTAGTGAGTGGTTGCTGTCGAATGCAACATGAACCTGTCCTTGCAGGCGCCAAGCCAGAGAAGCTGTGTGGTTGACCGAGACTCTTGTCTTGCCAGAGACTGCCAGGAGGTATCGTAGTGGGTGCTGTCTCTGTCCGTAGCCGGTCTGGTGTTCCAGGCTCGTGCCCAAAATCTCCGATCGCGCCAACGCTCCCCACCCAGCCCACAGCACCCACTTGCACCCACCCAAACCCAGCATCACAGATCGTCATCGTCACCTGCATGGCTCACCATGTCAAGACACTACATCCCATGGCCAGGCTCGCCATCCACTTGCAATGGACACGCCTTGGACAAGAAGGAAATTCATCCACGCGTGCCAATGAGGCTCGATGACGCGGACCTCCTCCCTACCTGGGCCACTCGGCCACGGCAAAAGACGAGATGAGAACTCATGCATGAGGAGGGAAAAAGGAAAGAAAAGGAGATTGATATGGTGGTGCTCTATCCAATGAGCGCCGCGGAACCAGATATCGCACAAAATAGACTCGTCTGTTGCTGGGATGACCCATGGCCCAGGCCCGGCACATGGCGCTCGGAGGACGGCGCTGTCCCGTAGCCCAGCCCCTGATATCTCTGCTTTATGTTCCGTCCCGCAGTCCCGGCTCCCCTCCTTGCCTCCCACCGCCACCACTACTACCACTACCACCACCACTCCGGCATCCCAGCACCCACGATGGCCCAAGCCAGCAGCCCGCCGCAGCTGATTCGCGGCCCTGTAATTTCCAGTCACAGGAACCCCCCGGCTCACAGAACGTCAAAACGCAGGACGTGGAAACACAAGCGCTTTGTCATTATCACATCTGACTTTTCCGCGCCCGGATGGGAGCCAAGACCAGTCACTCGTCGCTCACTCGTCGCCGTGTTCCTGCAAGTCTCGCCCACGCGCGACCGCCACGGGTGTCCCCTCGTCCGGCTGTCTTGACACGGACGGCCCTCGGCCGGTCTCGTGCCCCCGTTGGCGGCCTCGCTTCCCCCCCCCGCAGCATGCTAATAAAAGGGCCGACGACGCGAGCACGGCGGGTGGTGCATTTCTCCACGATTCATGTGATGTTCTGTCTCGCAGCTGCCTGGTAGACAGTGCCGTGAGCGTGCTCTCCGGGTCCGCCCGCGGCTGGTCCCGTCTGCCCGTCCAGCCCGCTTGACGCCGGCCTTTTTTCCCGTTTCTGCCCTCCCCGTCTATAGCAGGCTCCCCTCGCCCTTGGCGAGGCAGCCTCTCGCCTGCGCCTGCCTTTTGTGGATTCCCCTGTCAATAGAGCGCTCTGGCCGCGATGCGAGCGGCATGTGTCAGAAGACCTCGGGTGGGAACGTTACTCTTTGGTTGGTATGAGCCGCAGGCCACGGCTAATGCCCATGGTAGGCGGGATGGAAAAAAAGTCTGCAAAAAAGAATCGGCTATAAAATGGCCGACAGAGCCTCATAGCATCTGTGCGGTTTCTCTCAGGGTAGCTCTGCGCTGCGGCTCCGTTGGACTTTTACAGCCACCCAGGAAGAGAAGTACATCCTAGTAGCACAGAGAGATTCGGGCCCAGAACCAGAAAATGCGTCTCTTTGGCGCGTCGTCACTCCTTTTCGCCTTGCTCCTGTGGGCAACGGTAGAGGCCTACTGGCTTGGTGATATTTCTCGTGGGTTTTAGCTTTTGAATTAGGTCGGCCTTGCAGCAACTGATGGTAGAACCAACTGGTGATAGAAGCCGTCTGCTAACTCGATTTCCATCAGACCAGGGCCGAGCGCCCTATGCCCCCGCGGGCTACAGCGTCTACCGCAACGTCAAGGACTTTGGGGCTCGCGGCGATGGCGTCACGGACGACACGGCGGCCATCAACGCGGCGCTCCAGTCGGGGGCCCGGTGCGGGCGCGGCTGCGCGTCGACGACGACGACGCCGGCGCTCGTCTACTTCCCCGCGGGCACGTACCTGATATCGACATCGCTCCTCCCGCCCTACTTCACCATGATGGTGGGCGACGCGTCCAACCCGCCGACGCTCAAGGCCACGGCCGGGTTCGCGGGCTTCGGGCTCATCGACGGGAACCCGTACTACACGAGCGAGCTCAACTGGATCGCCGTCAACAACTTCTACAAGCAGGTGCGCAACTTCGTCATCGACACGACAAACATCGCCCCCGGCACGGCGGCGACGGGCATCCACTGGCCCACCAGCCAGGCCACGAGCCTGCAGAACATCGTCTTCCGCATGCCCACGGCCCCCGGGGTCGTGCACGTGGGGCTCTTCATCGAGAGCGGCAGCGGCGGCTTCATGTCGGACCTGACCTTCATCGGCGGCGCCACGGGGGCGTCCATGGGCAACCAGCAGTACACGATGCGGAACCTCGTCTTCCGCAACTGCCAGACGGCCATCATCCACCTGTGGGACTGGGGCTGGACGTACCACGGCCTCGACATCCGCGACTGCGGCACCGGCATCGACATGTCGTCGCTCACAAACACGGGCACGCAGAACGTCGGCTCGCTGACCCTCATCGACAGCACCTTCACCAACGTCCCCGTCGGCATCAAGACGGCCTTTTCCGCCAGCTCGCAGCCCCGCACCGCAGGCAGCGTCATCATCGAGAACCTGTCCCTCAACAACGTGCCCGTCGCCGTCACCGCCTCGGGGGGCGCCACCGTGCTCCAGGGCTCCGCCGGCGCCACCACCATCGCCGCCTGGGGCCAGGGCCACCAGTACGCCCCCAACGGGCCCACGCGCTGGCAGGGCGCCTTCTCGCCGGCCCAGCGCCCGGCCTCACTGCTGGCGTCGGGCTCGTCGCGCTACTGCGCGCGGTCCAAGCCGCAGTACGAGTCCCTCCCGGCCTCGTCCATCATGACGGCGCGCTCGGCCGGCGCGCTCGGCGACGGCACCGCCGACGACACGGCCGCCCTGCAGCGCGCGCTCGACGCCGCCGCGGCGCAGAACAAGGTCCTCTGGCTCGACCACGGCATCTACCGCATCACGTCCACCATCACGATCCCGCCCGGCTCGCGCGTCGCCGGCGAGGCCCTGCCCGTCATCATGAGCTCCGGGTCCGCCTTTGCCGACATGGCCAACCCGCGCGCCGTCGTGCGCGTCGGCGCCGCCACGGGCACCGTCGGCACCGCCGAGCTGTCTGATTTTATTGTCGCGACCCAGGGCGCCCAGGCCGGCGCCGTGCTGATCGAGTGGAACCTGGCCTCACCGGCGGGGGGCAGCCCGAGCGGCATGTGGGAGGTGCACACGCGCGTGGGCGGGTTTGCCGGTAGCAACCTGCAGGTGGCGCAGTGCCTCAAGACGCCGGGCAGCTCTGCCGTCAACCAGAACTGCATCGCTGCGTTTATGGGCATGCACGTCACGCGGGGCGCCAGCAACCTGTACATGGAGAACTGCTGGATCTGGACCGCGGACCACGATATTGACAACCAGGCGCTGACGCAGACGACCATTTATGCAGGACGTGGTCTTTGTAGGTTTTTTTTTTCCTCCCGAGCTTGTCAATGCCGGACATCTCCCACTGACGATCCCCCCAGATATCGAGTCCACTGCCGGAACCTTTTGGCTGGTTGGCACCGCCAGCGAGCACTTTGTGCTGTACAACTACCAGTTTGCAAACACAAGAAGCATTTTCGGCACCCAGTTCCAGACCGAGACGCCGTGAGTTCATCGTTACACATTCTACAAAAAAAATACCAGCCCGCTAACCGCCCACCCGACACGCAGATACTTCCAGCCCACCCCGACCGCCAATGTCCCCTTCCCCGCCGTCGCGTCCTTCAACGACCCCGATTTCAGCGTCAGCTGCCGCAACGGCGCCGGCAAGTGCAGCGCGTGGGGCGTGCGCGTGCTCGACTCGCAGGACCTGCTCGTCTACGGCTCGGGCCAGTACAGCTTCTTCAACAACTACTCGACCGCGTGCTCGGACGTGGGCGCGGGCGCGACCTGCCAGGAGAGCATCGTGGACCTGCGGGGCTCGCTCAACAACGTCCGGTTCTATAACCTAAACACCATCGGCTCACGGAGCATGGTGGACCGGAACGGCGCGAGCCTGGCGTCGTGGGCCGACAATGTTAACGTGTTCCCGCAGACGATTGCCATGTTTAGGACGAACTAGGGGGGTGAGGGGTGTGTAGATGGATGGCATATGTAGCCTAGTTTGGGATGTACGTTGCCACATATGGAGCGGCTCCTGGTGTATATATCGCCAATATGTACGCATTGTTGAAATCATGATCTTTTTCTTGCTTTTAATGCATATCCCCCTCTATAGGCTCTCCAAAAATCCCGGGTATCCTCGTCAAAAAAAACCGTAAGTATTTTTATTATTATCGCCCTTCAGTCAAGCCACTTGTCCTCCGGCCAGCGCACCACGTACCCGTCGCACGTCTTGCGCACCTCCTCGTCGCCCGGGTCGCCCTTGAACATGACCTCGTCCATCTTCTTCTCCAGCACCTTGTCGACCACGAAGCCGCGCTCGCGCACAATGTCAAAAAACTTGAGGTCCCGCTCCCGCAGCCAGGGGCGATAGCTCGTGAAGAAGACGAAGGCCCTGCTGTCCCGCGCCCGCCGCAGCGCCAGCTCCAGCGTCTTTGCGATATTTTCGTGCTCCGTGTGCCGGAACAGCAGGTCCGCCATGATCAGCACGTCCACGCCGGCGGCGGCCCCCTCAACTGCTGCACCGTCGCCGCCGCCGCCGCCGCCGCCCGGCATCTTCTCCAGCAGCTTATCGACGGGGTGGCCCCACACGTACCCGTCGACGACGACGTGGTCGGCCTTGGGGTCCGGCACCAGCGCGCAGCCGTCGACGTTGCGCTGCAGGGCGACCAGCACGTCCGGGTCCGGGTAGTCGGTCGCCACGACGCCGCGGGCGCCCAGGTGGGCGGCCACGAGGCTGGGGATGCCGGCGCCGGCGCCGACCTCGAGCACGGAGCGGCCGCGCACCAGGGACGGGTCCGCCTCGAGGTGGTCGGCCAGCACGCGCCCGCCGTTCCACAGGTGGTGCGCGTCCATGACGCTGTGGCCGACCAGGTAGAGGGTCAGGGTTTTGCCGGACGCGAGGGTGTGCGTCTCGGTGCGTGGGGGTGGGGTTGGCGGGTAGAAGTCGGCCGGGTCCGCGAACATGTCGCCCGTCGCCAGGTCGTCGTTGTCGGCGGCGGGTGGCGGGTCGGGGCGGGCTGGTGGTTGGGCCGACATGTTTGCTGGTTTTTTTTTCCTTTGCTTTTTCTTTTTCCTCTTGTGCTCTTGGGGAAGCCACTGGAGCTTTCCTCAATGTAAAAGCAAGCGAGATTAGGCAGTTGAAATCTAGCAATTTGGCTCAGTCATGCTCTCAAGCAGCGTTTGCTCTGATTCGAGATGCTGCAATTCGAGACCCCGCGCGAATGAGACGTCCCAAATCCCGTCTTGTTTTTTTTTCCCCCGCGATCCCGTGAACCCGCCGGATGGCCCCACATCAGTCGGGACTAGAACGGAGCTGACGGAGTCGGGCTCGGCCGCATTTTTAGTTGTGATTTCATCTGGACTGCCAGGCCCTATTCCTACCCGGCAAGGACACTACACCATAGACAAGGAAACAATGGGCGCCATGGTCTTGGATTGTAGTCATAATCTCTGCTGTAATCTATATCTGCTCGGCAGTCCGTTGTCACCAAGCTTACTTGCACAGGATTCTCTCCTCGTCCCCGACGAGTGTACATGTTTGTATAAGCATACGCTCGAGGGCCCTGTCAGCTCATAAAGCTCACTCATAAAGCTCACCGCGCTGGCCTTGCGATTCCGAGCAGTACTAATAGCCCCTGGTATCCCCCTGGTATCTTCACGCTACGGTACTTACTGGTCACCCCCAATAGGAAGCTCATCGAGGAGGCATTATGGTGACTTGCCTGCACTCTACCTTTTGTCGACAAGTTCTCACCTAGACTAATGTAGAGCCCTTTCCGCACCTGACAGGTTGGTCCGCTTCTCGCCGACCATAGGCCACCAGGATGACGGGCAGTGTCCCACCAATATATCCAAACACGCCTCGACACATTTCGGGGCCGGTCTAGCTGGTCAGCCCATCTGGTCAGCCCATCAATAGTGTACCGGAGCCAATCTCGCGGATGCGGTTGGGCCTGCTCCATCAAGAATATCGCACAGGTCATGAGACTCCGCTCCCTCGCCCCTCAGGGCAGTAGTGCCCAGTCCCCCTTTCAGGCCGACACTAACGGCAGTCGGGCTTGAGATAAGTTGCCTGTTCCGAGCGTGCGGCCGCGCCAGTGCTCGATGTAAACTTCCCCTTTCGTATACACGCTTGTACTTTGCGATGCGGCGCCTCTCCTCATTGGTCCACATCATCCTCCGAGCCAACGCTCCGGACTGGAGAAGGGCGGCGGGTCCGCGAGCCACTCGGGCGCGTTTAGCGAAAGCCGCAGTCGCCGGCTTACATGGTACCGGCCAGACTCCTGGGGCCGGTGTGCTGGTACATAACTTTCAGGGCCATGAGCTTGAAGGGCCGGCTGCGCAGCTCGAGTGCGTCTATATTGGCTTCCGGTCATCCCAGCATGGCTTTTCGGGAATGTTTCTGCTCTTACATGCGCTATGAGGAGGTTGTGTAGCGCATGTGATCAGTCATGTGGTGCCTCGCTTCTGCATGGTCCTTTCTGCGACGCCTGCTTTCTCGCTCCTATCGTGTCTTGCTTTACATGTGGTTATCTTTGGGGCATCACACTGCGGGTTTTATCCATCTATGGACCATCCCAGTGAGGAATCAGTGTGCCGCTGGGCACATCTGCTCCGTAGCATGTACAGTACATTGCGGCCAGAGGGAGGACATGTACTAGTAGCTCCGACTACTCCCTGGTCCATGTGGTCATGAGTGGGCCACGCAAGGATCCTTCGGCAGGCACTGCCAGGCCTTCTTCGGCTATTGAGCAGGCATGGAAGCCTGACAGACGGCTGTGGGCGTAGGTGCCTACCCGGGTGGGTTTTGAGACTTGGCGCGCGGCTCCCGCGGCCCCTGCAACCCTGGGACGCAGTTGGGTTGTGTGTGTGGCGTGAAGTTTTCCATTTGTCGGCTGTTGACTTTGAGCACAATCGACGTTGCCTTCCCGATTCGGCAGCAGGTTCCTCTGCAGACTGACCACACACACACACACACACACACACACGTCTTGCATGCCATGCCAGGCAGACTCCTTTTTTTTTCTACCCGGTAGCAGGCTCCAAAGAAACATCCCCGCAAGCGCGCGAGCAGATGGAGCCATAACGAAGCCTGGTGGGGTTGCCGTCCAATATTTCGGGGTGGAAAGGTTGCCGGTTCAGCAATACTTGGCGAGCAGGGGCAGCCGCCGAGAGAGTTTGCATGGCGCCAATTGCACCTGGCATCGGGGCCCAAAGCTAATAGGGCTCCGCGGCGCATCTATGGATGTAGCGTGTCCTTCAATCTTGGTCTAGGCACATGCGGCGGATATGGGGTGGTCAGCATTGAGGGCTTCCGTGGGAGAACCGAAGCTTCGAGGGATCCGTCGCCACAAGAAGTGGACCTTGTGAAGAAACAAAAGTCAGCAGCCAAGCCAGGTAGTGTTTATATAAACCCACGAAGCCCCCCGCGATGAGGGCAGTGTCAGAGCGGGTAGCAACATGAGGGCTGACAAAGGGCTAGGGAGATGGGGAGGGAGGAGGCAGGAGCAGGAATAAAAAAAAAAAGGAAAGACAACAGCCCGACCCAGCGTGACAGCCCCCAACAGCGCAGGCCAAGGTCGCAAACGGGGATTTCGGCACACATGGCAGGGCCCGGCTTGGCGGGGCCTGTCATTGGGTGGCTAACAAGGCCGCCTGCCGCATTTGGCACAATTGCACGATCGATCAAAATTGCCCGTTTGGGATGCCCTCAAAAAACAGAAAACTACGCCAGCTCAGGAATCAGGAATTTGGTTGGTGGAAGACTGGGCCGGCCTTTGATGACTTATCACTATTCCCTCTTTCTGCCCTCACCGAGCATTGTCTCTAGTCCTAGCTCTCCCGTCCTGCTGCCCCGTTTTTCGTTTCGATGCCCTTACACAAGCCGTCCTCGGGCGCCCTGGTAATGGGAGACGTGGAGGCCCTGGAGCCGCCTCCGTCCCACTGCCGTCCTGCCCTGTAGGCCCGCCGTCTCTGCTGCGTGGTACGTAATACCTCGCGCTAGGTTTCCCCGTCCGGTGGGCTGCGAGGACGGCCCTCGTTCAGCTGGCTCCGCTTCCCGGAGGTGTTTCTAACCCCGGGCTAGGAAGATCGGGTGTAGTCTGCCGATCATGAAGAATGCACCCGCTAGAAAGGTACCCAGCTAGCGCGTCTGTGGCCCTTCCTTCAGCTCTCCCACCTGCCGCCTCCAGTGGACGGTTGGGTGCAGAGCATGCCTTGCCAGTTCCACACCCCTTACCCACCGCCAACACCACCTCCTCCCAACACACGTCACGCACGTCAAGCTCGCTCCTCGGGTCTTGCACTTGTTTCTGCAGCTATCCGATTTCCTCCTTCGAGTTTGCATACCTCTTTCGTCCACGCCAAGCGCTGTCGCCCGTCGTCGAGAGGCAGAAAAAGGGCAGGGCTCTCCCTCCTCGCCCAGGCATCCCTGCCCTGTCTAGTGAATTCCGTCTATATGGGTTCGTGTCTTGTCTACTTTGTGTCCGTTCTGGACCCTCCTGCCCAGTATCCAATCGCAGCGCCCGCTGGGCACCGTCCTGGACATCAGGCCAGGGCGTTCAAGAACGGGGACTGAGTTGTCCATCACCTGTGCCATCTGCAAAAAGAACAAGGCCTCCCGCTCCTGCCACATCTTCTCCCTTGGGCGACGGCGAACATCCCCAAGTCCCACAGATCCAAATATGGCCTCGACACCCAGAACAACAGCGCCACCAAGGCAGGCGCCGCTCTGGGGCATGCCCGACAACACCTGCACAACAACCGACGTAGGCGACGCCGCCGCCGCCGCCGCCGCCCTGCCCCCCGTCGGGGAGTACGCCATCGAGGCGGACGGCGTCCGGGTCTTCTACCGCCACTCGGGGCCGACCGACCCCGGCTCCCCCACCGTCCTCCTCCTGCACGGCTACTCCAGCTCGTCCTACATGTACCGCGGCCTGATGCCGTACCTGGCCGCCTCGGGCTACCGCGTCGTGGCGCCCGACCTCCCGGGGTCGGGCTTCACCGAAGTGCCGCGCGCGCGCCGCTACGCCTACACCTTTGCGTCCCTGGCGTCCACGCTCGAGGCCTTTGTCGACGCGCTGGGGCTCGGCCGCTTCGCCATGTACGTCTTCGACCACGGCGCCCCCGTCGGCTTCCGCCTGGCGCTGCGGCGGCCCGACGCCGTCACCGCCATCGTCAGCCAGAACGGCAACGTGTGCGCCGAGGGGCTACGCATGCCCTTTTGGGAGCCCATCGAGGCGTACTGGGCCACTGCTAGCAGCAGCAGTAGCAGCAGTCATCGACAAAACAGGGCGGAGCAGTGCAGACAGGCCATCAGCGGCGCGCTCGAGCTCCCGACCACGCGGTGGTGCCGGTCGTGGGGGCTCCCGGCGGACGTGAGCGCCGAGCACGAGGCGGCGCTGGCCGAGGCGTGTCGGCTGGACCAGGCGCTGCTGGACCGGCCCGGGGCGAAGGAGGCGCAGCTGGACCTGTTCTACGACTACCGCACAAACTTGGAGCTGTACCCGCGCTTCCAGCAGTACCTGTACGCCAGCCGCGTGCCAGTCCTGGCCGTCTGGGGCCGCAACGACCCCATATTCGCGCCCGAGGGCGCCCTCGCGCTGGGCAGGCACGTCGAGGAGTTTGAGATGCACTGGCTCGACGCGGGGCACTTTGCCTTGGATGGGAACGAGGCGCAGGTCGCGGGCCTGATGCGGAGTTTCTTTGACACGTATTACGTTTTTAGTCCTTTTTAGTATGGTCGAAGGAGGCTCCTTATTTATTATAGCTAATTTCGGCAGCATAGCGAATCTGCTTGCTTGGTATCACCGTAGAAAATGGGATTGGTTGGGCTGGGCGGCGTTGGGACAGGGACTGTATTATGGGGGCTCATCTTGGAGGGCTTTTTCTAAATCTCATTTTTATCTTTTTATCTCCTTTTACTACCCCGAGTGTCTCTTGACCACTGACCACAAGCCAAACACACCAACACATCTAGACTGCCCCTGCTTCTCCTTGGCCTCAAACGTCTTCTTGTGCCGAAGCTGGCACCACTCCCCGCAACTGATGGGCTCGTACCTGGCCGGGTTGTCCTCGCTGACACAAGTAGGCAGGACGGCGCACGTCTCGTTGAAGTTAAAGCCAAAAAAGAAGGGCATCGAGTAGCGGTCGACGGTGCTCCGGTTCCAGACGCGGTGGACGGTGGACCTGAAGCGGTCGTTGGACAGGCGCATCAGGAAGTCGCCAATGTTCACAACCAGCGTCCCCGGCACCGGCGGGACCCACACCCACTGCCCCGCGCCCGTCAGGACCTGCAGGCCGCCGACGGCGTCCTGCCACAGCAGCGTGAAGCACTGCAGGTCCGTGTGCGACCCGATGCCCACGTCCTCGGACGACGCGGCCTGCGCCGCCGTCATGGCCGGGTAGAACTGGAAGACGCCGTCGGCGCCCGGGTACGTCACGAGGCCGTCGAAGTGGCGCGCGGGCAGTCCCAGCGCGAGCGCGAAGACGCGCATCAGCCGCCGCGCCAGCGCCAGGCACTCCTGCCAGTACGCGACCAGGGCGTCCTTGAACCCGTCCAGGTGCGCCGTGCCCTCCCACACGAAGGGCTCGCCGCCGCGGATGTAGGGCGCCACCTCGGGCGGGATGTTAGCGTCGTCGTAGGCAGCGGCGGCGGCGGCGGCAGCACCAGACCCCGCGGCGGCGGCGGCGTGCGCCGGGTCGTGGCGCGGGTGGTAGCGGAACGTGAAGCCCTCGCGCAGGTCGCGCGACTCGGACGGCGACAGCTGGCCCGACGACCGGGGCGACCAGCCGCAGTAGTACTTGGACTTGGCCATGACCACGCGCTCCTTGAGCTCGTCGGGCTGGCGGAAAAAGCGGCGCACCTGGGCCTGGGCGGCGTCGACGCGCTCCTGCGGGATGCCGTGGCCCAAGATGTAGAAGAAGCCCGTGTGCTCGGCGGCCTCGCGCACCCGGTCGGCGAGTTCCCCGAGCGCCGCCTCGTCGTCGGACCGCAGGGCCGAGACGTTGATCACGGGCACCTCGTCGGGCCGGCAGTCACGCGGCGGCGTCTTGAGCACGTCGCGGAACACGGGGCCGTAGGCGGTTAGGAGCTCTAGCTTGTACGTCTCGGGCGCCGGGGCGACGCTGGCGCCAGTCGCGGGGGTCATGACGGCTGCGGAGGCCATTTTTGTGAAATGAGGTGGAGATTCCGGGGTTGGATTTTTGGGATGCGGGGATGGGGAAGGTCAAGAGGGAGGCACCAGGTATGGGGTATAAATCCATCGCGGCGAAAAAACATCAGGCCGACTTCATCGCATGGCCCTCCAAGTCCGATCAACGGAGGCCGGCGGGAACCGACAATAGCAGCTCCCTGCGCAGCACAATATCCCACTTTCAGGACTGAATCCTTCAAATTCAAATTTCCCTCTATTCATCAACAATAAATGCCATCGATAGGGGATCCCGTCAACGCCACTCAGCCAACGTCGGTGGTCGGATCCGACGCCGAGCACGGAAGCGGGGAACCGCCGGGCCCACCGAGATAAGGGCGAGCGGTGCCCCGAAAAAAGCTGCTTTGGTGACTGCTGTGTAATGAAAATAGGTCGGCAGCCACGATAACATACCCCGTTTCCGCACCGCCGGGACGGGTTGCTTATCGCCAGTGGCTGGGAGGGAATATGGATTGTATCTGTTTCTGAGGAGGGCTGCATGTGTTGCGGGGAGAGTAGTATCTTTAAAAAGGTTGCGGGCTGCTGTGGCGTGCAGGTCCATAAAGTCTATCTCCCAAAGGCCCGGCCTCCAGATCCCTTCCCACAGACAGCCAGACAAAAATGGGCCTCCCCAAGCTCCGCCTGCGCGTGGCCCGCCCGCCCGGCGCCGACGAGGTCCGGGGCCGCGACGCCCTGCTGGACAACGAGGACCTGCGGCCCCTGCGCCTCGCCGACCGCACCTGGGGCTTCTGGACCTACTGCACCTTCTGGTTCTCCGCCGTCGCCACCGTCACCAACTGGTACGGCGCCGCGGCGGGGCAGGCCCTCGGCCTCGGCATGTGGGAGTCGCTCGCCTGCGCCACGGGCGGGCAGCTCCTCATCGCCGTCGTCATGGCCCTCAACGGCCGCCCGGGCGCCACCTACCACGTGGGGTTCCCCGCGGTCAACCGCGCCGCCTTTGGCGTCTTTGGCGCCCTCTGGCCGACCCTGAACCGCGCCCTCATGGCCACGGTCCGGAACGGCGTGAACATGGTGCAGGGCGGGCAGTGCGTCCACGTCATGCTGCACGCGCTGACGCCGGCCGTTGCGGGGGTTGCCCAACGCCATGGGCCGCGGCTCGGCCCTCACGAGCGCCGGCATGATCGGCCTGGCCGTCTTCTTCGTCGTCACGTGCGGGTTCCTGCTCGTCCCGGTCCCCAAGATGCGCGGGCTCGTCTACGCCAAGCTGGCCGTCTTTGCCGTCTCGGCCACGGCCATGCTGGCCTGGACCGTCACAAAGGCCGGCGGCCTCGGCCCCGTCGTGAGCCAGCCGGGCACCGCGCAGGGAGCGAGCGGGCGTGGCTCATTGTCCGCTTCTTTATGCTTGGCGCTGTTGCAAGTTTCTCGTCTCCTCCCCCTCTTTCCTTCTTCATAAAGCCCAAAACACTCAAACATCCATCTCCCCCCGCAGAACTGCGCAACCTTTGCCAACAACGCCGCCGACTTCCAGCGCTACGCCAAGAGGCCCTCGGACGTCATCCTCGGCAACGTCGTCGGCTTCCCGCTGTCCAACTTCCTCGTCGGCCTCGTCGGCGACCTCGTCTGCGCCTCGTCCCAGCCCATCTTCGGCGAGCTCGTCTGGAACCCCGTGACGCTGCTGGACCGCATCCAGACGGCCGACTACACGCCCGCCAACCGGGCCGGGTGCTTCCTCATCGCCCTGTGCTTCGCCTACTCGGCCATGTTCTCGTCCATATTCGAAAACTCGCTTCCGGCCGGCAACGACATCGCGGCCCTGCTGCCCAGGTACCTCACCGTCCGCAGGGGGTTCTTCGTCTGCGCCACCGCCAGCCTGGCTCTCAACCCGTGGTACCTGCTCGGCTCCGCGGCCGTGTTTGTGTCCTTCATGGCCTCGTACCAGATCTTCCTGAGCGCCATCACGGGCGTCCTGCTGGTGCACTACTACGTCGTCGCGCGGGGCCGCCTCGACATACCCGCCTGCTTCACCGCCGACAGGGACGGGCCGTACTACTACCGCCACGGTTGGAACTAGCGCGCTTATGCTGCCTACAGTAGGTTCTTTTTACCCATCTTTCCCTGTCCACGGCCACAAACGTACTGGTTCTAACAAGGCGGGTGCACAAACAAGTCATCGGGATCGCCCCCAACTTTTATAGAGCATCCCGTGAGGGTTTGGGCACTCCATGTCTGAACCCTAGCTTGACTGTCGTGTCTCGTTGCAAAATCTATAACCGCCTACCTATGTTGCCACCTACCAACACAATGCCTGAGTTGTGTTTCTTGCCTCGCACCCATCTCCAAAAATGTATGCCTGATTACGCCCAATGAACCAAATACCAGCGCAACACTACGAAAAGTAACAAAACAAGACAAAATAACTGTTCCATGGACAAGCTTGTTCATAATGGCTTGTTCGGCTGCAGGCCTCCACACATGAAGGAACAAGCTTCAAGCATATCCCACAGGATAATGACAATAGTTAGTCATCCTCCGAGTTGCGCTTCCGCCGAAAGCTCCCAAAGCGGCGTTTCAGCCCCTCCGTGATGCGCTTTCCTGTGGTGTTGCTCCTGCGCATATCGTTGCCAGGGGTGCCGGAACCGCCTCTGTCCGGACCCATGGGAGGAGACAGCATGTTGGAACGTGAGCCGCTCGCTGCGGCACTGCTGATGCTCCGTTGCCGGACCTGCGCGCCGAGGTCCTTGCGGCTAGCGTCATTGCCCGAACCGTGAGCTGACGACCGCGGCTGCATCTCGTAGACGCCATTGCGGCCACTGGTGCCCGAGCCAACCTCCTTGCGCCGCAATGCCTTTTTCTGTTGGAGATCGCGCTCAATCGTGTAAGAAGGTTCACCCTTGCCCTTGAGATCATTAGGGTGGTAAGGCTGATAAAGGACACGTCAGGTTAGCGCGGCTTCACTTGATACAACACGCGACCGCATCAGAGTCTACTCACAATGCCGTCCCATCTCTTATAAGCGCCGCCGGGGGCGTCCGGCTCGCGCATAAGATCGGCACCCTCCTCATACTTCATGACGTTGCCGGTCATATCAACACCGCCTGGCGGGATCATGGCCGTCCCTTGCAGAGGCACGTGCTTAACAAGCGAGTCCTGGATGTACTCCTTGGGCGTCGCCTTGATCGCCTCCATGTTGGAGTCCTTGACGGCCTCAACTGGCGAGTACATCTTGTTAGTGTTCCTCGAGATGAGAGTAGCGTCGTAGGGTCCGCCATGGTGGTATGTGCCGCCGATCGTGTCGAGTCCGTCAATCGTGTCCGTGTCCGGCAACCGCGTCTTACGCAGGTGCGGAGCGCGGTCAGCGGCGCGGACGTCCCGCTTGATCATGTCGAGAGGGCGGTGCGACATGTCGCCAGGGAATCTCTGGGTGAGCGATCCAGAGCGCTTGAGGCCTCCTCCAGTCTCCAGGCCCTTTCCTTTGTCAATGCTGGCGCTGCTGCTACGAGCGTGGCCCGATGCACGGTTTTGATGGGCCGAAGGGGGCTGGCGAACGGATTGGCTTCGGCCGAATCCAGAGTTGACGGGAGACCGGCTATCCGAGTAACGCGGCGGGTGGCCGCTACTACTGCTGCGGCCGAAAGCAGGCCTGTTGGTCGCCTGTCCGTCCGAGGGGATCGCAGGCTTGTCAGAGAAGGGGTTCTCTGGCTGGAAGGAAGAGCGGCTCGGGCTGGTTGAGCTCGGCGGCGACGGATACGGGGTCCGTTTGGTGGTTTTGCCCGTGTTGGGGCTCTTGTTCTCGTTCTTATTGAACGAGACGCGGCGACACGGGGGACTGGCAAAGGAGCTTCCGGGACCACACTCCTGGCTGGGTTCAGGGGCAGTCAATGGATCCAGAATGTATTTTTTGGCCTGCGTGTTTGGATTAGCGTCGTGCTGATGTGTGTTATCCTAAATAAGATCAAAACGACAAGCTGCAACGTTGACATTTTATCAACGAGCACCGCCGTTCCCAGATCGGCCATCCTGCCCGCTCTGATGGGCGCCCGTTGCATTGGCAGGCTGCGGAAGAGTGACGCAAACGGTGGATAGCGACTGGTGCGAATCGACCCCAGCCACTCGGCTTTGGAATGTTTGAATGCGGTAATCTGACAGGGCACCGGCACAGCGGCCTGTTGCCATGGCTGTTGATAACACACGGGTCGGGAAGCTTAAAAAAAAGTGGAAGACCAGTGTAGATCTTGCAATGCGTGGTACCATGTCTTGGCCTGCCGAAACTGTGCGGTTTTGGCGGCCAACAGTCTATGATGACATGGGCCTGGAAACCACCAGTTCTGTGCAAGGGCTGGGCCGCTTTGGATTTTGCTAGGCCCGTCTCGAAACAAGAAACGACAGGGACCAAACAAAAACGGAAAATGAACTGACGTACCCATTGTTTATCAATGGAGTCCGAGGATTTGCCCATTTTGGCGGTAGTATTGGAAACAGACGGCGCTCCCAGGGGTCGATGACGACGTCGTCGGGCCCGGTCGGTCCGAGCCAGGCACAGCAGGCAAACAATAGCTCGCCGGTCGAAGCCACAGAGCTTGCCGACGCTACTGCGCCGTCTCACCAAGGGCTGGAGTTGGACACTGGGCCAGGCTATGCGGCGTCCGGTAACAGGGCTCTAGCGCGATTCGAGATTGGCCTAGTCGGCTGGCAGCCAACGGTGGGGGGGAAGCCTAAAGAGAAAAAGGTTCGGACGAGAAAGTTGAGGCAAAGACGAGATGGAACTGGACAGGTCGGAACAAACGACAGAGGGCGCCGGCAGCCACCATAAAAAGAAGAAGGCACAACGGGAGGGAGGGGCGGACCTTTCAGCCATAGGAAGGGTAGGTTGGCTTGGAGGGGGCAGCTGAGGTCACTTTTCGCGCCGAGCTTCCGTTTCGTCGGGTGACGGGGGCTCGTCGCTCGTCGCTCGTCGAACCTCAATCCTCCATACCCGCTTCCAGTGCGGCCTGGCTTCGGGCGCGGCAGGTACTTCTCTCTTTCGGTGGTGACTGGGCCAGACCCTCCCCTCCCTGTCCGTACACCGTGTGTGTGCGTGCCTGACTTCCGTCTACCGGCCTTTCCCACCGCTCACCCGCATTGCGTTGCTGGGGCCGACTGACTGGTGCAAGGCAGCAGCAAATCCGGCATTACATCCAATTCCACCCCACCTGCCTTTGTCCGCGGCCCCAGCCTCGATGCCATTGGCGCAGCGGCAACCGCAACCCGGCGCAAAGGTGCGTCGCGGTCGAGCTTTTTCTTTTTTTTTTTTTGGCTGTCGGGAGCAGCCCCATTAGAACTAGAGGTATTCACTTGAGGAAATCGCCCGGAGCCTGCATCAGAGCCCGCCGTCCCCCAGTCACGGCTGCTTTCGAGCATCATGCAAGCAGCAGAGGCGCACCCCTGCATTGCATCTGCCCCCACGTCGAAGAGCTGGCAGGGCTCGACTGGGCAGCTACGTCATCCGCCGACAAGGGGCCGAGGCAGGGTCTGCCTTGGCTGGCGCCTGGTGGCAGGTGGATCGAGTTTTGCTTCTGTCACGGCAGCGAGTGAGCTTTCTTCGTGTCTTCGTGGGCCAAGCCTTGGGAAGTCTAGAAGCGGTGAGACAGCTGGGTGCGGGTTTTGATTGCTCCATGAGATGTGCCATGTTCGATTGACGGATTCTTTCCCGGTTGGCTTTTTTGTCGGCTAGTGACGATCGTCAAGAGGGAATGGAAGTGATTTGAACGAGGTGAAATGTTGGTATACAGGAGAAATTCGACCCGTCTAGACTCATAACCGACGCGACATATTGGAAAAGTTCTCGTCGTGTGATATTGTATAGCGGTACCGAAGATGCAATGCCAGGAGTAGACTGTTAACTCTATCTAGCATATTGAAGCTGACGTGGAGACAAACAACCAAATCTGCAGCTTATGTCGCACGAGATTTAGGCAAACGCAAATCAAAAGCCACCACTGTCAACAAACCCACAACCCCAGTAGCCCATGTAACCCTGGTCTCACGCAAATGTCCTTGGTCGAGTACTCGTCCGACTCCGGGTCCGAGACCGAACACAAGCCGGAGTCATGCCCGGTCGCCAAGACGGCGGTGTTGGGAGTGGCCTCGACCGGCGGCGGTGACCGGCCCTCGCTTCCACCCCTCCCGCCGTCGTTCCACGACCTCTACGCCTCGACCGTCCGCGCCAGCGCGCGCGACGACCCTTCGCTACACCAGGGGCGGACTCGCCAGATCCCCCATGTCGCGGGGAACTGGCCGAGCCATATATACATCGAGTGTGAGGAACAAACATCTTTTACCTGTATATATATATGGTAATATGGTAGCCAAGTCGCCCTAACACCGCGCCAGGGTTCCCAACGCAAGAAGAATGTGCCACGCTCGCCTCCCTCCTGGACGAGCTGCGCTCAGAGCTGGGCGGCGGGGGTGAGGGTCCCTCGGGCGGCCAGCAGCTGCACAGCTTCCTGGCCAGCGACCTCGGCACGCCGCTGCCGCTGCACATCAGCCTCTCGCGGCCCTTTGTCCTGACGACCGGGGACAAGGACGACTTCCTGCGCCGCCTAACCGTGGCGGTTGAAGGCCAGACGGCGGTACCGAGGTGAGAGGAGCCCGGTTTTGCTTCCGACTGTTCTAAAACAGGCGCCTGGAGAACAAGGAAACAAATTCATCCCCGTCCGGTAATCTCACACACACACGCGCGCGCGCGCGCGCGTGCGCAAAAACAATCCCACAGGTTCGCAGTCCACCCATCCGCGCTCTCGTGGCACCGCTCCCCCGACTCGAACCGCGCCTTTCTCGTCCTGCGCGTGCGCGAGCGCGACGACGACGGCGACACCAACCCTGGCCTCGCCGCCCTGTTGGCGAGGTGCAACGCGCTGGTGCGGCAGTTCGGCCAGCCGCCGCTGTACGCGTCGTCCTCCTCCTCCTCGTCGCCGCCGTCGCCGGCCGACGACAAGTTCCACGTCTCGGTTGCCTGGTCCTTCGCCGACGTGACCGAAGACCTGTGCGCCCGGACCGCCGCCGTCTACGGCCGCCCCGGCTTCCGGGACCGCGTGGGCGCCCTGCGGATCCCCGTCGGGTGCATCAAGGTCAAGATCGGCAACGCCGTCGCCAGTTTGGCCCTCTCGGGCGGAGGCCCTCGACGGCCCGTGAGGCAGAATCTCTTTGGGATATAGTGCATTAGCAACAGAAATGTGCAAAGCCGTGATAAAACTTTTGTTGCCGAGGTATATACATCTCGGGCGAGATTAGGTCGTGCTGTATGTACAACATTGCGAACTGTCTGCGACAAATCCCGCCGCTTCGCAACAAGACCCCTCGTCCCGGAAAGACATAAAAACAAAGCTAAAACCGGACGGCATCCGTGCTGTCGTCAAGCCAATACTACCCAAACGCCAAAGAGCCATGGTAAGCATGATGCAGAGGCCAATAAAAATGCAGGCGTGACTTTCGCATAACCAGATAAATCATCATCGCCCTTCAGAGCTCGTCCAAGTCTGGTCGGTTGAGCCTGTAGTCGCGCAGTGGAACCGGCAGCCCGATGTAGAACCTCCAGAACCGCGTGACTTCGGCACTCGCAAATTCCCAACTGCAGCAACCGTTAGACAAAACTCAAAAAAAGATAAGAGGGGTATCAGAGCGAGGCAAAGGCAACAAGGACTGGTACTTACGCCATAGAAGGGAACCTTATCCATCCTAAAATCACGTATTTGAACGCCTTGTATACCTGGTCCACCTCGTTTTGGAGACTTTCCGATATGGTCTCCGTCCTGTTGAGTTCGGGCTCCTCGTGCGCCTCGTCGTCAATCTTGGACGACGGCGCACTCGCCTCGGGGCTGGGCTCCACGGGGTCGACCACGTGGTGCGGCTTCCTGGCGCGATCTGGAATCACGTCGACGGGCTGTTCCTCGGGGGGCCCGCCTGCGCCCTCCTCCTCGACCATCTTCCGGAACCGCGTGATCGCGCTGAGGGACGAGCTCAGGCGGGCGTATGTATTGAACAGCGCGACGAGCTCGGTGCGCTTGAGGCTCGGGACCCAGTCGCTGTCGTTGTCGAACTCGAAGAGCACCTTGAGCGCGGCCCCGTAGCCCGCCGTCTGCAGCTTGCCCCAGAGCCGGCACTTGTCGCAGCCGACGCAGTCCATGAGCCGGCTCACGTTGCGGAACCGGTTCCGGAAGTCCTCCTTGAGCGACGGGCCCTCGCCATTCTTGAACATGAGCGACTCGTCGAGCGTCTGCGGCACGCTGGCCGCGCCCTCGGTCACCGCCAGGACCTTGGCTCGCGTCGCCGCGTCCTGGTCCGGCTCGCCCGTGCAGAAAGTGTACCCCTGAAGGTGGGGGCCCAGCTTGGCCACGGCCCGCGTCACGAGCGCGTAGTTGAAGTAGAGGTTGCTGATGCGCTCAGGGAACCCGTGCAGGCGCGCCTTGTAGCACCCCACGTTGGGCTGCCACTGGCCCGTCGTCTGGTTGAGAAAGTCCCAGCAGAGGTGCGTGCTGATGCTGGCGTGCATTCCCGACATGACGCGGTAGAAGACGCGCTTCTCAAGACACTCGTCCTCGTTCTCGAGACCCGTCTTGGCCACAAAGGGCGTGTTGGGCTGCTCCGCCCGGTGTTCCTGTAGCACCTGCTGCCGGCCGGCCGCGTCGAGTACAGACTTGAAGTCCATGGCGGCCGGGTTGCGTCGCGATGAGGCCGCCGCCGACTTGCCCAGTTGCGACGCGCCTGGGAACGACGAGCGCTGGAAGCAGTTCTCCCGGTACACGGCATCCCAAACCTGCGCCGCTCCGGCTCCGGCATAGCCGGTGAACCGTTCTGGGTTCTTCAGGAGGCTGACATAGTCGCCCTTTGCGGCGGCGCTCTCGTCCTCGGGCACGCAGTAGTCGCGCTCGTCGCACTCGTCGTCGTACTCGACCACGCAGCTCTCGCCGACGCCCTCGCCCAGTCGTCCCTGCAGCGGCTTCTTTGGCTGCTCCTTCTGGACTTTCTTGCCAGGGTGCTTGACTAGCGGGCCCTCGAGCTTGCCTAGCTCGCTGGCGCGCCAGACCGCCGGTATATCCTCCTCATTGTCAAGCGTCTCGACGGCGCAGGCGATGTTGCCGCACATGCCATTTTCGTCATTCCAGAACGGGCATGTTTTGTGAAACAGGTTGAGTCTGTAGTGTGAGAAGAAGTCGGTCGTGCGTGTCAGGTCCTCGATGGTGGGCTTGAGCTTGCTGTTGAGGCGCTCTAGCGTAGAGTATGAGGCGCATGCGTCCGAGACTATAGCTCGGGGTGATATCTGATAATAGTGGTAGGTCCTGTTAGAAGCTGCGGCGTATGAGGGGAGCTGTCCGTCGGGGAGCGCGGGCTGCGACGGAGGCGGCGGCGGATACGCCTGAAGGGAGCCCCCGACAGCACCCTCGAGTAAGACAAAGAGACAAAGAAGGCTAGAAAAGGTTGTGGCAGCGTACCGCGCAGGCATCTTGAGGGCTTTGGCACTGGCCTGGAGGGCACCAAAGCGCAAATACGGTGAGATAAAAGAGTTGCGATGAAGACCACATGGTGCTTCAAGTCCCGCGTCGAGCGGGAGGGGCGGCTGTCTCGTCGAGTGTATTTAACCGGTCGTGGTCGAAAGTGAGGGACGGGTGTGTACTCCTGGATGTCTGGTTAAGGCAGGCCAGCTTGCGGAGTCTGCACTGCCCGAAGCCGAAGTCAAAAACGCCAGGTGGATTTGTCGCGGAGACAAATTTAGCACGCTTGGCACGCAGTCGAGAAGCTTGACAGCGCGTCCGGTCTGAAACCCCGTTTGTCCTGCTGCAGCAGATGCCGCGGCTGTGGATGCACGAGAAGGTTCCAGCGAATGACCCCTGCGTTCCAGATCGGAGGGGCGCGCAACCGCTTTACTGCGGTCGAGGCGGCGTGGATCGGCGGGATGGCGCAACAAGCAGCTCGGCTTTGACGGGGTCGCAGCCAACAGTATTCGCGTGCTATTGTGGTTCCAATAACCTCCAGCTTTGGCTTTTTGGCAGGGACAGACCAAATTGGACCTGGCAAACTGTCCAGGCGCTGCTCGAGAAGGGCTGGCGGAGGTTCACACCCCGGAGCTTCCAAATTGGAAATGCCGACCTGCTCAGACGGGTAAAAAATGAGGACACGCAAACGTGTTGATTGCTAGATGAAAGTGGGCGGCGGTGGTGCAACTTTGATTAATTATAGAAATGAATCGAAGAAAGCATCAAGCCGAGGCCATGCCAATGGAGATGGGTTTGCCAGCTTCTTATGGCTTTGAATTATTATTCGTACGTGTTTACAATGGAGGCCGCGCATGTTGTCAGACCTGGGCATTTCTCAGCCCGGAGCGCAGTTGAAATCTGGCCAGATGGGAAATCAGCAGATGATGGCACGAAACGTCAATCCTTTAGGGGCTCGCCTATGTTGTCAGCCAACCCGCCGCCAGCTAGCTGTCTGGTCCGAGTCCCACTGCCACAGCTTCCTTGGCGTACAGCTTCCATTCCCGTCACCGAAGCTAAACGCATTGCCCAAATGTATTCCACCAAGTCCCAGGCGCGTCTTGTCAGACATTGTGGCTGTTGGGTGTGATGCAAAATCGCCCCATTTTCCGTCAACTCAAAGAGGCTCTGTTCGGTAGCCGCCCCCTCCCTGCTGGTGGTGTGAGAGCCAGGAGTGCCAGCCTTCCACCTAATAATAGCCCGCCCCGGCCATCGCCGAATCAAGTTCTTGTTCCCGTCACGGCGGCTGCAGTAGAACCCCGGAAAATCCAGAAGCCGCATCTGCGGGCACACCACACCATGCGCCAGCTCCCGAGTCGGCTCGGCTATTACACATTAGACGCATTAAACCCCCGACCACCGTCATCGTCCCGGGACAGCTCCAACAAGAACCCGACTGATCATCGTACATCCGCCGCGACACTGCATATGGGAGTCAAGTTATATACTGGACGACTAGACTAACAACCCGCCTTACCAATTTTTCTCCTTCCCGCGCAGTATCGCAAGACTCTTCTCGAAAAACGTAGCGTACATCCTGGCTTTGTGTCTTGATGTCCAGTCCGGTGGTGGTCAAAATGATCCCCAAGATGCATGCGCCAACTGACGACACAACCTGGAGCTCCTGTTGGGTAAGGGTTGCCCCTCCCCCATGGCAGAGAGGACCGACCCCCTGCTCCCCCGCCATCCGTCTTGGGTGGCCGACGGAAGCTGCCGCAGAAACAATGTCGCGCTCACCGATGCGTTTTCGTCCCAAAGTCGGGCCCCTTAAAAAGAACAATGATCTCCCTCGCAGTATGCCAGTTGGTGTCAGGATGAAGAATGATTCCCAAGTCGATAACTTCCATCAGTCTAGTGGAACGCGCGCGCTCGCCGATGTCGATTTAGGAAAAGGCCGTAAATTCGTGGCTGCATTATACCCGTACATTTCTGGTCGATCTCGTCATGTGGCCGGTCGTAGGATGCGTGATATTGACAGGCTTGTCGGATCCTGGGAAACAAAGTCCCCCAAGCTTCGTGGTCGTGTGGGCGTGGCATGCATCACTGCGCCGGAGGTTGGTAGTTCAAGGGGCGCCTGCAAGCATTTAGTGTGTGAGTATGGGTCATTTGCTGCCCTCGGCATCCTCCCCGGATCGTCGCATGGGCGCCTTCCCATTTTCAGCCAGCTGCATGGATTTGGCGGTGAGAACTCACTTGAACAGCAGGATGTGCGGCTCTGGCTCATGCACCTCGTAGTGCTCCCATCCAAGACTCTGCATGCCGTGTCAGTTCGCGCGCTGGCTTTGAAGTGAGCACGAGGGCCTTCTCACCTGAGTGATGCCCATGCCTCGCCACTCGTCCTCCCATAGCAGCTTCAGTGTGCCCTTTGAGCTGTCGTGATAGTCCTTGGGGATTGCTTTCAACATCGCTTTCGGGAGTTGAACCTGGGGTGGCGCGTGTAGGGTTAGCATCCACGGCCCATTGGCATCGCTGTCGTAACCGCGCGGCTGTTCGGAAGGCGAAGGGCAGGCGAAGGGCAGGCGAAGGGCATATTTACATGTCTGTACTCGTACTCGGAGTCGTTGTATCTGCAAGACAGCGAATCAGCACGCGACGCGGCACGGGGCAAGCATCGACGCGCATTCGGGCGCTTACCGTGACGAGTAATGAATCGAGTCGATAAACTCCTCCAACCTCTCGCGTTCCCCGTCAGTCAAGGGACGAGGCTCGACGTTGCGACGAGAGACATCTATTCCCATCTCGTTGTATTCCGGCTGGGGAGCAGGCGAGGATTTCGACATGGCAATCTCTGGTCTCGTGCAACAAGCGGTTGTTATGCGTTTTGGTTTGGTGTTTATTTTCGGAACCAGTTGGACGAGCAGTGATTTGGCCGAGGTCGGCACGCGACGTGCGTGAGGGGTCCAGCTGTGGACGCGGGAGTCGAAGGGGCCGAATTTGAAGTAACGCGACAACAGACGGGCGCGAGATAAACAAAGAAAGAAGGGAGAGGTTGCGACAACAGTGCTCAGGCCCAGTCCAGGAGGGAAATTTAAAGAGCCCGGGGGCCGATGGGCTCGGGGAGGGAAAGGAGAGGCTCCAAAAGCTTCTGGTCTTGTCCGGTGTGGCTCGCGCTGTCGAATTGAGGGGCACCGATTGTGGAAGACTAAAGAACTGCTGCCCGCCGCTCTCTTGGCCGCGCGGGCAGGTCCACCCGGCCCAAGTAAACAAACGCACCCCACTGGCGAGAGGCCCGTGCACAGGAATCCCAGACCGTGGCATCACCTGACCACTGCACTGGAGTCATTTTCTGCGTGTGATCAATGGAACTTGGTAGTATTGAGAGATATGATGGATGCGGCTAAGCGGGAGCTGCCGGTTGTGCCGGGCTATGCGCGGACCTGGCCTGAGCAATTGAGTCTGTGAGGAGAGGCTCCCCGCTGGTCTGTGTTGCATCTCGAAATGTCTGATGGCTCATGGGTTGCTGCATTGAAGTTCCTAATTCCGTCGTGGAGCGCGGGCACATCCCTGGCATAAGTGGGAGTCTGTCACGTCTATATGGCCAGCTTTCGGCACGAGAAAGTTGTAAAGACCAAAGACTCGTCTGAAAAAGGGGAAAGCCTCAAATGACACAGTTGGTTCCATGTCTGGATTTAGATAGAAGACCTTTGATATGCGTGACAGTTGCAGCTGGTGTGTCCATGTTGGTCGCGGCAAGTCACTTTGCAGCTGAGATTGGAATGTACGCACGGACCACATTGCATCTATCAACTTTTTTTTCCTGCTCAGGAAGAACCAACCCAGCCACTCTGGCCTGCTCAGAAGCTTGTCGGCACCCACTTTTCGCTCACAGCAAGCCGCAGCGCCAGCACGCTACTCGAGCACCATCCCGAATAACGCGTCCCCGTCCGCCCAGCCGACCGCGATATCCATCCGTATCGAACGAGGCTATCACGACCCGCAGAGCTTTCATGGCCTGTAAATTTGCGTAATTGGCCAGCGCTTCTCCCTGCGACCGCATCCCACCCTGTGCGATGGAGAACAAGCGCAAGGCTGCTCCTGCACAGCCAGCGGGAGCTGGCGACGGCGACGACCGCGCCTCCAAGCGACGAAAGGGGCCCGCAGTAAGTGTGCATCGACCATATTTCCCATGCTGTGTCGGCGTTTGGGGCTCTGCTGGCGCAGCTGCGCGCAACAGGCATATATCAAAAACTGTCGCGCTGCGCAAACCGATGGGGGAGGACGGAATCTTTTCGCAAGCCGCCCTCCCTCCTGGATATCTGCGCTCAGAGACTCCCAGTCAACTCGGCCCCCTCCTCCATCCTCCATCCCCCGTCCCCCTTTCCACCCTGATGCCTTTCAGCTTGGAAGATCGCGCCCGCGCATCAAACCTATGCGGCGCTCATTGAACCCCTCGCCATTTTGACGACCTCGGCACCACTACACCCCAACCAGCCCATTCGATGCGCTTCCACTAAACCCTCTTTCCAACAGGGAAATTCTGAATACGACCTTTTCCAAGGAGAATCTCCAGAATCAACGACACACTATGGGCAGCAATTCCTATTTCAAATTCGTCGCACCAGCGACAAGACGTGAGCTTCCAACCATCCCCAACCCACGCATTCAGATTGATCCATCGCCCATTACACCACAATATGTGCTGCCTCCGCTGACACATAGCTGCAACATAGTGGCCGTCTCGTCGCAACCTATTTCGAGAAGCTTTTGCCCCGCGAGGGCAACGAGGATTACTATGCAAAGACACGGATGCCCCTCTCCCTCGAGACCATCGAGCAGAGGCTGGCAAACAAGGAATTCTCGAGCATGTCGGAGCTTGAGAGCTACTTCAAGCGGATGGTATCCAACGCAAAGGACTTCTACGACCGAGGCTCTCAGGTGTACGATGACGCTGAGCGCGTGAGGAAGGCTCTCAGTAACTACATGGTCAAGACCAACCCGGCATACAAGCTGAACCCGTCATACAGCGCGGTGCCTGTCCCGATCCCGGACAACTACCAACACGTCGATAACCTCGCCACCCCTGCCAAGCCTACGCCCCGCAAGCCATCCAACTCAAAGCCCACCGAGCCAGCAGGACAGAGCGATGATGCGGAAGCGGATGCACAGGATGAAGATGAAGAGGCTGATGAAGACGGCGAAGGCGAAGAGGAAGGGGAAGAGTCGGATGATGGTGATGCCGACGGCGACTCAGAAGCTGAGGTGGTTACCACCAAGAGGAGAGGCCCAGGCAGGCCTCCAAAGAAGCCCGATGTCGAGTACGAAGGGGTTCCTTACAAGGGCTTGACATTCCAGCAGGCACAGGAGAAGGTCGTTGAGGAGCTGTTGCGCAAGAAGGAACAAGAGTGAGTCCATCGCGACCCACGAATTGCTGCCCAGAGCTAACCTCGTCGCCAGGGAGGATGACTTTGCACACTTCGAGCCATTCCTGAACCTGCCGCCTCGCCAACTAAAAGATTACTACCAAGTCATCAAAGAGCCCATCTGCTTGAAGAAACTCCACAAGCTTGTCCGAGGCATTCACAGCAGACGGGACAAGGGGGGCAAGAGCGACTTCAAAAGCTGGGCCGCATTCGAAGAGAAGGCCAGTCTTCTCTGGGAAAATGCATACTACTACAACGAGGACGGGAGCGAAATCTGGCAGCTGGCCAAGGAGCTCGAGGTATGTCTAATTTATCGATCCCCTCATCACCTGTACCGGGCGATTGCCTCCACCAAAGTCCACGACCTAACAATCTTGTCCAACTCCAGGATTTCTTCCGAGCCCAGCTCCAAGAGGCAAAAGCGGTTGTGGTGGAGCCTCCTGCACCCAAGTCCATTAAGTTGAAGTTGGCTGGTAAGGAGACACCTGCCCTTCCGAAAAAGATCACCATTCATGTTGCTCCAGGCAACTCCAATTCGGTTGGGTCTCCGGGCCCTGCGACCGCACAGTCTGCTGGCTCTCTGGGCTCAGACGGTGGCGTGAACGTCGCCGGCGCCGCCCGTGGCACCCCCAACGGCGTGAACGGTACTCCACCAATAGTCGTGGAACAGGCCGAGAGAGGCGCAAGCTCAGCGGGCACCTCCTTCTCCGTCCCGCCGCCGACAATATCGACGGCTGCTGGCGTGGCAGCAAGCGCATATCCGCCCGCGGTTGCCATTCCACCAGGCGCTCCCCACGCTCCCTCCGGCCACGTCCCGCTTGGGACGCCAAACGGCCAGGCTCCCGCGGTAGCAGGTCAAGACACGCCGAATGCTCCCCCTCAGCAGCAGAATACCCTAGGGGCCAGCCTTGCGAAACTCTACGACATCAAATGTCGGCATCCTGGAAGGGGTAAGTTTGATGAAATCAAGACCCAAGAATCCCCCTCATCTCGCCGTCGCCTGACTAACCGCTTCCCGTGCCGCAGGTGTCGCCGACGCCCTCATATCAAACCTCGTCATCAGGACGCATCCCGGCGCGCGGAACGTCGAGTCGCGCTTCGAGTTTTGCTTGCCTGCGCACCCCAAACTCACCCAACGTTCGGTGTCGGTTAATATCCCCGTCAGCTCCTGGAACGTCCAGATCCTGCCCACCATCTCTCCCCAGCTGCTTGATGGGCGGCGCCCATATAAGGTGTACGCCATTGTGAACGGCCGCGTCTTGCCGCGTGTGATACCCCCACCACTCCCCAACGGCCAGGTCGAGAAATCGCAGATGTTGTTTGACGCGCAACTGCAGCACGGAGTCAACAAGATCTCATTGCAAATGGTCGCTGCGGCGCCGAAGGACGCCACATTGCCGGATGGCGTTGACGCAGAGTTCGAGATGATCACTGTACTGGCAAACCTGGTGCGGCAGTGAGAGGGCAAAAGGGGGCCCCTATCTGCGCATGGGTGTCTCTTGCATCGAATTTTCCGGGGCCTCCGGTTTGCCGGGCAGATGCGTCTGTACAACTTAATTGCATGTCCTGGAAGGGTGGAGTCAGTGATCCTCACCGCTCGCTGGCCCGGGGAGAAGCATGGGAGTGGGAACATTGGGCTTTGCTTTACGGCCTTGGCCGGCTGGTTGTGCGCTCAAAGATCTTGGGTGTGGGCACGGGCAACCACGCTACGAAGGTATGTCTGGTCTCGATGGCGACAAATTTACGCCCCGACACCAGGCCGCGCATATGACGCGCATGGCTCTGTGCTGGGAGGCACCTGGGAGTCGACCTACGGACCTCCGTTATATTGCGTATCAGAGATTTATCTAGGTATTTTGCTGGGAGGCTTTGGGCCTCCCGATCAACTTGACAACCAAGCTCTACACTGACAGACTTGCCGTCATACCATTTTCTTCTCGCCGTCTCTCCAACCATCAACAGGCGCCCTCGCACTTCCGTAGAGCCTGTTGGGCCGTCGGATAGTAGCATGCTTTTACAGCCAATTTTGAAAGCCAGTCATGCAGGCGAAACCTTTTCCTCCAGGTCCCTGCCAAATAGAAGCGAGGCACGGGAACCCCGGCCTGCAGTGGGTGGCGTAGCGCTCAACGACTTTTTTTTTCTTTGCACTCCACGCCCGTCTTGTCCCTCCTAGCCCACGCCTAGAGTCGCGAGCTGGACCCCTCAATTCGCTGGCGGGGTGTCCCAGGCCTGAGAGAGTGGGGCGATCAACCCGCCCCAGTGGAAAAAAAAAGTTCGAATGCAACTTACAAAATTTTCGTGGATTTTTCTGTGATAAATTCTGCCGCCCACCCCACGACCGCATCTGCTTTTCCTCCCACCTCGCAGAGCGACCACATCCCGCTGTTCCAGCCCAAAACCTGATCCTTTCCCAGGCAGATCCGTCAGGAAACCATCGTCAAGATGTCGACAGAAGTTTACGACGGTGCCATTGGCATCGATCTGGGTACGTCAAGCCTCCCAAACCTTTGCGCCTTCAAGCGATTTGTGCGCAAACCTTCCCCTCTGCTGACACCGCCTTCGCCGGTTGTTTCCTACCACAGGCACCACCTACTCTTGCGTTGCCACCTATGAGGGCAGCAATGTCGAGATCATTGCCAACGAGCAGGGTAGTTTCACCACTCCCTCGTTCGTCTCGTTCACCGACAGCGAGCGCCTTATCGGCGAGGCTGCCAAGAACCAGGCTGCCATGAACCCGGCAAACACTGTCTTCGATGTCAAGTTAGTCCTCCCCCCAATCTCCTTTTTCTTCTTGCTTGGCGGCGGCTTGTGCGCCAGACGCCTTGATGTGTTTACCCCATTTCAAGATACCCTTTGCTAACTGTAGCCTTTCAACCTCGGTAGGCGTCTGATTGGCCGCCGCTTCGATGACCCGACCGTCAAGAAGGATATGGAGTCGTGGCCCTTCAAGGTCATCGACGATGATGGCAACCCCAAGGTTGAGGTCGAGTACCTGGGCTCCACGCACAAGTTCTCGCCCCAGGAGATCTCCGCCATGGTCCTGACCAAGGTCAGTCCCCCACTTAGACATTTTTGGATCAACTCTCTGTTGTGTGCCCTCCCCATATTCTAACATGGTGTCGTATTTGTACCCCTGCAGATGAAGGAGATTGCCGAGGCCAAGCTTGGCAAGAAGGTTGAGAAGGCCGTCATCACCGTGCCGGCTTACTTCAATGACAACCAGCGTCAGTCCACCAAGGACGCTGGTGCCATTTCCGGCCTTAACGTCCTCCGTATCATCAACGAGCCCACCGCTGCTGCCATCGCTTACGGCCTGGGTGCCGGCAAGTCTGACAAGGAGCGAAACGTTCTGATCTACGACCTTGGTGGTGGTACCTTCGATGTTTCGCTCCTGAACATCCAGGGTGGTGTTTTCACCGTCAAGGCCACCGCTGGTGACACCCATCTGGGTGGCCAGGATTTCGACACCAACCTCCTCGACCACTGCAAGAAGGACTTCCAGCGCAAGACCAAAAAGGACCTGTCGGGCGATGCCCGTGCCCTCCGTAGGCTCAGAACCGCTTGCGAGCGTGCCAAGAGGACTCTGTCCAACGGTGCCCAGACCACCATCGAGATCGACTCCCTCTTCGACGGCGAGGACTTCAACCTGCAAATCACCCGTGCTAGGTTTGAGGAGCTGAACGCCGTCGCCTTCAAGGGCACCCTCGACCCCGTCGCCCAGGTTCTCAAGGACGCCGCCATCGAGAAGTCGGGTGTTGACGAGATCGTTCTGGTTGGCGGCTCTACCCGTATCCCCCGTATCCAGAAGCTGCTGTCCGAGTTCTTCGACGGCAAGAAGCTGGAGAAGAGCATCAACCCCGATGAGGCCGTGGCCTACGGCGCGGCTGTCCAGGCTGGTGTCCTTTCGGGCAAGGCCACGTCTGCCGACACCAGCGACCTGCTGCTGCTCGATGTCGCCCCTCTGTCTCTGGGTGTTGCCATGGAGGGTAACATCTTCGCTCCCGTTGTTCCCCGTGGTACCCCTGTCCCGACCCTGAAGAAGAGGACCTTCACCACCGTCAGCGACAACCAACAAACCGTCCAGTTCCCCGTGTTCCAGGGTGAGCGTGTCAACTGCGACGACAACACGTCGCTGGGAGAGTTCACTCTTGCTCCTATCCCTCCCATGAGGGCAGGAGAGCCTGTTCTTGAGGTCGTCTTCGAGGTCGAGTAAGTATTACCCGCTCAGACTTTGTGCTTGGCCGGATCTAACATTGTGATTTTCTAGTGCCAACGGTATCCTGAAGGTCACTGCTAGCGAGAAGTCCTCCGGCCGCAGCGCCAACATCACCATCTCCAACTCGGTCGGCAAGCTTAGCACCGCCGAGATCGAGACCATGGTTGCCGGTAAGTGTCTTTGTTCGTCACAAAAACCTAGCGCAGCGCTGACCTATCGTTGCAGAGGCGGAGAAGTTCAAGAACAACGACGCCGAGTTCAGCAAGAAGTTCGAGGCCAAGCAGCAGCTCGAGTCCTACATCTCGCGTGTCGAGGACATCATCTCGGACCCCACTCTGTCGCTGAAGCTCAAGCGCGGCCAGAAGGAGAAGATCGAGAACAGCCTCAGCGAGGCGATGGCACAGCTGGAGCTTGCCGACTCGTCTGCCGACGACCTCAAGAAGAAGGAGCTTGCCCTGAAGCGCACTGTCACCAAGGCTATGTCGTCGCGTTAAGTGGGGTGGTCTTTGTCACAGCATCTTTCTTGTCTTTCATCTCTTTGCGGGTTTTTCGGGCCACAGGCACTACGTGGAAGGGGTCTTTCGCAAAATTAGGGTTTCTTGGGTGCTGCACTCCGGGTATTATCTTGGAACACCGCATAAAAAGCAGAGGTGCGGGCGTCCAAGATAGAACAAATGATTTTGAGCAAATGACTTTCAATGATCAAACGCGTTTTATCATGCTCTGGCGCAGTTGGCTTCTCGGCTAAAATCGTAGCTTGTGATGAAGCTTGATTCTTTTCACAGGGTGTACGGCTTGGAGACGGATCGTGTGGAATCTTTTTGTGAAATGGTCTTTGCTCTGAGGCAGATGCCTGCCCAGCCAGCTAGTAGAACCGTTAGGGGGCGACATCATACTGTAGCTCCTGTACGCTGGGGGGGTGCAGGATCGCAGCTTTTCAGCTTTATAGCTACTGCAAGAATTGGATATACGTAAACCTCAACGACTGGTGACGAGGCGATGTAAATGTAGAACGCGGTGGAATTGGTCAATAACGCAAAGCGTGCTCTGCTCTATAACCTCCCCCCGGCCTTGGACCGATAGGGATCATCGGGGTCACCAGGCCCGTCCCGGCCCGACACAGGCAGCGCCGGCGCCGCCGCCGGGTCGACAATGTCGTCGCGCTCCCCGACGGGGTAGCTCGGGGGCAGGTCGGGGTCGGACGCGCCCCAGGTGGCCTCGGCCGGGTCGTCGGTGACGGTGAGCTCGAGCGTGCCGCCCTCGCGGAAGAAGTCGTGCGTGACCCAGCTGCGGGTGAATTTCTGCCCGTCGAGCGTCGCGCTCTGCACGTACTTTTTGCCGTAGGTCGGGTCGAAGTTGCGGATGCGGATGGTGGCGCGCCTGCCGGCGGCGCGCGCGGCCGGGCTGGCGGCCTGGATGGAGACTTCCGGAAAGAAGGGCGGCGTGACGAGGTAGACGTCCTGGCCGGCCACGGGGAAGAAGCCCATCATGACCATGCTGCTGAAGGCGCCCATGGCGCAGTCGTCGTTGCCCGGGATGCCGTTGACGCTGGTGTTGAACTGGCTGGGGATGTAGCGGTGGATCCAGTACGAGCTCATGTCGGGCCTCTTGGCGTAGTGGAACTGCAGGGCAGTGAGGAAGGTCGGCTCGTTGCCCATGTAGGCGATCTCCTCGTGCCAGTAGTTCAGACGGTCCACGAACGTCTTCTGGCCCCCCATCTTTTCCACCAGCGCCGCCATGTCCTGCGGCACGAAGAAGCTGTAAAGCCACGAGCTCCCTTCGTATGAGGCAAATCGCGTGTCGTAGTAGCAGCCGTGGAAGTTGGTTTTGGGGCTGCATAGTCGGACATTGTGATATACGAACTGCCCGTCAAGCTTCCGTGGCTGTATAAAGCCTTTGAATGGGCTCAAGACGATGTCACCCGCGTGGGTTTCTCTGTAGATGTCAAGGGATCTGAAGAAAACGGAACAGTCAGTATCAAGACTGGATAAGGAAGGCAAGAAAGCGCCGAGGGGACAGCTGCAACATTCTGAAGACTTTGGGACTCACTGTTCGCTCCAGATATTCTTCCAGTTACCGCTTCGTTTGTGGTACTTTTCTGCGTCTTCCTTGTGCCCAAGACCTTTGGCAAGCAGCGAGATGCAAAAGTCATCATATGCATACTCGACCAGACGAGACATCTCCCTGCTCGTCGGTCCAGAGCCGAGGTTGTCCTGATCATCCACCGGGATGTAGCCCAGTTTGTGATATGATTCGAGATTTCCTCGCCCCTCGAACGACCACATCTTGGGCTCTTCTTCAGCATCCGAAACCACGGCTTCATACGCCGTTTTCCAGTCGATGCCATCACGCAGCCCTTTCACATACGCATCCGCGATCAAGATGTCGCTATTTGACCCGCCTTGGCTATAGCCCTTGCTGAAGCTCATGCGGCAATCTGGGAGCTTACCCAAGTTTCGATAAATGTCGATCAGAGTGCGAAGCATCTCAACTTGCGCAACAGGGTCGACAATTGTCAGGAGAGGATGCTGGGCTCTGAAGGAGTCCCAGATACAGTAAAACCTGTGTTGAGCGACAATTTGTTAGTGATTGGATGCATTTTCAAGGGTAGTGGTCAAGAAGTGTACGTGGTCAAGGTCTCGGCATAGTTACGTTGAAGTTGGTGGCAGGGCAGCCTGGCCAGTCATATTCAGGACACAGAGACACAGGGGCGCCCAACAATACAACGTCTGCGAGGAAGGAGATGTGGTGCAAGGGGAGGAGGCGGGGTACAAGGATGGGGAGCACGCACGAGTCAAAATAAGGCTCCTTGGACTCCCACAACGGGTTTTCACCCGTGTAGTTCTGGGGCGATATCAGGGATCTATAGAGACCGGACCAGAAAGTGGTCGCATAAGACTCGTTCACGCCACGGGTATCGATCTCGACTACGCCCAGCTTTTCGCGCCAAGCCTGTTGGGCAGCAGCAAAGATCCCGTCAAAGTCGAAATCGGGTATCTGGGCCTCGGCGTTGGCGCAGGCCTGCTCGACCGTCATGAACGAGATGCCCACACGAGCCATGAGGGACGCCTGCCCGGACGGCGGCGCCTCGAACTGGACCCAGGCGCCCGCCGGCCCCGGGGGCGCCGGCTTGAGCTCCTTGACCTCGTCGCTCACGTCGAGGTCGCCCTTGAAGGTGCCGGACCTGCGGACACGGGCGCCGCGCACGTCGACGCAGACAAAGGCGCCGTAGCTGCCCGTGCCGAAGGACGGCGCGAACTCGCCGTGGCCGGTGATGCGGGCGGTCGACGAGCCGGCGTCGGCGTGCACCTTGACGTCGCCGCCCCGGCGGCTGTTGCTGAGGTCGCTCAGGTCCAGGAGCAGCAGGGGGCCCAACGGGACGCGGCTGCCCTTCTTGTCCCTGAGGGAGGAGGCGCCCGGGAACGAGAAGCGGTACAGGGCGGCGCGCTCCGCGGTCGTCATCTCGGCCTTGACCCCGTTGGTGAGCTCGATGGCAAAGTAGCCCGGCGTCGCCCTGGCGGACCCGTTGACTCTGGGGATCGACCTCGTGGTGGACGAGAAGGCGCACTTTTGGGCATCGCCCTCGGGGCACCCCGCATGGACCCACAGGGGGAAGTTCCCCAGGGACGGGTTCCCACCGGTGCCCGAGTCGTGGAGATGGGAGAAGCCGACGATTTTGGAATAGTCGGAGACGAAGCCAGCAGCGTTCTCGGCGTGGGAGTCGCAGTCGGCCACCGCCTTCACCATGCCGTACGGCAGCGTCGCGCCGGGGAAGACATGGCCTCCGTTGACGGTGCCGATCAGGGGGTCGACGTAGCGGAGGATGTCGGTCTTGGCGAAGGCGGCGCCGTGCTGCTGCGGGCGCGGGCCGTTTAGCCGACGGCCACCGCCGCTGCTCGGGAGTAGGAAGAAGAGGGCGATGCCAGAGACGGCGAGGACCAGGAGCAGACGGCCCCTGCGCGGCAGGCCGGCCAGGTGGATGGGCGCTGCGGCGAAGGTGGCTTTCGTCCCAGGCGCGGTGTGGGTGCGACCCATGGTGGAGCTTCTGGCGTCCTCAAGGGAGCGGACCGGCCTCTCTCAGCCGCACAAACGACAAGACGGGGCGAATAAAAAAATGCCAGACCAAGAAAAAACGGAAGAAGGCAAAGGGTGCGGTCTAGGGAATGGCAAGCCATTTAGGAATGAGCGGGTAAAGGAAGATAGGGCACGAAGACTGCAGCTGATGGAATCAAGTGGCTTCGGTCCGAGCTCGCCAACCAGACATGTCAACGGCGCAGGCAAAGTCTTGGCACAGGCAAGCCGCAGCGGGCATCTCCAGCAAAGATCAACGCATGTGGGATTGGCGGGGGCATTAAGTTACTGGTAGCACTGGGTCGCTGATGGACTCTAGTCCAACGCTAAAAACTGCTGTTGAGGACTTGACCTCTTGACTTATTCCACTGTGGCCTCCAGACTTGGTCCTGACGGCATTTTCCATTTTCTTGTTGCTTGTGCTTCAATCAAGGCAAATTGAGAAGTTGGAATTGGTCATTTCGGAGCCATGGTTTCCACCTGTGCCATTTCGGCCACTCGAGCTCCACTGCACAGTGGGCGGCCGCGGACCGCCGGCTGAATTGGGCGACCATCAAGAGCGAGCGCCTGGCCAAGACCAATCAATTCGGGCAGGTCGTAACTGTGCTGCGAGCTTGGGGCCGTTTCGACAGCGGTGCCCTGTTCAGTACTCGGCCTTCCTAAGCTGGCAAAAGAGCTTCTTATACTTTCCTGCCATCCTGGTAGCGTTTGGTGTCAACTATACAGTCCATTGCCGTATTCAGGCGTCCCTTTCCACGTTGTTTGTGCAAGTTTATGGAGTCTCTGGCCTTGTGGCTGGGCTAATCTATCTCCCTTTTGGTGTGGGTTGCGCAGTTGCTGCCTTTGGGACTGGGAGGCTTCTCGATGCCAGCTACAAGCGGACTGCCCTCAAGTGCGGCATTGCCGTCGACAAAAGCCAGGCCACTGATCTCTGGGACTTCCCCATTGAGCGTGCAAGGCTCCGCCGTGTCAAGCTGAGTGTCGCCCTTAGCGCCGCTCTTGTGATGGCCTATGTCAGTAGTTCTGAGTATTGTTTTCCACGTCCGGCCAATACCCTGGGAAGCATCAAGCTAACTCGCAACATCCTTTTACAGGGCTGGCTTGTAGAGGCTCGCGTACACATGGCAGGCCCCTTGGTCGTGCAGTTTTTCACCTGCCCCTCTCTACAGCTTCTTTTTACTTCGTTAAACACTCTGATCGTTGACATACATCCAGACTGCCCTTCGACGGCCCAGGCTGCCTGCAATTTTGTCCGATGCGAGATAGCCGCGATTGTCTCGCGGGATTGGACGTATCACTGCGAACCCTCGGCTCAGGATGGGCTTTCGTCGTCTTCGGCACGGGCCTCCTCCTGGTCACTCTTCTTCTGTTCCTCCTCGAAGCGAAAGGGATGAAATGGCGACAAGTCGCGGTCATCGCCAGGTTGAGTAGACCATATTTGCAGTAGATGACCGAGGGAGGGTGCATCGCGTCAAATATGAACCATCCACAAGATATAGACGGGTATTGGCTAAACGAAAAATAGTAACTCGAAGTGCAAGAATGGAATTTTGTTGTTTGAGACAGCCCGCGCCTTGGAGCCACACCTGCCCAGCCAGCCACATCTACATCCCGTCTTGGTACCGATTGATGAGCCAGTTGAGCTTATTGAGCATGATCCTTCGGGTCTCCGCCCCAGGGAAATGCGCCGAGTTGATCAGCAGCGTCTCGACAGAATAGAGACGATTCCTATCGTCAACCTCATTATTCGGCTCGATCTTATCAATGTGTTTGAAATATTCGTCCCGGTAGGCCTCATTGTGCAACTTGTGGTGTTGCCATCTTCATAGCCGGGTCGAGCCTTATCGCAGCCACGTCCAAGACAGCACTAAAGTCAAACTCGCGAATACCAAGGCATCGATGATCATAGTATCATGGCAAGGCCACCGCGTGGACGTCAGCCAGCGCAAGTGCCGTGGATGATGATGGGGCAACGGAGCCGACCTGGTGGTGGTTGGCTGATACGATACGCCAAGCCACATCGTATCCACTACAGTCCCGCGGTTACACAGAGTGCAAGTAGTGTGAGAGGACATACTAAAGCAAACAGCCGTGTTAGTGAGGCACAGGAAGGCCTCAACTGCAAACCTCGGATCATCGACAACCACAGCGTACGACAAGTCCGCAAGTCCAGAAGCAGTGATCTTGCCCAAGCCGAGGCGGGCTGGGCACAGATGGTAATAACCTTTTCTCTCTTCCCTGTTCACCCATTTCCATTATGTGTGTACTCCATCCTTTGGCGCTCACCAAGCAAACGCCGGACCACCAGCAGTCTGGTTGTGCCGAGCACCTGCAATGATTGCCATGGGATGGATATGGGCTAGTGCTCGGGCAAGGGCGAGCATCGAAATGATTTCTATTGATGGTGTTATTAGTGCTGATGGATGAATCTCTTTCCTCGCTTTAGTCGAAACATCCCGAAGGCCGTCGACACGACAGCCTAACGGACGCGGGAAGCATCCGCGCGTCGACGAGACATTCTGCATCAGAGAGCGATATCTCAACACCAGATAGCCATCGCCGGACCGTTTCCAACACTTCAGACGGCCAGCAGCGGCCGCCGGCGCCATCCAACGTTCACGCAAAGCTCCAAACACCGCCACCGTCGTCTTCACGCCAAGAACTACAAACGGAGGACCACATCAAGGATCCCCTCGGCCTCACCACGTTGCACACCCCCGAAGGCGAGCGAGAGGTGGACATTGTCTTCCTACACGGGCTTGGCGGGACCAGTCGTCAGACATGGTGTCACGGTCAGGATATAGACAAATTCTGGCCGCAGCTGTGGCTTCCACTGGATCTTCCCACCGCCCGCGTGCTCACCTTCGGCTACAACGCGAATTACAATGCCACATCTGAGTGGACAGCAACTGGCATTGGAGACTTTGCCACCGATTTCCTGTTCCGCATGAAATATACAGAGACCACTCCCGAGCGCCTGGGCCAGGTCCCCATCATCATCGTGGCTCATTCTATGGGGGGCTTGGTCTTCAAGAAAGCATTTGCCGAGGGCCACTCGGGCGACCAGTACAAGAGCATAGTGTCCATAATCAAGGGGGTCGTCTTTCTTGCCACGCCTCATCGTGGCAGTGATCTTGCCAAATACCTGGACAGGTTTCAACAGGCATGCAGGTGGTTCGGTCGCCCTTCGCGCAAGTACATCACGGAGCTCGCGCAGAAGAGCCCAACGAGTAACGAGATAGACGAGGCGTTCAGGCGCTATGCTTCGAAGCTTATGATTTTCTCCTTTTATGAGGCGCTTCCCACTCGTCTTGCCCTCCTAAGCTCCGTCCTGGTTGTCACACGAGAGTCGGCTACACTGGGTCTCCCGAAAGAAGAACCGAGTTCGCTCAACGCCAACCACCTCGATATGTGCAAGGTTACTAGCCCCACAGATCCCAACTACGTTTCTGTCCGTGCCGCACTCCGCAAAATCGTCGCTATGTCATGGCCGGCACCTGTCCAGGGAGGGGAAAGCCTGGAGGAGGACATTCCGCACTTGGCAGATTTGCTAGGCATTGCTGGACCTCCGGACGAGGATCTCGCCTCACACCGCGCGATCCGCGCGCAGGGCACCTGCTGAAAGTTTATCAGGAGCACCAAGTTTGATGAGTGGCTTCGGGCTGAGCAGAAAACAGTTCTCTGGGCGCACGCCGGTCCCGGTACGGGAAAGACCATCGTCTCATCAGCTGTCGTCGACCATATGAACGGAGCAGGGCACGACTGCTCCTACTATTCCTTCAAGTTTGAGCATCGCCGGGAGCAGTCCACCAGCCACATGCTCCGGTCCCTCGCCTACCAAACTGCTCTCCATCAACACGAGTTCCGTCGGGCTCTTGTTAATCTCGCCAAGAAAGGTGCTTGTCTGTCCGAGGCGGACTCCAAGACGATCTGGAGGATTGTTTTCAAATCCATCTTGGCAACTATCAAGACTGAACAGAGAATAATCTGGGTCATAGATGGTCCAGATGAGGCAGAGTCAAGTACTCAGGCGGTAGAGTACCTTTCGGCTGTGGCCGATCTTAACACCCACATGCTCCGCGTCCTCGTCCTCAGTCGCCCCCTAGCCAGCATACACAATGCATTCCAAGTCGCAAGAGAGAAGATGAGTGTCATGGAGACGCCCTTGCCAGACAACCAAGACGACATCCGGCTGTCTGTTGCCAACAAGCTCGACGGTCTCGTATGCGGAGACCAACGCAAATTGAAACTTGTTGAGGAGATTGTTGCCCGGTCGCAGGGCAGCTTTCTTTGGGCCAGCCTGGTTGGGCAAGCTGTTGTCGGGAAGACTCGAGAAGGTCAAATCCAGCAGGCTCTAGAATCCACACCCAGCGGCATGGGCCGGCTTTACGATCGAATGATGGCCACGATAATGGCGCTGAACATGGACGAGGACAAACAGTTGGCCAAAGCCCTCATGACATGCGCCATGTTCGCAAAGGCCCCCATCACGGTGGGCGAGTTCTCGGAGCTCTACCCGTCTGAGACCAAGGGTATCATGAGCTTTCGTCATACAGTCGAGCAAGTCTGCGGGCAGTTCGTGATCCTCACCCACGACGAACGGGTGCAGCTGGTTCATCACTCCGCTCGCGAGTATTTAATGAGGACGAAGGAGACTCCATTCCCATTGGACCCAAGGGGAGCGAACGAAGACATGCTCGTAAAGTGCCTTGGGGCACTCTGCGACAAGACATTGAGGCAAAAGGTCACTACGCTGAGCCCGCCAGAATTCCCCCAATATTCGAGCACCTTCTGGCCAGGCCATCTCCAAGAAGTAGCGGTTGACTCTGCCCGTGCCCTAAAGGCTCTGGTCACGTTCTTCGACGGCCCGTACCCCCTGACGTGGATTCAGTACCTGGCCAAGACCAGCCGACTTTCGGAACTTCCTGTGGCGTCGCGGAAACTCTCCGAGTTTCTCCAGAAGTACACCAAGGCGGACGGTCCCGAATCGATGCTCTCTCGCAGACTGGAAGACGTATCTTTGTTGCAGTCGTGGGCCGTGGATTTGATGATGCTGCCGGCGAAGTTTGGTCCATATCTCTTGGTTGACCCCACCTCGATCTACAAGCACATCCCGGCACTTTGCCCGATGGCATGCGCCATCAATCAAAAGTTCAGCGCAGGTCCTGACGCTCGCCTCGCTGTCTCCGGCCTCTCGGGGGAGTATTGGGGTGACTGCCTGGCCCGCATCTCGCCCGGTGGGGATACAATCCGGCGACTGGCGGTATCATCCCTGTATCTCGCCGTTGCGAGCCAAACAATCATCAGCATATACGGAACAGTTCTTTATGAGGAGCGCTCGATCATCGCCTCAGAAGGCAACATCCTGGACTTGGCTTTCAACAATTCGGGTAGCCTCCTGGCAGTCTGCACTGCGACTCGAACAACTGTCTACACGACTTCAGGCTGGTCCCTGATTCTCTGCACCGAAAACCCTAGATTTTGCGGTGCCGCGATCGAGCTCAGCCTTGACAAGAACGATTCCTTCTTTGCGATATTCGGCCGAAAAGAGGTTCACAAGCTATCGATTCATGATCCGACCGAGAACTCAGTCTGGTCCCCGGTAGGCCAAGACGCCGGCTTGCTCCAAGAACAAGGAATCCCGGGAGGGTCGTTTGCCACACCCAGTGTCATTCGGTTTAATTCTGACTGCACACTGATAGCTGTCGCATATGACAACCTCCCCCTGTCTGTTTGGAGCGTAGAGCCTGCCGCTATGATAACAAGGCTCAAACGTGAAGGCCGACCGGGTTGCGTCTCGTTCCATTCAGACACAGGAAGCAACAGCCACGCCTGGCATCCTTCTGGGGATATCCTGGGAACACACGGTGAGCGAGTGTTCAAATGGGATCACGTCACCGACAGGTATGAATCAATCAAGGGGGAAATGACCACTGGGATCATCCGCGTCGAAATCACCTGTGGCCTTAACGGGCATGTCTTCGGCATCACTTACCCGTGGCTATATAACATCTACAACTTCGCAACCATGTCGACAGTTTATAGGGTGGCTCCGATTGGTATACCGCGATGCCTCCGCTTCAGCCCAAACGAAGCCAGAGTCTATACTGCTGAGTGGGATGACCACTGCAGCGTTTGGGAGCCCCGTTGTCTGCAGGGGCTGGCCGACACGGCACCGGTCGGCAGCTTCGAAGCGGGCGTCACGGGCGACAGCCCGGGACCACCAGCAGCGCCGCCGCTCTCAGGCTCCTCGGCCTTGCTCGACTACCTGGATAGCCTGAAGCGGGTCACCGGACTCGCGGTAGGGTGCAGCTCGGGCGATCCGTATGCATACGCGACCTCGGATGGTCGCGTCTTTCTTTATGACCCCCCGAGCAAGAGGACGTGCATGCTCGCTAGTTCGACCCATAGGATCAGTCGCTTTCAACTTTCCTGGAGCTCCCGTCAAGACCTACTAGCGTACGGGACCCGCAATTTCGGTCCCATCAGGGTAATAAAGTCTAGCAGCGGTTCGGAGAGGTGGGCATCCGTCGAGACGGTACTCACGATAGACATGCCACTCGGCTCGGGGCAATGCCAATTCCTTCTCAACCCCGCCGGCAACCGCTTGTTTGTCGCCCGAAGCGAGATGTGCCAGGTTCTCATGGTCCCGGAAGGCACCAAGATAGCCGAGACGACAGTTCCACACGGCGATCGAGGCCGATGGCAACAGCACCCCCGGAACCCGGAGCACCTGGTCTGTCTTGCGCCAAGTCATGCTATAACCCTAAGCTGGGACAAGCTGGAGCAGAAGAAACACATTCTGCTAGATATCCTGAGGGTGGTCGCAGATGATCGATTACTAGCCAGTGTCGATTTGATACGGGACAGCCATTCGCAACAGCATGCTATCCTACAAACTATTGACTCGCGCAAGAGCAGGGGCTATTGCGTGCTCCCCGCCGAGAGCATATACAGCCTCCCCACCGCCTCCCGCAATGTTGCGGTGGAAAGAGTCGTCAGCCCGCTCGAGCTGCCGCCGCTCCTGGTCCGCAAAATCAAGCACGGCTTTGGTATTCTTCCCGAAGGCGTCCTTGTCTTCCTGGACCAGATGAATTGGGTGTGCACCATTCCCCTGTCATCTCCTACTGAAGAGCTGAGGGAGTTTTTCTTGCCCAGCGACTGGGCAACGACAGAGGACTTGAGACTGTCCCGCTTACTCAGTGACGGTACACTTCTTTGTCCGACCGGAGGGCAGGTGGCTATCCTCAAGTATGCATGGCGCGCCGGTTCCCGGGTAGATGGTGCCCACGCGACGCCACGACATCCTAACTAGGGCCAAATTCTCTCTTTGGACGACATTGACGGCATCGCATCGGGCCCAGCGAGATGGCGGTGCGCGCCGACAAAAATAGGTTTCATCTTGACAAGCTCATGACGGCATCCAATGTCGACAAGCCGCCATAACCTGGCGAGGAAGATGCAAAATGCGGAGAAGGCACCACGAGTTGAAGGGCCGAGACTGACAGGATTCAGATTGTTTCAATCCAACCGTTCGGCTTCCCAGTCGAGGTCATGAATAATTCACCCATGGTGAGCCTTTCCCGCATGCTTGGTTTGAACGTCCATGCAAACCCTTGGTGCGTGTTCGTCGAAATGGGATAAAGACAAAGACCGCTTACCCATCTTTACCGACACAGAGGTATTTCCATTCGCACATATTCTTTCTTCCCAGCTCGCAAAATGGCAGACACTCGCTACTACCCCGCAACATCTACATACCCCTCGCCTCTGGTCGGGTTCGAGAACCTCGACCCCCTCCCCAACAACGAGGTGGGCGAGGGCCTCGAGAAGAGCCTCGTGAACCCGCAGACAGACATCCTGAGCGAGTTTGTCGATCCCCTGAACAGGGGCGAGAGAGGCGGCTTGTGAGTTCCCGATATGCCCTCTCATGCCCCGTCCGCCTTGCCCCGTGGCCACCGCACAGCATCCCGACAAACCCACGCTCTCAGATGCCGCCGGACTGACTCTACCGACAGCGATGTGCACATATACTACAACCAGGGCAGCCCGGCGCAGACAAAGTATGCCCGCGAGTGTAGGTTTCCCCCTTCTTTGGTGCTCATGTGTATATATATATATATATATATATCACTAATAAAACCCTCCTCCCATCGAACAAAAAAAAGTCCCCGAGCTCCGCGTCTTCAACATCTTCGATGGCCCCATCGGGCCTCACCCCGTCGCCATGATCGAACTCAACGTCTTCACGCCGGCTCAGTTCGGCGCCGTGGTGGCCTGGATCGCTATCTGGCGCGGCCCCTTGTCCGTCCTCGTGCACCCAAACACGGTCGCGGGCCCCGGCGAGGACAAGATCGAGGTCGCCCGCCGCGACCACTCGCAGCGCGCGATCTGGATGGGCGAGCGCCTCCCCCTCGACCTCGATATCTTTGCCAACATGGCGGCCGAGAATAATCTGACGGGCGCGAGGACTTCATGAGCTTGATTCTTTTTTTTCTTCTTTTTTTTTTAGTCTACTCTTCTCGGCAGACAGGGCGCGTTTTTGGGGAGTGTCGACAAAGGAGCCGCGGCGGGCCGCTTTCACGCAATAAATAGTCAATGAGCTCAAGTCAATAATACGGATTCGAATACAGTGTTTTGTAGAATATGTCACCAGGTTATCTGCCTACGCTTCATCTAGCTTACCAACTCCCGTCGCTAAATGTATGAGGTGGGGCCCAGGCACGTGAGTGCACGGCCCACCTCGATGGATAGACCTGGACCGCCCGCACACAATCTGCGCCCGTGGCAGCCAGAAAACGACATGCCACTTTCCTATTCCGGTATCGCCAAGTGCAATACCTCACACACTAAACCCAAGCCCGCACACCCCCGAGATATTTAGAAGCTCGTATGCAACCGGCGGGTTATTCTCCTGGACAAAAGCCTCCTCGTCGGAAACAATCAGACGAGAGAAAATCCATGCGTTGGACAGGAGGGCCGCGCGAACCCCCCATGAGCGCCTCTCTGCAACCTCGTCACGCGGCCCCGGCACCAGCATCGGCCCGGTGGGCAGGTCCCAGCGCTCGTCGGGCGAGTGGCCGGGGTCCTCGAAGTAGTGCCAGGGCTGCCTGGCCGCCCGGATGCGGTCCGTGATGTCGGGGTCCACGTCGTCGGGCGAGATGGCCGACCAGTACACGTCGGGGTCCATGCATTCGGCCATGATGGCCCGCCACTCCTGCTGGTGCTTGATGAGGCTCAGCATCTCCCTTGCCATCCTCCGTATCCGATGGTATGGCCCCTTGAGCTCGCTCCATGCGCACCTGACGTTGGACTTGAGGACGAGAGCTTTCGCCTGGTCGGGGCTCCGAGCACCTACCAGATTGTGGCAGGCACGGGCAAAGGATTGGAAGGTATCGACATACTCCTTTGCGATGGCGCCCATCTCGCCCTCGAGTTCCACGAACCTGCATTCGCATTGCACTAGCCTAATGGCACCAAAGTTGAGCGTATAATACTCCGTCGTGGTGAGTATGTTGGCTGCGAATCCAAAGTTGTACGCCATACACCCCGACGTGGTGAGCATGGTTGCGAATTGAGCTATGATGTTCAGTATGCGTCCGCGTTCGTGTGTGTGCGTGTGCGTGTCTTGGAGGACCATCTTGGATTTCCTAGAATGCGAAATGTTACTTATATACCTAATTACCGAGACCCAGGAGGAGTCAGGCCCTAACTCGAAATCACGTCACACAATGCACAATCATGGCATAATGCCACAATAGTACCTAGCCAGCATATGCCTTTGCCCGCGGTCTAGCCTTTATAGGGGATATAGATAGCGAACTGGCTTTGTCTTGGTCTTTCACCAATATCAAGGTCAGGCGATCAAATTCACCAATCTTAGACCCATTGCTCCGACAAAGGTGAACACTCCAGGAGTCAAAGAGGCCGAAACCCAGGTGATTGGTCATAATCATATCATTCATTCCACCTTGGTAGAGACTATCCTACTTCGACCTCTTCACACTATTAGCACCGTAGGGTAACATGGGGTGGATTCCGGAGGCACCAATTCAACCTAGGTCTGAGTTTGGGATATTCTCTTGATCTGCGCCTCATACGCGGGAAGGAGGAGAAAGCCGCTTCGCTTGACAGCCTCGCGAGGCAGGCGTATCATGTCTTTAGGAGAAGAGTGGGTTTGTAGTAACCGACAGAATCTGGCATCAAGCGGAACCACGTCTGCGCTCCTTGATATCCCCTCGTCAGCCGCTCAACAGATGCTCGATGGCACCCTGCACACTGCCGCCGCTCCTTCTCAATGCCGCCACATTCCTGTCGAAGTCGAAGAATCCCATGTCGTTGAGCTGTCGTAGCTGCTCCGCGTAACGCTCCTCGGGTGGCCGGTTGTCCGGGGGAGCCGCAGGCGCCGCTCCAAGCCCACCGCCACCCGCCTGCATCGCTTGCATGAACTGTTGGAATTCAGGCGACGCGAAAGGGTTGCCTCCAGGTCCGCCTGCTCCAGCGCCGCCACCGAACAGAGCTGCGAGCGGGTCGGCACCAGGCGCCTGGCCGGCAGCCGCTCCACCGGAAGTGGCCGTGTTGTTGCCTTGCCCAGCACCCGCGCCTGGCGCCTGCTGGCCGGCCGCGGGAGCGAAAAGGGCAGCAAACGGGTTGGCGGCCGCGTCGCCGCCCTGTGGCATGCCAAACATTCCCGGTAATCCGAACGGCATTGGCGGGACGCCTTGTGCACCGGCGTTGGCACCCGCGCCCGCGCCGCCCTCTGTCCCGGTCGAAGCCGGGGCGCCATCAGGGGTAGTGCTCGTGGCACCCGGGGCGGGGAAGGCGCCGGCACCCGCGCCGCCAGGACCCCCAAACATCCTACGCATTCGAGAAGCCATGCGGAGCGACTCGGCATCCGTCATCATGTGTCGGAACTGAGGCGATTGGACTATCTCGCGGGCGTTGGGTAGGTTACGCAGCATCGGGTTTGACTGGATCATGAAGTTGACAAAGTCCGGGTTCTGGAGCGCCTCGTTCATGCTTTGCTGAATGGCGGGGTTGGACAGCATCTCTGCCATCTGCTCTTCGCTGGGAGGGTTCATCTGGTAGGGTGGTCAGAAAGGCTAGTGTTAGCAAAGGGTCTGGTAGTGGACCTGAGGGGTCTCAGGCGCGCGGCGCACACGCTTCAAAAATCAAACGTGAACCTACACCGCCGTCCGGGCCAAAGAGGTCTGCACTGGGGAGAGGTACGTGGCCGGCGTATCTGGCGCCGGTCAGACCGGCCAGGGGGTTGCTCGCAGAAGTGCCCGCAGCCATGTTGGTCGGCACGGCCGGGACGGCAGCGGCGGCGGACGTCTGGGCGGGCCTGGAGGGGTTGCTAGCGGCGCTCTTGACCAGGTGTATGGTGTTGCCCGTCTTGATCTTGTAGGTGCTGAGCGCGTCATCGTTCTTCATGACGCGGCCCGAGTAGATAAGACGTTGGCGGTCGGCGGGGATGTTCTCAAACTCTTCAGCGGCCAGCTTGTTCTTCAGATCGAGGACAGTGGCGGACTCGGAGATGGCGATGTTGTGGCTGCCTTCGCCTGACGTCTTGACCTTGAAGCTGAGCTGGGCGTCGCCCGTCTCCTCGGGTGCGTCGGCCATGGCTTAGCGGGGATGTGAAGACGCCTGCACCGGGTTTCGCTGCCTGCTGATGGGCTTAAGTCGTGCGGTGCTGCTTGAAGCGAGACGGTGGGATGCAATGACCTCGGGCAGCAATCGCGAGTAGCAGTCGGACTCGTGGGCGCAGAAGAGAGGGCGGGCAAATGGATACAGAGAGCAATGCTGTAGAGTGCCCGACTGTGTTTGTTGGTTGTGGTTGGCACGTGGAACTACGGGCACGGGCAGCGGTTGGACGACACATGCACTGTCAGCTCGTCTAACAGGAAGGAGGTGGGGGTGCGGCAGCTGTGGACCTGCTGGGAAATGACGTCCTGCGGCTGCAGGACAGCACCGGAAGCAGAACAAAAAACGAGAGACAAATGAGAGAAAAAAGCTCAGCAGACGAGCCTTGCCACTGCCTGCTTCAGAGACGCAGCTGCTTTGTCGCCCAATCAAATTCCCGCAAACCCCGACCAGACACAGACGAGATATTCACCAGGCAATCAATCATGCTTTCAGTTTTTCGACGCGGCTTCCGATTCTGTGAACATCCAAAGCCACATTCATTCTGATAGCCCATATCCCAGCTGATACGGAGGCAGCTCAGATCTTGATGGAATGCGATGGAACATTGGTCGTCGCTCAGGTCAGATTTCAACCCCTCCGATGGGTTGTAGCAGCCGCCTCCTATGGGCAACAGCCTGACTGTCTGTGCCACGTCCTGACTCGTCCATCTGTTGCGGTAGTTTTCAATGTTGCTGTCAAACCATCAGCCACACACAGGCCCTCGCCTCGGAAGCGCCAGGGATTGTGGCTGTGACAGGCCCCATTGGCAAGAACCTACAGCTGCCCGCATCGACCCCAGCTGCTGCACCCCCATGCAGGCCCACGCTTGCGGGGAACGCAACGGCCGAGGTTGCTTGCGCTGAGCCCCATTGCCCAAGCGAATACTGGAGGCCGGGGTATAAGATCTGGGGCGAGAGGATGACTGGGCCAGCTTGCGACATGACAACAACAAGACGTGCATTTTGAGCGAGCGTGTTTTCGGTTCAAATAGTCTCCAGTCTCAGTATCTCATTGCCAAAATGCGCGGAATTCAGCTGAGAGAATATGTCAAGGTAATGACTCCCAGCTTTCCATGATGGTGCCTGAATGGCGTGAAGGCCCAGCTGTTCATTCAAGACAGCCTCGGCACGGGCATTGAAGCTGACGACGACGACAACATCGTCCTTCAGGGGCCGCAAGAGCTCAAGGTGACCGACCTTCCAGACTCCGTCCCTGGGCCGGGTCAATACTTGATAGAAGTCCATGTGAGTCGGCCATTGGCATCTTATTTCCCACGATTTGCCTCGTCCAGAACTGCGCTCACCATTCCCCATATGCACAGGCCGCCGCGGCAAACTTCTTTGATATCCTGCAAATCCAAGGGAAATACCAAAACCAACCCCGTAGGTTCCGCCCATCTTTTCATCTGGCATGACTGCTCGACTGGCTGGCACATTCTAATCTCGAACTAACCTCCAACCCAATCCAGCATTCCCCTGGATCTCGGGCTCCGAGTTCGCCGGCGTCGTCCTCGCCGCCCCCTCGGCCGTCGACGGCCGGCCGCCCAGGTTCCCCGTCGGCTCGCGCGTCTTCGGCGCCAGCCAGGGCGCCTACGCGACAAAGGTGTGCTCGCCCGAGGCCTCCCTGCTCGCCGTGCCCGAGGGTTGGTCCTTCCGCGACGCCGCGGGCCTCTTCGTGACGGCCCCGACCAGCTACGGCGCCCTCGTGGTGCGCGCGGGCGTCAAGGCTGGCGACCACGTGCTCGTTCACGCGGCCGCCGGCGGCGTCGGCCTGGCCGCCGTCCAGGTCGCCAAGGCCAAGGGCGCCGTCGTCATCGCCACCGCCGGCACCGCGCGCAAGCTCGAGGTGGCAAAGGCGTTTGGCGCCGATCACGTGGTCGACTACAACGACCCGGACTGGCCGGCCAAGGTCAAGAAGTGAGCATGCCTACCTACCTACTTCTACCCGCACATGCCATTTTTGTCCTTTCTACACAAAAGACATGATGCAACAAAGTCTAACGTGGTGCCCAAATAGGCTGACCCCCAAGGGCCGCGGCGTCGACATCGTCTACGACCCCGTGGGCATGGTGGACAAGAGCACAAAGTGCGTCGCCTGGAACGGCCGCATCCTCGTCGTGGGCTTCGCCGCAGGCACCATCGAGAAGCTGGCCCTGAACAAGGTCCTGCTCAAGAACATCTCCATCGTCGGCATCCACTGGGGTGCCTACACCATCAACGAGCCCGCCGCCATCACCGAGGTCTGGAACGGCATCCGCGACCTCATCCGCCAGGGCAAGTTCAGGGGCACCGAATTCACCGACAAGGAGTTTGTCGGGCTCGAGGCTGTCCCGGCGGCCCTCCAAGCTCTGGGAGGAAGGGAGACGTGGGGCAAGGTTATCATCACCGTCCCCCAGGGCGATGAGGCAAAGCTGTAGGACGCCGGGCGGCTTCTGTATACACAAACATTGCCCGTCTGGTATAAAACAGATAAACATGGCGGCACCCTGGCGATCCTGACTGCGATTACAACGGGGAATACATAGATGAAACATGGTCTCTGATATGCCATGTCCGCTTCCGCTGCTCTCCAGTACCGTCATTTCCCTCCGAGGCCACTGCCCTCAGGCCTGTCCGCCACCCGGCGTTGACAACCTCTGGAAGCCGACAAGAACATCTCGATCCACGTTGACGGCCCACTGTGATTCGAAGGCGGCCTCGCCACCGGTGGCCTGGACGAGCGCCTGGAGCCTTGGCTTGATGAAATTGAAGGTGTGCTCTTTGCGGATCTGGTCCCTCCACGCGAAAGCCCTCTCACGCACATCTTGCGGTGTGTCAAACTCGCTCGCGTTAGACTCGGGCGACCCCTCCCAGACGAGCGTGTCGGCAGCTGACGCATCCCCTCCTTGGACCTCGGTTACCACCATCGTCCACATGGAAAAGTAGTCTTGCAGCTTGGAAAGGACCAGCTCCAGCAAGCCCGGCGGAGCGCCTGGTCCTGCAGCCGCCAGTTCGCAAAGCCGTGTCAGCGCCAGGCACGACAGCTTCTGCCGCTCCGCATCAGCCATCATATCGAACGATTCGAACCACTCCGCGCTAAGCCATGCCCAGACTGACGCGACATCGCCCGCGACCGACATCAGGTGGACCAGCGCTTGCGGCTCACCAAGCGTAATACGGGCCAGGAGCGAAAGATAGTGCGCTTCCTTGAGAGGGCTTAGCTTGGGATTTCGGCGCTGCGGGCCGGTTGTCTGATGGCACTCCCACGCATCGTGCAGGCCCTCTAGTACCAGTTGAAGCAGCCCGATTTCGAGCATCTCCTTCACCAGTACCGTCAAGCCCACAGAGCCTCCGAGCTCCTGGGCGGCTCGGAGCATGTAATCCAGCGCCTGGACAGCGTGGTGGACCTGGTCCTTGTTTTTAGACTCAACAGCTAACCTGAGCGCCGTCAGCGTCGGCCGCCGGTACTGGTCCCCAAGGATACCCTCTGGCGCAAGAAGGATGTACGATTTCACAATGTGGACGAGCTCCTGTGAAAGGGGGCTGTCGAATGAAATGAACGGAAGCCCCACAAGCTCAAGTGCCATCAGTTCCGGAGATACGGGCGGCGAGGACTGTGTCATGGTGGCTTTCCACACCTCAGTAGCCTCGTCAACGAGGAATTTGTGAATCTCTGATGACGGATCCATCGCTTGAGCGATCAAGGGCACCATGAAGGGATGGTACCGCTGTGAGTCGGCGCCTACCGAGTTCACCAGCGTCGACAAGATGGCAAGAATCGACTGCTTGAGCATGTAGCTTTCCTCCCCTGCCTCGGCCCACAGCTTTGGTAGTGTCTCCATCAATGCATCGCCCACCTGTCTGGCCGAAGAATCCATGCGGGAAACCAGAACCCGAATCGTGTCGAGCACGGCCAGCTTAGATTCGTCTTGGGTGAGCTCCGTCAGGAGACTGACCAGTCGCGTGAGGATCTCGAAGGCATACGGCTGGAATATCTCGGGCTTGAATTCGAAGTCGTCGGCAATCTTCTTTAACTGCCGCGCCGCCGTGATCCTGACTACCAGGTCATTGTGCCTTTCGTCTTCTGGGTTCATCAGGTGGCGATATATCTCGAACACTGTTGGCCTCGTCGCATCCGTCATCTTGATCGGAACCCATTGGCTCAGGAGAATGGCAATACGCCGTCGAAGTAGCTTCGCCAGGTCACCTTGAAGCTGGATGTCCTGGACTAGAGTACTTGTCACAAACGAATCGAAGTCAAAGACCTCATAGACCGTCGGAGCAGCGCAGCCCATAGCCGTGTACACGGCCTCCTTGGTCACAATGTCTGAGCCGGCCTGGGCGGAAGTCTGGAAGTAATTCAGTAGGGGAGGGCCTAGCATCTGTTTGTGGTGAACCAGCAGGTCGAGGAAAACACGCTCGGCGCAGGGTCGCACTTCAAACTGCCAGGCATCGCCCGAATCGCGCTCCTGCGCTTCCCAGGCTTCCGGATCCTCCTCCCAGGCCTCTAGGTCCGTCTTGCGAAACACAAAAAGCTTTGTAATGACCACATCGACGATCTGAGCGACGAACCGGTCGGTGAGAAGCTGCGTCTTGACCGTTTCTTGTGCCTGTTCCTGTTCCTTGAGGAACTCGGCGCTCCTGTATTTGAATGTTTGTTGGGGTTTGAAGACCATGGATATGCAGTTCCTGAGGAGAAGCAGTCCCTTGAGAGTCAACTTCTCCAGCAGTGGGCCCTCGACCTTGGACTTGGAAGCGCCGCTACCGTCATCGCCCGACGGCTTGCCGCCAGATTTGTCAAAAACTTCAGCAAATTTGGCGACGAGGTCCCAGTATGCGTGAACGAGCTGAATAGAGTTTGGAAGGAGCGCAAAGCTGGTTGGAAGCGATTCGCACACCTCAAGATGCAGCTTGGTGAACTGGACCAGGTGCTTGCCTACTGTCTCCTGGTATGGCGCTGGAACGGCCGAGTCGTGGCTGACGAGGCCCAGGAACTGACCAAACTGGTTCTGTGTTATATTCCAGAACTCGACCACGAGCTGTTCTCTGTGCGGACTGTCATAGCCGACTGTGACGAGTGGCCGCAAGGTCCGGAGGCAGAATAAACTGTTCTCCATGGCATAGTCGGCAGCGTCTTCGTCACCACGCCCACGTGTTAGGAATTCGAGCCAGTAGGCGACCTGCTCGGAGTAGACTTCGCCCAGCAGCTGGACTAGCTCAGGGGTAGCATCGCGCAGGGCAGTCTGTGACTTGCGGAGTCGGGCCGTAGCTAGTTCTTTGACGGCTCGCAGCAGAACACGCAGGGTAGCGGCAAGCTGAGCTTGCCTGCCGGTCTTGAATGCGCGAACGAACCCGGCCATGTCGGCGAAGGCGGAAGGCCACTCGGCGGGGTAGTCTATCCTAACGACCTTGGCCGCCGCTAGGGCACTCTGTACGGCGAGACCTTTATCATCCTCCTCCACACAGCCCTGGAGGAGCCTCGACCGGATTATGTTCTTCTGCTCAGGGCGGATGGTTGACTTGGTCGAGATGTTGCGCCAGAACTTGTCGATGCCGTTTTTGAGGAGGATAATGGCGAGGAAGCGGGCCTGGCGGTTGATAGACTTTTCGAGATATATGGTCTGGAGAGCGATAAGAGGACGCCGATTAGATTAGGAGGAACTCGTTTGGATCATGGGAGGAGGTTCAGAACCAAGAGATGGGTCCACTTGCCTGGAGGTGAGGATAAAAGTCCGGATACGTCTCCCAGGCCTTGAGCTGCTGATCAGCAGCTAATCGCTGGGTTTGGTCGGTAGAGCATGATGCGAGCTCGAGCTTCGTGCACAGCTCCTGGAGGCTGAGAGGGGTGGCCTCCCCGGGAGCCTCGATTGCGAAGCTCATTTCCCTTGGCCTGGGTGTAGTCTTGGGGAATCTGGTAGGTGCCGGGCTTTCATCCACGTGAGAGTTGGTGCTACTTTGCTCCGTCTTCGGTTTTGGAGCCTCAGTTGAAGCTCTAGAGTATTCGGACGCGTTCGAATGATGCAGCTGCACAGGAGACGCGGGGTAGAATCCAGCTCAGTCCCCACGGCCTCTGGTGGGGGCAATGCGGGGCGGTACCTGGATTGTTGCAGGGGCTGATCGCTATGCCACTTGCCACAACGGGAGCGCGGGTGCCTACCCGATATCTTCAGGGTTTATTGCCTGATCAGCCTCTAAAAAATTCATTCATGTCGTCGAGGTACATCTTTGGGCCTCAATTAGTACAGTAATTAAAGCGTAGTAATACAGATCGGTGTCTAGGGTGCTAAGTAATAGTCATGGACCAGTCGGTTTGCAAATGGCAAGAATAGACTTGTTGGGTCTAGACTTGCTCCTGCCGATTTCAGTAACGAAGCTCTCAAAGCTCCGATCAAGGTAAATTCGTTGATGACGGGACAGCTCCCAAACAATACCCAGTCTAGATCCAAAGTGCTGCTCATTATCCGGCCATCACCGTCAGCCCCAGCCTGTGATACAAACAAAGCCCAGCCCACAGTGTGCCTCCTCGCCATCACTCATTTTCGTCTCGCTACACACCCAGTCAGCATACACCATCCCAGAACCATGGCGACAGCCTCAATCCCAGAATACGTCGACGATGCGGTCGACAGTTGGCTTATCTGCACCGCCTGCGGAACCCAGTACCCAACAGCCGATCGCAACTCACTCAAGACGTGCCGAATATGCGACGATCCGCGCCAGTACACCCCTCCCTCGGGCCAGAGCTTCACCACAATGCAGGCCCTAGAGGAGGCCTGCCACCGCAACGCCTTTCATCCACACACGCTTTCCCACTCCACCACCGAAGTCGGTGCCAAGGGGATCTATCCAACAGGTCCATTGCTACTCAGCATCGTGACCGAACCCAAGTTCGCCATCGGACAGCGCGCGATCCTGGTCCGCACAATTGCAGGGAACATCCTTTGGGATTGCCTCACTTTTCTGGACATCGATACGATTGGTCGTATCCGTGCTTTGGGCGGCCTCAAGGCCATCGTTATCTCCCACCCCCATTATTACAGCGCCCACGCGCACTGGGCAAATGTGTTCAAGTGCCCAGTGTACCTCGCCTGCGAGGACAAGGAGTGGCTCACCATGAAATCCCCGTCGCAGGTGTTCCTGGGCGCCGATGCCGGCGAGGGCGGCGGCAGCGACGATGCCGCGGCGGCGACGCACGACATCCTCATCTCGGGCCAAAAGTCGGGATTCCAGGCCATCCGCCTCGGCGGGCACTTCCCCGGAAGTCTGGTCGGACTCTGCTACCGCCGCCTGTTCGTGGCCGACACCCTCATCACCACCCCGGCCGGCGTAGGTAACTGGGAGTTCGACGCGATGGGCTCTCCTCGCTCGCGCCCGCCTGGGATGAACAGCTTCGCATTCATGTGGAGCATCCCCAACATGATTCCGCTCTCGGCCGACGAGGTCGCTCAAATGTGGGAGAGACTCAAAGGACATGAGTTCAAGAGCACACACGGCGCGTTCATGGGCCACGACATCGAAGACCCCGAAGTGAAGTACAGGGTCCTGTCAAGCATGCAAATCCAGGCCTTGCGCATGGGCTGGCCTGGCCATGCGTTGCTCGGCGAGTCGCTTTAACGACTTCTCCCTGCTATCTCTTCAGTCGGAACTTCAATCGCCATTACCAGACATTACATGAGGGCCAAGACGACACAAGACACGGACATGCAGGGTACCTTTCCTTGAAGAGATGTCATCTCCGGACTGATTGGTGGATCTGGGCAATATCCTTGCTCGATGGGAAATATCGCGCCGCCAAACTTTGCTACGTGGCAGCAGGCTGTGAGCCAGGTTACATCTCAAGCACGCAGGGTTCTCGAAATCGTGTCCCTATAGGACGGCATGCAGGGTTCTCGACATCGTGTCCCTATAGGACGACATGCAGGGAACTTTTCCGCCTGGGTATTCATAATTATCTTCTTTGGCTCTAGCTTCTGCATCACTTGCATGCCGAATTCTACCATGGAGCGTCTCCTCTCCTGCCCGTAAGCACTTAAACACTTGGGTTACATGGAGTGCATAAACGAACATTCTGGTGGCAAAGTAAACGGCTAGCAATGCTCGGGACAGGAATTCCGCCCGCCGCAAAATATGGGACATGTTCACCGTGACTATGTGAACCAACGACTGATATATAATCCGGCATTTCCTCATGGAATGAGGGGGCGTCTATTTGTAGTCTTAATTGTGGCCACCAGTAATATCATCTGCCCATATAGTCCAACTTGTGCCTCACCATGCGCGCAACGGCCGCGATCATCAGGGTTTCCTTAGCCCTGTGTGGGCTGCTTTCGGTGTGCTGGGCCACCGAGGCCAGCGACCTCTCTGCCGCGGACCTTTTCGAATCGCTGAAGAGCCAAGCCCTGGCTAATCTCAAGCAGCCGCTGCTTGGGGGACGAGCTGTGCCGGATGGTGCCGGATCTGGATGCTCTCACCGTAATACAATCGTCAGGAAGGACTGGTAAGTTGACTGAGTCTCAAGATCCAGCTGTCGGGACCACAACTGACCAACCTACTCTTTGTCACAGGGAAGCGTTGACTAAGGATGAGAGAAGAGACTACACGCGTGCGGTCAAGTGCCTTATGAGCAAGCCATCACAGGCCGACCCGGCCTTTGCTCCCGGGGCTCGGACAAGATACGATGACTTTGTCGCGGTCCATATCAACCACACGGACTTCATCCACGCATCGGTGAGTTTACTCTGATCTACGAGCAGAGTAGTCGAGTCCATGTTGCTAAACTTCTCTGGGCAGGGGTATTTCCTCACCTGGCACAGGTATTTCGTTTGGGCTTACGAAAAGGCTCTGCGCGATGAGTGTGGCTACAAAGGCTACCAGCCAGTAGGTTTACCGAACACCAGACAGACAGAGACTTTGTCAACTAATCCCTTGTCGTGTTAGTACTGGAACTGGTTCGCCTACATTGACGATCCATGCATGTCCCCTCTTTTTGACGGATCCGATTCCTCTTTGAGCGGTGATGGCGACTTTTGGGAGCATAACGGGACCGTCATCGGCCCCGGCAACGTCTTCGTCCCTTCGGGCAGAGGAGGTGGCTGCGTGACCAGCGGGCCTTTTGCCAAGTGAGAATCCGACTCCTCAACTTGCCAGTAAAGACGAGCATTTGGGAGACCGGATATACTAACATAGCAATAGCACAACCATCAACTTGGGACCAATCAGGCCAGCCATGCGCGGGCTTTTGCCCTCCCCAACCGGGCCTCTCGGCTACAACCCACGCTGCCTCCGGCGCGACCTCAGCGCTACCATTCTGTCGACGTACATGACGTTCGAGAACCTGTTAAACATAACCACCGGAGACGCCAGCGCAAACATCCGGCTCTTCCAGGACGAGCTCCAGGGCCGGGCCGCGAGCGGGTTCCCCGGCATGCACTCGGCGGGCCACTTTGGGGTGGGCGGCGAGGCGGGCGACATCTACTCGTCGACCAACGAGCCGACCTTCTTCCTCCACCACGCCATGGTCGACCTGATGTACTGGGTCTGGCAGTCGTTCCACCTGCGGGGCGGGATCGCGTACGAGATCGCGGGCACCATCACGTCGCGCAACAGCCCGCCCAGCCGCGACGCCCTCAAGTCGGATCCGGTCGACCTGGGCGGCGGGCTCCTCGGGGCCGAGACGAGGCCCATCTCAGACCTGCTGGACACCCAAGGTGGTGCGCCGTTGTGCTACATGTATGCTTGAGGTGGCGCTTCCTGGATCTCAGTGGCGTAGTAAAACCCAGGCTGCTTCGGGGCAGTCTCGGTAGAGCAGGGTGGTACAGATCTGTGCCCAGCCAATGATGAGATGAGAATGAAGGTTTAGGCGTCAAGAAGGACGGGCTGGAAGGCATTGAATTGGGTGATGAGCCTAAAAATCACACCAAATCGACGTGCATTAGCCTCCTGCGGGAGGCCTGGTTTAGTGGTTTGTGATGGTGGATGGAACAGTGCGAGGTGGCCGAAAAGGCAAATAAATACACGTTGGGTAACCCATCCGCCCCTTGCCCATCGACGGGCTGGAGCTAAGTTTGACGACCAGGATAAAAATGCCTTGATGACAGCCCAAACTCTCCCGACAATTCCCTTTGCCCCAAACCTGCCGGTTTGGCCATGGCGTCGACCCTCAAGACCGGCCCGTCGACGTCGGGGCTGCAGGTGCTGGCCATCCCCGGCGTCGTCCTGCTCGTCTCCTTCCTGGGCTACAGCTCGCAGTGGCTCTTCAACAGCGCCGCCGACCTGGGCCCCGGCCCGCTAACCAAGACCCAGACCGTCGTCTTCAACGCCCTCCTCCTCAACCTGTGGTGGAACTACTACAAGGCCTGCACCGTCAACCCAGGCACCTACATCCTCCCGAACCCTTTCTCCGACGAGCCTTCCTCCTCCTCCTCCGCCACCGACAGGCCCTCCCCTCCCCCCGCCGACCCGACCGATGACGCAAAGAAGCCGGGGCAAAAGCAGACGCAGAGCAGCCGGCGCGAGCAGCGCGAGAGGCAGCTCGAGCAGCTGCAGCGCTGGTGCAAAAAGTGCGCCGCCCCGAAGCCGCCGCGCGCCCATCACTGCCGGCACTGCCGCCGCTGCATCCCCAAGATGGACCACCACTGCCCCTGGACCGGCAACTGCGTCTCGATGCAGACCTTCCCTTACTTCCTCCGCTTCCTCGCCTCCACAAACGCCGCGCTCTGGTACCTCGGCCGCCTCGCCTACCTCCGCCTCCGCGGCCTCTACGACGTCCGCAACCTGCCCGCCTACCTGGGGCCCCCGACCTGGGCCCTGGCCCACCTGACGTGCGTCTCCCTCGTCTGCGCCGGCGTCTTCCTCGCCCTGGGGATCCTGCTCGCCACCACGGCCAAGGCCTGGGTCCTCAACCGCACCATGATCGAGGACTGGGAGGTCGAGCGCCACGAGGCACTGCTGGCCCGTCACGGCGTCGGCGGCCGCCGGTCGACGTGGTGGGCCACCGACGACGACGATGACGACGAGACGGACGCGTCGGGCGGCGGCAGCGAGAGCGAATTAGACGAGGATGACATCCCCGTCGCCGGCATGCCCACACGCCGCGTCGAGTTCCCCTATGACATCGGCGTGTGGGGCAACATGTGCCAGGCCATGGGCACGCGCAACCCCCTGGCCTGGTTCTTCCCCTTCTCGGGCGGGCCCGTCGTGTCCGCCGCCGGCCGCGGCCCCGGCTGGGACTGGGAGGAGAACGGGTTCAACCGGCGCGAGGGCATGTGGCCGCCGCCGGACCCGGAGAAGCTGCGACGCGCGCGCCAGGGCGGCTGGCCCGCGCGCCGCAACGGCAGCGAGGGGGACGCGGTCACGGCCGCGTCCTGCTCCAGCCCCGAGGACATGAAGGCCGCCTTCAGGGCCAGGCAGGAGCGCGACCTGCTCCGGCGCCGCAAGGGGTGGAGCCAGCAGCCGTCGGGCATCATCGCCGAGCTGGAGGAGCACGAGGGCCTAGAGGTGCTCGACGGCGACTACCCCGGGGACCAGGGGGGCGAGGTGGGCGACGAGGACGGCGGCTACTACGAGCAGGGCATGGATGGCGAACCGGGCTGGACCAACGCCGATGGCGATCGGCTGCGGGACTTTGGCGTCGACGAGGACGCCGAGGAGGAGGACGATGTCCCCATTGCGGAGTTGCTCCGCAGAAGACGAGCTGCGACGCAGGATAAAGACACATGATAGTTTTTGTCACCTGATAGAAAATGTATACATTCCGCTTGGATAAATCAAGTTCATTCTCTCGACATACGTCAGCCGAGCATCTCTATGCCAAAGATCACACCAAAACAACATCATGAAAATTTCTACCGCCCACGAGCGGGAACCAACGCGGGGGCTGCTCTAAATAACCTATCTACAATGCATCTCGAACCCTGGAGCTAGTCAGACTGAGCGAGCCTATGGACGAAACGAACAAGAAACAAAACCGCAAAAAAAAAAAAAAAACAAGGGCTGCTACGCCGCATCTTCACCAATCGTCGTCATGGTCCTTCTTGGCCATTGCGTTCTTCCGGGCCAGAAGCGCGTCCGCAAGACTTCCAGCCAGGCTGGGCGTCGGCGTGTTGCTGCGGCTGCTGTCAGATCCGTTCAGGCTCATGCCAGAGTCGCGAGCCTGTAGGTTGACGGGCTTCTTGCCCGCAGCTGGCCGTTTCGCGGGCGGCAGTGGCTTCTCTCTCCCTGCCCCATTCTGCACAGGCGGCGCCGGCGGAGGCGCTCGGGCAGCCACGGGTGGGGGAGCTTGCTTCTGCTCCTCGACATATGCGGCGGGCACCCAAGCCTGTTGATCTCCCTTCTTGGCCAGCCACCAACCTAAAGACGGAAAAAAGAGTGAGTTAGCCAAACACCGCTCGCCGGATCGGTGCCCCTAAGGCAGGCAAAGAAAAAGTATTGTCACAAAACATACCATTGTTCTCCTTTTGCACAACTTCGATCAGTTCCCCTTTCTCGATGGACATCTCATTCTCCTTCTGTCCAGCAAAGTCGTACAGCACCTTGGCCATGATTTTGGCCTTGGCAGGGGGGGCTGCCGGGGGAGGGGGAGGTGGCGCGCGGACGGCAGACGCGGTCGGCTGGGCAGCGCGCACCGGTATGCTCGCCGTGGCTGCCGCGGGCATGACCACGGGGTTTGCCTGTGCGCGGGGCTGCGGGACGGGCCGAGATGACACTGCTGCAGCCGCAGGTGTAACCGCGGGTCGGGCCTGGGGCGTGCGGTTCGCCGTCGCCCTCGATGGACGCCCGTTCGGGCCGCCAGGCTTGATGAGCTTGCCCCGAGTAATGGGTCGCGCCGGCACAGGCTTTCCCTGTGGTGTCGGACGCGAGCCCGAGTTTGGAGGCTCGCCCTGTTGCGTGTGCACCCCTCCACTCTTGTAGTAGTCCACGGGTAACTGTGAGTCCTTGAGAACCTTGACCAACTGCATCTTCCCAGGCTTCTTGGCATATTCAATGGACTCGGCGATCTTAAGGTTGAATCCTCCGGGCATGACCTTCTGCATGTGGGTGAACAGCTCTGTCTTGAACACACAGTTGAGGAGCGGATCTGCTTCTTGTGGCGACCCGATTCCGAGCGAGAACCAGTCGTCACGACAAGTTGATGCTCCAACAAATCGGATGGCGCCAAGGGGAATCGCCTTTTCCGTCGATATTTGGACCTGGCCTCCAGTCAACATCTGCGCAATAACGTAGAACTTGCTGTTCGTGACGATGAGCATCCGAGGGCTAGGCTTGCTCGAGCGACCGAATTTGGCCTCCAGGATCTCACCCCTGCACGAGAACACGGCCTTCTCATTGCTGCCCAGCCCCATCGAGGTGCGAATGTGGGAGCCTGGGCCGGTCGAGGCGTTGATGCCCAGGTAGTCGCCGAGGAAGCGCCGGGAGCCGAGCAGACTGTATCTACGTCTTTCCTTGCGTCCTTGTAGCACCGAGTGTCCCTGATCCCGCAGCTGCAAATACTCGGCCCCGGTCCTCTTCTTCCGCCAGAACCTCTGGATGCGAGTGGCAGACTCGGCCCTGTAGGCCAGGTACGCCCTCCACATGCGCTGGATGCGCGTAGCCATGTTGTGCCAGTATCGGTCACGCATGTGCTCCAGAGCGAAAAGCGTTTCGGGCGACTTGATAAAAGCTTTGGTGACACCCATCTGCCACTCTTCCTGTGGGATGCTAGTATCCTTGAGAATTTGCTTCACAGCGGCCTCGTACGAGCCCTGCCATGTGTACTCGCCCGCGTACGAGGTCGCGGGTGACAAGAGGAAGAAGCGATCGACGAACTTCTCAAAGGACTGTCGGTAGGCGAAGCCTGCGCGGCGGATGCGAACGTTCTCCTGCAACCCAAGATACTTGATCTGGTGCAAAACGTTGGGCACGTTGTACTCGGTCGGGGATTTGTTCTCGTTGGGTTTGATTGTCCGGATGTATGATGGCTGACACTTCATGAGGGTCTCGACGAGCGCGTTGGCCGAGGTGCGGATCCTATCACCAGCGGTCGGCGGCAGCTTTCGGTTGTCCTGGTCGACCTCGTTGGGGAACAGAGTGTGCACAAAGTGGTTCTGGCTGTACTGGAACAGGCCCAGCAGGCCTTTCAGCAGCTGGTCCTTGTTCTTATCCGTTATTCCGTCGACGGTGTACGCGACGTCGCCGGCGTAGTGCTTGATGATGAAGCTGCCCTGGCGCGGCGTGAGATGTGGGTGTGACATGCCATTGACGCTCTGCATGAATGTGCGATCGCAGGCGGCAGGGTCGGCATGCGCCGTCTTTGTGGCATCCTTCATGGCCGACAGGATTCCAGGCGGCCGGATGTTTTCGATCAGTTCGCACACGACCTTGTTGTCGAAGTACTTGATAGGGGTCCATTTGATCTGTTCCTTCGCATACTCCTCCTGCTCCGTCTTGAGGGTGAGTTGGATGAAGATCTGCTGCAGCTTCTCGTTGACATAGTTGATGCACAGCTGCTCGAAACTATTCTTCTCGAAGATTTCGAACCCGTAGATGTCCAGGATACCAATCGTGTTGGTCGTCTGCTGTCGAGCCTTGAGCGACTGGTTTACTCTCTCCACGATCCAATCGAACAGGTTGTTGTACAGAGCCTTGGCCAGCGCATCGCGGGTCGCCGTGGCCTGCGAAACGTTTGCGGGAGACTTTATGACCTCTCCATCTCTGGGTGTAAGTATCCTGATGGTGATGGCGTTTATCAACTGCTGGGAGTCAACCTCCATCAGGTAGGCCAAGAAGTCGACCACGGACTGATCCGAGACAGTCGCGTACCCGTCGTCGCCCTCGCGGAAGACCAGGTTGCCCGTCCACAGGATGGCGGCCAAGATACGGAAGACATTGTCCTGTTCCTCCTGGGAGAGACCAATGACTTTCATGGCGTTCAGTGTGTCCTGGAACTCAGCCAAGTCGTCTATGCCATCAACATCGAGACACTTTGACCTGCTAGTGTACAGATACGTCTCAGGCTTTTGGATACCGAAAATCTGGCGGTAGTTGTCCGAGGCGCCTTTGGTGAACTGGTAGAAGATGTGGAAATTGCGCTCGTTCGTGATCTGGCCAACCACCCTCGTCTTCTCTAGCAGGTAGTTGGTGATGTCGGCACCAACAGGCTCGCCCAGGTCGTTGAAGTGTATTTGCAGATACTTGCCAAAGCGCGACGAGTTGTTGTTCCGCAGCGTCTTGGCGTTGCCGAAAGACTCCAGTAGGGGATTGGTAGCCAGCACCATGTCTTTGATCTGCTGGATGTCGCCACCCTCGCCCCCCGACACATTGGCAATGTACTGCATGATGCGCTTCGCAGCTTCGGTCTTTCCCGCACCAGACTCGCCCGAGATGATGACGCACTGGTTGTCCTTGTAGGCCTTCATGTTGTAGTAGGCCGACTCAGCGATCGCGAAGACGTGCGGTGGCATCTCGAGGCGGTTCTTGCCCTTGTAGCTGTCGAGCACCTGGTCCGTGTAGATGCCGAGATCCCTGAACGGGTTGACCGACACCAGCACATGGCCGATATATGTGTAGATTTCCCTGCCCTCGAATCTCTTCTTCAAGTTCTCGTTGATAGCCTCGTTCGACACCTTGCTCAGCAGGGTGAGATCCGAGACGCCAATCTCCTTCTTCTTGCCCGTGTCGAACGTAGCCTTCTGGGGCCTGCCGCCAGCGCCTGAGCCGCCGCTAGCAGCGGCGCGCTCCTGCCTGGCGGCTTTGTCCTTCCCTCGCCGCGTGATCGCCTTGGAGCGCGAGCGGGCATGTCAGCAAGGCGACAGCGCCCGGAGCAATTGCGACTCGCAGGGCTGCACTCACCATGGCGGGTTTCCCCTCGTATTGTGGTCGCGGCTACAGCAGCAATGGCGGGCAGGGGTAGCTGAGCTTCCTTCGGGCCGGAATGGCTAGCCTGGGCGTGTTTGGCCTGCTCGCAGAGAGTCGCTGGAGTCGCTTTAATGATGAGGATGAGTGGCCAGTCAATGGTGGTTCCGACAGTTTGTTTGGAGTGTTTGCGCGGGGGTGGGTGGCCAGGCTGTGGCAGTGGTTCGTGGTGAGTCGGCTGGTCGGTCGGTGAGAGATGGCTTCGCCTCGTCACTTACGAAACGTCCAACTTTCGCCGGTGCCTGACTGGCGCCGGGATGGATGAAGCAAGGGCCTTGCGCGTGCCCTTGCCAGTGACGAATTGCCCCACCTAGCGGCCTCTCTGCCCGCCAATGCTTACTGCGCCTCCCGGCCACACGTGGCTACGCCACACCCCGACGTGGCATCCAACCGAAAGCTTTGTCGCCCGCGTCGCACAGCCACAGTCATTGGCGCCGTGATTCCAATGCCGCGTCAGGATGTGGCGGGGCCGATGACGGCCGCTCGCACATGCCGGTATCCGTCCTTGACCTTGTGTCCGCCGTGCGCCGGTTGCGACCCACTCCGCACTCTCGACGCTTCGGTCCGGCCCCACAGACAGCTGTCGGTATTTTCATTCCATCTTTTGTTTCCAACATGCTTGATGGTAAGCGTCTACGTATCCATTAGTTACATGTCTTCATTTTGCCACTTGCCCTTGCCTTGCCTAGTCGAAAGCGAATAGCAAAAAAGGTAAAATACCTAGGTAGGGAAGGGAATGGGAAAAAATACAAGAGAAAAGCGTCATCTACTAATTTCTTCCAATACACATTCTGCCCTACATGGAGTTATATTCTCCTTCATTACAACCCATAACATGTCCTTTTTCATTATTATTGGAGATGTCCGGGCGTACGGAAGTACTGATGTCTACCGATCAAAAGTCTCGTGTAAGCCAAGTTTATTGTGCCTTCAACCATCCACTACTACACATTCTGTTCAACAGTGGCACAGTGGGTATCTAAAGCTTGCATCATTACCTGGTACTTCATGGCATGCAGTAACTATTCGAGGCGTGGTTAGAAGTAGATTTGTGTGCATGCTCAGTCTTCCACTCCTATCGTCGTATTTGGCTGCAGGTATCTCGAGCATGCAACATTACTTAGTCCTTGGCTTCATGGCATAGAGAACCTATCTGTGAATTCTATGTTTATGGGCAGTTCTGTGCATACCCGTTCAGAGCATGAAGTCAAGACAGGGCGGGCATGCTTGTTGGCAGATGGCAGTATGGGCTATCGACATGACAGGAGAGAGACCACAGAAACAGAAGATCTAGTCCAGGCAGGCAGCTAGACAGACAGACAGACATCGATCAAAAGTTCTGACGCCCATCATTCATATTGGCTCGGGCCACGCAAAACAATAGGCCTACCATTCCCTTCCTATGTCATGGTACTCAGATCACCATGGAGAGACAAGGGAGCCAGGTGGATGTGTCGATTCGTATCTTAAGCAGCGAACGCTTCGCCGGAAAGCACCAGTCGGGGGCTCTGCGATGCGCAGCTGGGCCTTCTTGACGATCCCCCCAGTTGAGACTTCTCCAGCCGCCCGTTGCCAAGACGTTCGTCACCCCTGTTCCTGGAGCGGCGCCTCCTTCATGGAGGCGGCGCCCAGTCGTGTCTCGCAACTCGATCGCCGTGACAGGCTGGGCCAAGTTGCCCACGCATCTGGGGAATAGGGATCGGAGGGAGTCAGGAAGCCTCAAACCAGCTCTCGTCCACGCTCGCCCGGGGGCCGCGACAGGAGGGCCCTGCTTGATCACTTGGCGCCCAGCACAGAGCGATAGGGTTCTCTCAACCTGACGAGTCCATGGCCGATCACCTCTGCGATGGTGAGACACATCATCGGTTAACCTTAGTAAACACCCTCGCTCGGCTGCAGGGCTTAGCACATGGCGCCGCCAGCGCTTCCGCCAGCGTAGCAGCATGGGGGCGGGACCGCGGGGCGGAAGCCGGATGGTATTCTGAGCTCAGGGGCGGTTTTCCCTCACTTTCCCATGATTCGAAGGAAGAGATGCACATGGCTGAGACGAGACTTGCCGGCGTCGGCTGGCGCTAGCGATCATACATGTGGGCGGCTCTAGGTAGGACGGATGGTACCTTGGGTTACAACCTAGATGGCTACTGGCGCCCTCGGAGAACATGAAAAAAAAAGAACAAAAAATCCCCGGACGTGCAGCACGCGAAACCACACCAGTCGTGGCCGCAAGACTAGCGCCCTCTCGAGTGGGAATCTTGCGCCCAAGGCTGCACCAAGGTGTTTCGCCCCGACTGTTTCACAGGGACATCCCTAGTCGGGCCCTTTTGGCGTTTCCCCTCATCAGGAGAAGTCAGCCCCACACAGTGTGCTGCACAAGACAGCCACGCGGTTTGAGCCAGGCGGGCCAGGAGATGGGATTCTTGAAACCAGAATGCAATTTTAGGGGGCAAAAGGATGGGAATCTGCGATTTACCGCCGTTGGGCGGGTCAGATCGGCGGCAACCTCGACCCCGTGCCCGCCGTTGGAAAGATTTCCAGCTCCTCCTAACCAACCCAGATCTGACTCCGCGCGAGATGATGGAACTTGGAGCGGCTCGACGACGAGATCCCTAATTCGCTACCCCTGATGAACTTGCATCCGGACGACGGGATAAAATACATCTTTCCCACACCGACATGACGGGTGGTGCAAGGCATAGAGAGGTCCTAGCAGCAGCCAAGCGTACCCAGGTTGTGGACATTGGATGGTCGAGATAGTTTGGTTTTTCCCCTATTCCATTTTGCGAGTTCGTCCAACACTGCCGATGCCACCCCTACCGACCCCGACTCCCCACCTCATAGGACTAGGTAAATCCTATATGTCTGTGTCGGCGGCGTTTTGATTCAAGGCGGATGTTTCCTCGTTGCGCCTTTGGTGGTTCGTTACTTACTGCAACTAACCAACCTAGGTGGACACCCAAGTACTCAGCAGGCCCAACAGAGCTATCATGGAGACGGTCGCACCGCCTTTAGGCTGGGGGTGGGCGTGTGTCTTGCTGCCTGGTGGGAAGACAAAGCAAAGGCAGACAGTCGGCTGCATGTTATCGGACTTCCAGGGTCTCCAGCCCCTGTTGCATGGTCTCTGTTGTTTCTTCTTTCGGAGAGCACGGACGCACGTCTTGGGCCATCGGAGGAGCCGCGTGGGGATACGCAGATTGGACGCTCTTTGGAGAAATTAGAGTTGCGGAGCCCCGTGCAAAAAGGAGCAAAAAGCTTCCACAGAGAGCTAGGGGGACGCTGCGGCTCCCACGCGATAGTGATGGGTTACCGCCAACGCTAAACGTGCACCAATCGAGGGCGATTCCCTCCGATCGACAGCTGGCAGACTAATTCTGTGCACGCAAATCTGGTTGCGTGGGCTCTGCAGCGCTGAGGGGACGCAGAGATCGGCGAAACAGCCTGGCCACTTGCTCGCAGAGCACATCGTATGTATTCTAGCCCACCACACAACCGTTTTACGAGCATGGATGGGATGACGGCAGGGCAGGCAAGCCAGCATGCTCTGTAGTCCGACCACACTTTACCTCACCGGCCCGGCTATGGCGAATTTCCGGGAGGCGACCATCGTTTGAGCCAAGGGGGCCTTGTTCAAAACCAGCTTCATAGGCGAGCCTCGGGCGGTGGAGAGAGCCACTTATTGCTTGATACCTATGTGTGCTACAGTTTGCCGTCGAGCCCCAGTCGGATAGAGAAATCTGAGACTCGCAGGAGTGGCGGTGGGCCAGGGTGGCCGGCCAAGGGCACACAACCCACGCTTCAGCCACGGTGAGAGGTAGCGAGCTGACGACCCATGAGATTGGGTCGTTCGTCGTCTGCAGCCGCCGTGCAGCCAAGCGCCCCGGACATTTGATTCCTTCTCGGAACGAGACCAACCCACGAGGAGGGGACCAGGGGCCAGCAGAACAAACGGCTACGAGAGAAGGTGTGCGAGGGTGGATTGCCGACCTGTTGCGACGCCAGCCCGCCCACCATCGTCTTCGATTCGATCCTGCGAACGTGCCAGGCCCATTTGGGCGATGCCGTTGTTGACAGCTGCACTGCTGCACACGCTAATAAGCGCCCGTCATCGCCGCCATCCTGGGCCGCAGCCTATTCTTGGCCGTGGTTGGTGTGCCGCATCCATCGCTGCGCGATGGATGCAGGCAGGCCCCGGCGCCTGTCCAATAGCAGTGATTGGTGGGGCAGGCGACGGCGTGCAGAAAAGCGGCGCAGGTCCCCCCAATTGATGGTGCAACTGGGGCTCAATGGTTCGATGGTCGCGTTGCCCAACCTAAATAGATGGTGCATGAGGTTTTTGGTGTGCCGATACCCCAGGTTTTGGACAAGGCTATTACAACTGCAAAAGGACGCGCGACGACGACACAGGACGGTAGAGCTGCACGCTTCTCTCTCGTCCGTTCAATCCCATGGCGCGCGGTCGATGACAGGAAACGATCCGGGATTCAATCGGATCTATTGCCTTTGCGGTTTGGTCGCCGGTTTAAGCATCTTTTAGCCCCCTGTCGCAGCTGAAACACCAGCGTAGCGGCCAGAGGCCCCTCATCAAAGCGCCTCCGACACGGCTCGTCTCAACTCCAACCACGGTGTCGGCCTCGATCGGACCAGCTCCTGACACAGGCCCACCGCCGGTGCGAAACTCCTTCCAGCGTCTGATCAACCTTTGCGCCAAGAGGGCATAATCCCTGACGCCTGCAGGCCGCCGTCGCTGGCCACATCGAAGAGAAGCCTCGTCGCTTGCCCACCCACACTCCCTGCCCAGGAACCGACCACCCCTATCCCGTCCGACTCGCGCGAGGGTCCGAAAGAAGAAGAACAGAAGGAAAAAATAGACCAGGCAAAATACCAGACAGCCAGCAGTCTCCCTCCCCCTGCTTCCATCCCAGCGGCCACAAACCTTGGCCAGCCTGCGCCCGTGGACACCTCACGCCCCCCCCCCCCCCCCCCCCCCGTCGTCAACCTTCACACCCGCGTGCTGCCACTGGGCTGCTCGTGCGAATCCGTTGTGAAAGAAATACCAGTTGGGATTTGGAGGTTTCATGGTCGGCTGACACCCGAACGGGTTGCACGGTGCACACCAGTCCCGATTCCTCATCACTCGCCCTCTCCACCATCGTCCATCTGTGCCCCCCCTGCCTTCGGCCCCGCCTCGTAGCCCTCGTTCGGCTGACAGGTCCACACCCTGTCTCTGCTTTTCCTTTATGATCTTTGTGCCCACCCTCCTCGCTGCGGCTCTCCAGGTCTCTTCCTCTCTTTCTGTTGATGTGGTTGTTTCCTGAGCCCCAGGTCCCCCAACCCTTCCTTTCCATTCCCTTCGCTGCTGGCTCAGATCGCTCTTTATATTACCGGAGTCGACTTCTCCAACTTTATTCTCGTTCTTCCTTTTCATCGCCGTCGCCGCCTGCCTGTTCGTTTTACGGTGTCGGAAACATTTACCTACATTGTAATAGGGGGAGGATAGGAGAAAAAGAGAAGGAACTTGCTCGGGTATTGAGAGGAGAACATCGGGCTTGGAACGAGTCTTGCGCGCGCGCCACCGACGACGACAGAATCCGCTCTTTTACCGAACCCCGACAAAGCCACTGCTGCTTCCCACTCCCGACTGGCCGACCGGCCTCCGGCTCCTCGGTCGACAGAGACGTCTGCACTGTCGCAGGTCGACACCTAATACAACCGGTCCGGATAGACAAGAGGAGGAACTACCGCCAAAATGGGCGAGTTCATACACACACTGGGGAAGCAATTCACCCCACAGAAGCTCGCCTTTAATGTCCTCTTCTGGAGCTTTCACTGGGCCATCTTCGCCTATGGATGGTAAGGGAGAACAACGGTCTCTGGTGCTCTAATTTGCGATTTGACCGACTCGCTAATCTGTCGTCCTCTTGATCCAGGTACAAGCAGAACGCAGATGCTAGGCTGGCGCCGCTCAACACCCTCACGTTCTCCGTGTGGATTTCTCGAGGCGCTGGTCTGGTGCTCTCAGTCGATGGCATGATTATTCTGCTTCCTGTGTGTAGGACGATCATGAGGTGGATCCGGCCCAAGGTCAGGTTTATTCCTTTCGACGAGAACATCTGGTTCCATCGTCAGGTCGCCTATGCCATGCTTCTCTTCACCGCCATCCACACCGCCGGTCACTACGTCAAGTAAGTTCCTTCCTGTCTGCGGCGAAGTGCTGAGCGCCAGAGTGAAGCACTAGCAAGGCGACTAACCATCCCAACACTCGCAGCTTCTTCAACGTGGAGAAGAACCAGATCCGTGCCCAGACTGCGCTCCAGATCCATTACACGCAACCTGGTGGCGCTACTGGGCACATGATGCTCCTGTGCATGCTGCTCATGTACACGACGGCCCACGCCCGCATCCGCCAGCAATCGTTCGAGACCTTCTGGTACACCCACCACCTCTTCATCCCGTTCTTCCTTGGCCTGTACACCCACACTACCGGCTGCTTCGTGCGCGACACTGTCGAGCCCATCTCCCCGTTTGATATGGACCAGTTCTGGAAGCACTGTATCGGATACCAGGGTTGGCAGTGGGAGCTCTGGACTGGTGGCTTTTACCTGATCGAGCGCCTGTACCGTGAGATCCGTGCCCGCCGTGAGACCAAGATTACTCGTGTTGTTCGCCACCCATATGGTAAGTTTTGCGGAGCCATGGCCCCATTTACATTCTCACTCGTGCCATGTTTACTAACTCTTGTTGCCCAGATGTCGTCGAGATCCAGTTCTCCAAGCCCTCGTTCCGTTACAAGGCCGGCCAGTGGCTCTTCCTCCAGGTGCCTGCCGTGTCCAAGTACCAGTGGCATCCTTTTACCATCACTTCCTGCCCGTATGACCCCTACGTCTCGGTCCACGTCAGGCAGGTCGGCGACTTCACCAAGGCTCTCGGTGACGCGGTCGGTGCCGGTGCTGCGCAGGCCAAGCTGTACGAGGGTGTGGACCCCATGGGCATGTACGAAGTCGCCCTGCAGAACGGTCAGCAGATGCCTTACCTCCGTATCGACGGTCCCTATGGTGCCCCCGCCGAAGACGTGTTCGAGAACGAAATCGCCGTCCTGGTCGGTACTGGTATTGGTGTGACGCCTTGGGCCTCTATCCTGAAGAACATCTGGCATCTGCGCAACGGCCCCAACCCCCCGACCCGTCTCCGCCGTGTCGAGTTCTTCTGGATTTGCAAGGACACCAGCTCCTTCGAGTGGTTCCAAACCCTGCTCTCGTCTCTTGAGCAGCAGTCGTCCGAGGCTGCCCGTTTACCGGGCGGTAACGGTATCGAGTTCCTGAAGATCCACACCTACCTGACCCAGAAGCTCGACATGGACACGACGCAGAACATTGTGCTCAACTCGGTTGGTGCATCGCTGGATCCCCTGACTGAGCTCAAGGCCCGCACCAACTTTGGTCGTCCCAACTTCCCCAGGCTATTCGCTTCGCTTCGTGACGGTATCCTCGACAGGACTTACCTCACTGGCCTGGAGGGTAGCATGAAGACCACGGTCGGAGTTTACTTCTGCGGTCCTACGGCAGCCGGTATGTATTCACGCCATCTCTCCTCACCTACACATCATCGGCCTCTGCTCAAGTTTGGTGTACTGACTTCCTTCTCCTCCAGCTCGCGACATCAAGAAGGCATGCGATTCCGCCACAGTACGGGAGGTGGACTTCCGCTTCTGGAAGGAGCACTTCTAAACTGGGCGTCTTGCGTCCCGCTCTCTTATTATTCTTGGGCAATTTTAACGCCAACAAATCCACCCTTTGCAATTTTGGAAACTCAATATCCTCAATATACCTGTGGTAATGCCACCAAGGCCCACCCACCCATATTCCAAAATTTGTGACCGGGAGAAGCGCGAGGGTGACGGAATGGCTCCCAGCCAAAGTGGGCGCAGCGATGGGGGCAGTTGGAAAGAACCCTTTTTGCTTGATGCATTTAAGCAGATTTTTTTTGTTGACACAACACAGCCTGTATGTTTTGGTCTGACTTCATTTGCTTGCAGTTTATGTCTTATTGCACGAAAATACCTTGGATTTGCTTCTTCTCCAGCCCTCCCGCTGTACTAAAACTCACCCCCTGGCCTTTGATGAGCGCGAACGGGCAATCCACGCCGGAAAGCGACCGTTTATTCACACTTGACCTCAGCAGGCAGCATCTCCCTCCACCGCCTTCTACCTATATTCTTCACATGTTTTATCTTTTCCTCCATGACCCTTGGGATCCTGATAGCCCATGACTCTTCGTCATATATACCTACTTACTTCAGTATTTTGCGCATCTTCTCCCTTTTTCACCATCACAGTCATAAACTCTTCTACTACGTCAATACGAACTGATGCATATCCTGATGCATATCTCTTATAACAATGTATTTGTAAAGCCAGTGTCCCCCATTTCCTTCACATGACTGAATTCTTCTGATGGCTCAGTTGTTCGATTTTGATCTCATTGGTCGTCTGATGTGAAAACCGATGAATTGCAGAGCCTCTTAGTTCTAGCTGAGGTAATCCAACGTGGGTGTTGGCTTCGGGTCGCAACTCATCTCATCCCTTTCTTTTGTCGTTTGTCGTTCCCCCCAAACCATCTAATTCCCTTTGCTCGACATTTGAGGCAAGGCGGCAAAATAAACCAAGCAGCCTAGCCCTCCTAGGCAAAATCCGAGGGGCAAGTGCGCCGGATATGATGTTGCCGCCCGGCCGTTCCTGGGGCAACATGGCTCCCAAACGCCAGCCGTTCCAAAGTGGCAGGGCCCGCTCTTTATCACCCACCAGCGGCAGTCTGGTACCACACGGCGAAGACCTGCCCCAAATGGGCGGTTCTTGCCTGTTGCTGTTTCCCCTGGCACTTGGATCCCGGGCCCCGAAACCCGCTGCATGCACTGCATGCAAGGCACTCCCGTCTGTTTGCCCTGCCGGCCATCCGAAAATCATGGGACCGGCAGGACTGATGAATCTGGGAAAAACAGGAGAGCAAGGATGACCTGAGTTTATCGTCGAGATGAATGATGCTTTTCCTTTTGTGGTGACAGGAGTAAGCACGCTAGAAGGAAGAAGCTTTCGCTAAGAATGGCTCTTGCCTCGATACCAGTCCCGCGGAACCCGGGATGGGTGCGGGAGAGGGACGCAGGCCCGCACTGAGCCTCGCTCGAGGTCGCAACCTGCCACGCGAAGCACCTGGCCCTCAACACCCCCAAAAGTACACTGCACGAGCCACAGCAAGAACCTAGGCGTCAACATTGTTTGGCTCCATTGTCGCTGGCGCTTTTGACTTGTCACCTCCTCGTCGCACATGACGCGCGGGGCGTGTGCGGTCAACACAAGGAAGCGAAGAAGGGGGTCGGGTCGATGCGGCGGTGGAATGGTGGTCCTCTCCACACTTCAAAAGGAAGCCTCCTTCCCCCCCAGCATCTCCGCGGGCGGGCGTCTTGGCGCCCACGTCCATCAGGCCATTTGTTTCGTTTGACAGCTCGGAATCGAACCACCTCGCATCGATCGCGCGGCCCGCACGCCCCCTTTCTTCCCCCCTTGCACCGTCGCCGTCGCCTAAACTGTATGTGAGCCTTATCCCAGGACCCAGGTAGGTACCCCAGAAAAAAAGAGACTAAAAAGTAACCCGGAAGCCGATTGGGGATGGGAACAAAATCAGGTGCTTTTGGGGGACGGATGACATCCCGCCCGAGATTAGGTGCTCGCGGCGAGACCTATGCGCATGCGCCGACGATGGCGCAAGGGTGTCTTTTTTGGCGACTACGGTTAGATTGTGGGATTCTACTCGGTTATGTGCGTCTCTCACCACCCGAGGCTCCAGCTCATCACCGCCGACCGACCGACAACGTTCAATCTCGATCGCTTCTTCCCCTATCAGCTCACCCAGGGCGCTTTCCTGCAGGAGAATGCGCGGGCTTGGACCCTGGGGACTCTCGTGGAAGAGCAGGTGGAGTCATCGGTGCGAAGCTTCCAGGAGGAGAGCATGGGGGATGGGGGGGTTTGAGAGCGCGTGCGAAGAAACAAGCATGCCCATCTGCCGGCAATGCAGTGTGGCGTGACTTACAAACTCGCTCCCCGGCCTGTCAGCCTTCCGTACCCGCTCCCGGATCCCCGGCAGCGTTTGCGAAAGGACAAACAAGTCCGCGGAGAGGCCTGTGGCCGCTGCGTAATTAGAAGCACACCCCGCTCGCTCGCTCGCTCGCAAGTGGGTAGATGGGTGTGAGGGTGATTGGTTGGCAGGTACCTACCCGTCGCCTGGACAGAGAGGGGGCTTGGTAACGGGGAGCTGAGAATGTTCCATGTCCCGCGTCTGGATTTGCCGAAGGTCTTGGGATACACCATGCTGTCGGTGGCATGGAAACAGCGTTCGGGCTGATCTCTGCCACCAGGTTGTGCCGAATGGCAACTGGGATAGCCGTCACTCGCTGGGATGATTAGACCAACTCTGATCCAAGGAGGGGTGCGAGTGGTAGGAAGAAGACGATATCTTGCCGCCTTTAGCCGCTTGGGAATACATGACCACTGTTGACGAAGGGTTTTCTCAGCATCTCGACCCTGTTGGCTTGTTCGTCCAGTCGTAAAAGGTCAACATAGTCACCTGCCACGAGATATCAATCAGCCCCAGGCAAGAAGAGATCAAGACTGATGGGGAACAATGTACGCGGACTCTGGTCTTCGGAGGGGACAGACGCCTGCACTGTCCCAATCCTGGCGCGGCCCGGGTGGAAGCAGCGGGCGGCGGGCACCCAGATCTCGGGAGCTTAGCGAATGACCAGACGCAGGCTGCCCGGATTGACGGCAGTGGTTCATGACTCGGTCGGCGGCACCCAGCCGGGCCAGACGGGCGTTTGGACAAGGCTGCAACTGGGGCGAGGCCAAAGGCCGCTCCGAGCGGGTCTCACCCGCAAATCCCAACCCTTTTCGGCCCCCCCGTTCGAGACCGTCGAAATTTCAATCACAAGGTCCGAAAGGACTTGTCCGGCATTTCTGGGCGTTCTAGGCGTTCGGGGAAATCGAGGACCAGGAAGAATATCGGTGTGTTGGTTCTGTGTTTGTTTTCGTATCGTGTGACCGGCAAAGTGCATGCTGAGGTGGAAAAAAGAAAAAAAAAAGGAAGGCTGGAATCGGGACAAGCCGATATTTTTTTTTATCAGTGCTAGGGTTTTCAGCCTTGGTACCCAATTGCGGCTCCCATCAAGCACGCGACTCGCATATCGACAGCACCCGGACCGAGTTGGGGCCTCGGAAACAAACTAAAGGATCCAAGAACCAACCCCCAGTCATCAAAGATGGTGTTCGCGTGGTATGTTGAAAACCCCGGATCTTGAGCCACGCCGCCCTTTTTACGACCCGCGGTCGCAGCTGCCTCATCAATATAGACAACGGCCCACTGACAAATCGCCCTCCCCGCCGCCAACGCAGGTACCAGGCCAGGCTCGCGGCGCGGCCGCTGCTGACGCAGAGCATCACCACGGCGGTGCTCTTCGCCACGGGCGACATCACGGCCCAGCAGCTGGTCGAGAAGCGGGGCGTCGAGAAGCACGACCTGACCCGGACGGGGCGCATGTTCCTCTACGGCGGAGGTGAGGAGCCCACCCACCAACTCCTTAGCGATTGAGGAATAGTGTTGCGTTTTTCCTCTTGTTTTGTTTTTTTCTCTCTTTCCCCCCGTCGTTGGGCTGTTTGACTGACACTGGGGTCCCCCGACCAAAAAAAAAAGCCGTCTTCGGCCCCGCGGCCACCACGTGGTTCAAGATACTGCAGCAGCGCGTGGTGCTCAAGAGCGCCAACGCCACCATCGCGGCCCGCGTCGCCGTCGACCAGGGCCTGTTCGCCCCGACCTTCATCGGCATCTTCCTCAGCAGCATGGCCGTGCTCGAGGGCGGGAGCCCCAAGGAGAAGCTGCAGAAGAATTACTTCAACGCCCTGACGGCAAACTACATGCTCTGGCCTTTTGTCCAGATGGTCAAGTAAGTTTTCCCTTTTTTTTTCTAGTGCCGATCGATAGTATACTCCGGACTGGAGCAGAAGCTAACCACCGGACCCTTGGTCTTACCCCTACCGCAGCTTCAAGTTCGTGCCGCTGCACCACCGCGTGCTGTTTGTCAACGTCATCTCCATTGGCTGGAACTGTTACCTGAGCTTCCTCAACAGCGGCGGCTCGGGCACTGAGGCGTTCGGGGATGAGGAGAAGCCCAAGACGAAGCCTATCCAGAGAATCTGAGCTGCCGAGAGTCTAGCGAAGGGTGGGCAGAAACAGTAACCCCCATCTGCCGTTATTGGGCTAGTCGGGCCCTTGGATAGACTCGGATTTGCTTCATCATGGAGTTTCTGGCGTATCTGACAATGTCTGCGCCCTGCGCATAGATCGATACTGCAAGGATAGATAGGTATACACTCTTCATAGAATGTAATGACGATAGACAAATTTGGGCTGCGTTACCTACCTGCTTTGCAAAACATGGCATTTCCGATACGTATGCTTGGTCAAGTAATGAGAACATGTCATGGTCATCATCGCGCTTGATATTTGGGCTACCAAGAGGCTAGTTGTGACCCATCTAATCACATATCGAACCGTATGGCACGAATTTTCATCATTTCATAAACATCAGGTGTCCCGGAACATTTTAAAAACAATGGTGGTCCTTCCCGCAGACCGACACCATCACCTGATTTTAGAGGCCTGCTACAACAGAATCGAGAAAGCTTCGGACTTAATCAGGGGGCCTCCATGTTCAACAGAGCAGGCGCCCTGATGGACTTCCCTTTGAGCGCCTCGAGACCCTCACCGCCCTATCCAATCGCGAAGCAGCACGTGGTTAGTGACACGAAGAATGTAGGGTGGCATTGGCACGTAAAGGCTCACATAGCTGATAAGGGGCGAGACCTCGATGCCGGCATCGGTCTCCTCGCTCGTCACAGTGGCGCCGGCGGCCTCGATCCACTTCTTGCCCTGCTGCATGATGTCGCGCTTGCTCGTGTCCGGGTCATCCTCGCCGGTGCCGCGGGCGTTCTTGAGGGGCGAGAACTCGTCCTCGCGGCGGACCTCCATGCAGGCAAACTTGGCCAGCTCCAGCATGGGGAAGACGTCAAACACGAACTGCTCGAGCTTGATGCCGTTGGGTTTGGCAGGCTTGACGGCCTCGCCGCTGGCCAGGTCGACGTGCGGGATCTTCTTGCGCGCCACGTGGTGCGGAAGCTTGCTGGCCCACAGCGGGATCGACTCGAGGAAGCGGAAGCTGTAGTAGTGGTTGACGATGTTGGCGGCGCGGAACTTGAGCACGTCGGAGCCCAGCTTGGCGTCGGTCGCCTCGGCAGTCTCCTTGTCGATCTCGCTGTACTCAACCACGTCGGGCTTGCCGTTCTTGAGCAGGATCAGGCCGACCGACTCGGTCGCGTTGCGCTTGCGCACCACCTTGGTCGCGATGTCGACGTCCTTGGACGCTGCGAACCCGATGAAGACGGGGTCCGCCACCTTGACCAGGCAGTTGTCGACGCAGTAGGCGTGGATGTGCGCCACGCCCCGCTTGCGCATGTCGTCGAGCACGCCCGCCACGACGAGGGCCTGGTAGATGCCGCCGTTGCCATCGGGCGCCACGGCCACACGGCCCTTGTCCTCGAGGATGATCTTGCCGTCATTGGAGATGCAGGGGAGGACGCCCTGCTCAAAGAACATGACGTCGGCCTTCTCCAGCCCAAAGTAGCTGTGCTGCTTGAAGAAGTCCTCGGTCGGCTTGCGCGTCGGGCCCGACGTCATGACGTACCACGGCACCACCACCTTGCCGCCACCGGCCTTGTTGGCCGCAAGCTCTTGGACTTTGCGGATGCGCTCGGCTTGGATCTGGAAGAGGGACTTGGTTGAGGGCAAGCCAATATCGTAGCAGCCCTTAGGAGCGGAGCTGCCCAGACGGGTACCCTGGCCGCCGGCCATGAGGACGACCGCAACCTTGTTCTGGGCGATCAGGTCCAGGCCCGAAGCGTACCAGGTGTCGACGTCAGCCGCGGCAGAGTCGAGGATGCTCGCCGTGGCCGAGTCGGGCAGGGGCTCGAGGACGGGTGCCTTGCCGGCATCATCTGTCTGGGGCGGGTTGAGGGCACGGTCGGTGATCGTATTGATGTGGTCCGGATCGATCTGGGAGAGCTGTTGGAAGAGCGCGGCCTTCTCATCGGCGCCGAGGGAGTCGTAGAAGGTGAAGACCTGGTCCTGACCGGCCTTGGTGTACTTCTCGCGCAGCTGGCCTAGCGTCTCGTCGGACGGCGGAGTAGCTTTGGCGCTGCTACCAAGACCGAGGGCTTGCTTGACGGTGTCCATTGTGGCGATTATCGTAGCTTCGTGGAAGTTTGTTTACTTGGTTTACTTGATATCAAGGGATGTCAGCTGGGGGTTGAGCTCGTTGACGACGAGTGGCGGTGAAATGAGGGGGAACAGAACGGAAAGGAGGAGACAGGACTGCTCAAGACTTACCTCCTCTTTAAGCAGATCACGGAGGTTTCTTTCTGGCTAGCAGCGCCGTTTGGCTGGAGACTAAGCTGACGAACGAATCCATCTGGCACTTGCTTTTGGGACACCGCATGTTGGAGGGGCAGCCCAGCTGAATGGGAGCTGCTCAGGGCAGCCCCCACTGACGTCGGCAGTGGATGGGCCCCGCCACGCCACCCCCCTATTGGATTGGGTTGGTGGGCGTGGCGGGTTCTCCCAGCAGGATTGGGCAGGGGCTCGAACAACGAACACCCGCGCCCGTGCGGAACCAAGGAATAAAAACATGCAAACGATCAGAGGGGAGTTTCTTCAGGCCCTGTCGCGTGTCATCTCATCAACAGACGGGCTCAACGCGTCGGCTTCAATGTGGCGTTGATGCCTAGGGCTGCCTGGGCTAATCAGTTTCGAGGCTAGGGCACCGAGCAGGCTGGAGGCAAGAAGCCGCTCCGACGGCTGGGGCTGAAAACACTATAAATTGCAGGCGGGAGGCCGCAGGGCCTTGGCGAACCCAAATCATTCTCTGCAACAGTAAATTCTTGGTAGCATCGCACCGATAAAGTCCCGCTTGGGTACCACATATTTTCGTGTTTTCTCGTATATTCAAGCCCACCTCAACTCAAGGATGGCCGCAGAACCAGAAGACGAACCCCTCCCCACATCGCCCAGCCGCAGTCCGAGCTTCAAAGGCCACTTGAAGCTGGGTGACTTTGCGTACAAAGACGTTCCGCAAGCCACCCGCAGAAGTGCGCGACTGCTGGGGTTTCAAGCCCCGAAAGGGACACAGACAGTAGCCAAGCCTGATGGCGAGTCGACAGCGGCCTCGACCTCGCCTGGCGGTCCTTCCACCGCAGGCCCGAGCGAGCGGAAACGCAGGAGGACAGAGGACACAGGAGGGGATGCAGCAGAAGACGCACCAGAGAAGAAGGATGAAAGCAAGGACGCCACATCATTAGCGCCCATGTTTCTAAAGGGGGCGGCCCGCTCGGCCCGCTCCCTCGCCATCATGACGAAGCGGCAAAAGACGCGCGCCGCAGCCCCCTCGGACGGCGGCAAGAACGGCAGCGGCTACGCGCCGCCGTCGACCTACGCCCACCTCTCCGGGGTGCCGGACGCGCTGGCGCCGGGCCTGCTCGTCATGTTCGTCGGGCTCAACCCGGGCGTGCAGACGGCCCGCACCGGCCACGCGTACGCGCACCCGACCAACCTCTTCTGGCGGCTCATGCACACGTCGGGCATGACGACGCGCCTGTGCTCCCCGAGCGAGCACCTCGACATGCCGCGCCTCTTCCGGCTGGGGCTGACCAACATCGTGGCCCGCCCCAGCCGCAGCGGCGCCGAGCTGGCCCACCGCGAGCTCGACGCGGGAGTCGCCGTGCTCGAGGCCAAGGCCCGCCGCTTCCGGCCCGAGGCCGTCTGCATGGTCGGCAAGGGCATCTGGGAGTCGGTCTGGCGCGTCCGCCACGGCCGCGCAATCCGCAAGACCGAGTTCAGCTACGGCTGGCAGCCCGAGAGCGAGAACATGGGCACCGCCGCCGGCGTGGCCAAGGCGGTGGCGGCGGCCAACTCGGTCGACCCCAGCTTTGTGTCCGCAGACCTGGTGGGTGAGGGCATGGAGGAGGCGGAGGGGGCGGCTGACTGGGGCGGCGCGAGGATGTTTGTGGCCACCAGCACCAGCGGCCTCGCGGCCACCCTCCCGCTTGTCGAGAAGGAGCGTATATGGAGGGAGCTTGGAGTGTGGGTTGAGCAACGTCGGGCTGAGAGGGAGGCGGCGGCGGCGGCAGAAGCATGAAAGGATGACCACAGTGCCAATTTTTAGGATATCAGTGCAATAATGAAGCCAGCGCATAAGAATGATAAGCGTTCTCCTCCTTGCCAAACTATTCCCTTGATTCCTCCAGACGACCACACCAATCGTCTTCCGAGACCCATGAGCTGCCCTGACTGCCAAAGCTTTAGTCCCACGGAGGGACGTCAGCCTCAGGCTGGTCGCGCTCCTCGTCGAAGATGCGAACCCGAGATGCTTGCTCGGGCCAGAAAGCGGACAGCCCCGCACTGTCTCTCGGCGGCCAGCCTGCTGACCACGTTGAAAACATCCTTGGGGAGTTGCTTTACTTCCAGGTTGCTTTGCATGTGGCTCTCCTGGACAGCCTTGGGAATCACAGGAATCCCCCTTTGAACAGCCCACGCGAGGCAGAGCTAGAATAACAAGTAAAATGTTGGTCAGCTGCTTGGAACAGATTGGAAAAGAAAGGAAGCAAACGCAACTGACCTGTGCTGGGCTAAGCTCGCAGTCCGCCGCGGCGCCAATGATCTAGAATGCCTGTCAGTCACGGATTCCAATACGAACTTGGCCTATTCGTCCAGGGTAGGGGCTCGGCTGTAACGAACCTCTTGATCCTCCGTGGGCGGCGGGACATCCGGGTTGCCGCGCACAACGCCTGCTGGCCTGCACCCGAGAGGTTGATGAGCCATAAGGAGTATTCCTTGCTTTGACGAAAAGTCGAAGAGCTCGTGTTGGGGAAGGTGTCTGAAAAAAAACCCGGTTTTAGTCGACGATCATGGGAGAGCAACGACGAAGCAAAATTTTAAAACGCTCTGGAACTTGAAGACTCACGGGTGAAGCTCGACTTGATTCACGGCGGGGCGGCTACTCAGAACAAAAGTCCTCTGCAGATGGTGTTGCAACTGGGAAGGTGCGATGCTCTCGTGAGTGCCGAGTAGAGCTTTGGTGGGCTTAAGGACTGGTGAACCTAAACGACTAGCAAAGAAATGGGTGCAGGTCTGTCAGTCAGGCAAAACGAGCGCTCCTGCATTGCCGGCGGATTCTTGCTTCCAGGAAGACGGCGAGGTTGACCGTGCAACCCCCAAAGGTTGGCCCCAGCGACAGCCCTCGCCGTTGCGAGTCCAATGCTTTTGGACTAACGAGAGACCGAACCCTCTCAACCGCAGCACTTCCATCCGTGTGGAAAGTCCTAGGTGTGGCCAAGCTGGCCGACTCTGCGTGGGCGACTGCTCGTCGGGTTATCGTGGAACAGACAGATGGGAAGCAGGAGAGCTACTTCGTCAAGGTCAGAGATTTGCGCCTAAAGACGTGCTGTTCCATAGGCGGGATGGGTGGGCGTTTGGGCTACCCAGTTCTGACATGACTCTAATTCTAGGTCTCATTTGGCTATGATGGGAGGGAGGCGCTCAAGGGCGAGTACGAGTCCATCACCGCCATCCACGCCATCAGTCCAGGTCTTTGCCCCCAACCCATCACATGGGGCACTTTCCAGAATGACGACAGTGCGCACTTTTATGTGTGCAAGTTTTACGACTTCGACCTGGATGCCCTCCCGCCAAGGGAGCTATTCTGCAAGAAGCTGGTTCTCCTGCACTCAAGGCATACGTCCCCGGAGGGAAAGTTCGGTTTCCACTGTGTGACATACGACGGAAATATCCCGCAGGATAACACGTGGTGCGACAGCGGGGAGATCTTTTTCTCGCGAGGGCTCAGACATGTGCTGAACGTGCGTGAGGAACGGGCCGGCCCGGACCCGGAGCTCAACGCACTTATTCCCGGGATTTTCGACAAGGTTATCCCCCGACTGCTGTGGCCCCTCGAGCTTCTGGGCTCATAATGAGCGCAAGTCCCCTGCTTGCTTGCTATCGAATATTACAGGCGCTCTAACCCTTGTGATATTAGACGAGCTGGGAAATTGGAGGCCATCCCGCAACAAACTCCAATCATATATCAACGAGTACCACGTTACATGCCCATGTTGGAGCCCAGGCAGGATTATAACGACCGCAATCGGCTATATGGCATGTATGGCTACCCTACTTCTCATACATGGTTTCTGTTTGCGATAGACTGTGTGCTGAGGTGTTTATTTTCCTGTGCAGAAAGTTTAACGTTCACGCGTCCGCCATGTTCTGGCAGGATGATACGTTCCTTAACCTGTAAGAGGCCCAATCCCCGCTTTCCTAGATCATGAGACCTACATGGTTGGCTGATAATGCTACTGAAACAGAGCCAAGGGTGGCATACGTATACTTATCGAGAGATATCCGCAGGGCTATGTAGAGGAGGGAGATGATGGGCACAACCATCAGGAGCCTCCTGTGCGGTAGCAGGGTGGGAGCCTGGCCAGGGTGCATCTAACCGGGCGTCAAGTGGCATGCAGTGTCGAGCTTCCTGCACTCGCAGCCATGGAGCCGGCCGGCCCCGCCCGGCACGGCCGCGGAGACGGGACGGCTAAGGCCGACCCTAAACTCGAGGCGATTCCCACCGGCTCAACCCACGCAACCAGCCTTGAGCACGGCGTCTCCTGGTCAGTCTCTGCGGCCGCCCGCGCTGGAAGGTGGTGGCTCGGCCGATACCGTCGCACGGCGTCACTTCTTCGCCTTGGGAGAGTGGCTCGTCGACAGCGAAGTGATGTGTGCTATAGCGCCGTCTGCGGCGAAACCGGGGCAGTCTCCCGACTTCGTATTCACGTCGGGCCACAGTATCGTGGTGGTTCAGGGGGGCCTGGATTTCAGTGAAGCTTTTGTGCTAGACCGGCAATCACCGCTTGTCTAGACACCCTGACAGTGCTGATGCAAGGCATCGGCGAGCGTTGGTAAGTAGCTGAGTACGAAGCAAGACATCATATACAAGATTTTTGTGGGATTATGAACTACATTTGAAGATAAAGCCAATCAGTGAGGCGTAAGTGCTCTCGATATCAGAGGCGTAACGTAACGTATCAAGCTAGAATCATGGGTATCATGCTTAGGAGTACAACGACTCGCCACACCAGCCGTTTTACCTTCCATCTCCGCGAGTTATGGTACCATCCGACGGGTACCGAACTCCCTTTCATTCCGCAACCCAGCAGCGAGGGCGGGCCGTTATACTGCAAGCACGGCGGCCACGGCGGTGACGACAACCGGCCAGTACCCGAGAGCTTGCAGCATCCGGACGGCGCCGGACTCGTCGTCCTCGCCGCCCGCGGCCGTCGTGCCGTTGGGGAGGGTGCCGTTGATCAAGATGGTCTTGCTGCCCTTGTACTCGCCGATGGTGACGTTCCGCTCCTTCAGGTCGGCCATGGAGCCGTTGCCGATGGTGCTGTCGATGAAGGTCTGGTTGTTGTTCTCCTCGCAGGCGCACGACGCGTACTCGGCGCAGCCGCACATGACGGGCAGGGACGTGGTCTCGTTCCTGTTGGCCGTGCTCGAGCGGTTGCGGTAGTTCCAGTGACTCTGGTACGGGTACATGTGGGCGCCGTAGTACCAGCCCGGCCAAAATGCCAGGGCGGCGCCGCCGAGGAGCACAAAGGGCAACACGCGCGTCGCCGGGAACGACTTGCCGGCCTGCAGCGGGACCTTGGCCCCGCCCGAGTAGGTGCCGGCGCTGTAGGGCGGCGGCGGGCCGCTGCCCTGGGCCGTGCGGCCGCCAGCGTTGGAGTTGGATAGTGATCGCGAGCTGGGGTGGGTTATGTCGTGTTAGTGGCGTGCCGATTCCGCAAAGGGGGAAAGTCACCAGGGGGTGACAAAAGGCGAAGAATAGAAGGAGAGCATACGGAGCTGATGAGCCTGAGGAACCCCTCGCGCCAGATGAACCTGAAGAACCCGAAGAGCCAGAAGAACCCGAACCTCTTGATCCAGACCTAGAATCCAAACAAAAATTCCAGCTGAGTATACTGCACCATCACAAAAGACAGGGAAACTGACAGGCGCGACGACAGGCGGGCAGGAGTGACACTCATTTCTCTGCATGAAAACGGGGGAAAAGGAAAGAAAGTGAAATGACGGAACCGGAGCTTCTGTAAACTTACCCTCCACTAGAACCGCTGCCTCCACCGCTGCCGCCGCTGCTCCTACCGCCGCCTTTGCGCTTCCATAGGTCCTTGGTCGTGCCCAGATCTCGGTCGAACACAGACGGCGTCCTGGAGTAGCGGACGTGCGCGTGGGAGTCTTCGGGCACCGCGGCGGCGCTCACGGCAGAGCCCGACAGGACGGAGAACAGGACGAGGAACGTAGTCGCCTTCATCGCGGCGTAGAATAGTTGGTGGTGGTGCAGCGCGGAAACGCTATGGCTGTATTGGTTGGTTCGCGCCCAATCGACCTGGGCGGCGTCACGATGAATCAGACCGAGGTGTGTCTGTCTGTTGGCTGTCCCGGTTTGCAGAAGGTCTCGGTCGTCGAGATGGTGATGATGTTGGTGATGAGGTGACTTTCAAACTCGACCAGCACGCACAGGGCCTGCAAAGAACTTGGGTCTTTATTATATGAACAAACGACCACACAGGTTCGGCAACCTGTGTCCCCGTGGTTGGGCCCAAAGTGGCGGACAGGGGGCTGTGCTCTTGGCATCCACCAGCTCCCGCAAACGGCCTATGTATTTGGGCCACCTCCGCCATTTTCTCCCTTCTCGGCAGGGGTCTGACGTCCCTTGGCGTCATTCCTTGCACAACATGTCTTAGCAAAACCGAAAATGGCCTGCCAACTTGATTTTCGCGAGACGGAAGATCGATAGTCACTGGTGTCAATGAAGACGGGAGCGCTGGGAGGTAATGATGGCTTGATTAGCACATCAGGCCGTCGCGGGTTTTGGCGTCGACAACAGAGCGAATAGGTGGCGGTTGAAATGACTCCATGTCCTTTTCCCATCTAGCGCATGCACTTCGCCACGCAGATTGTCAAAGAAGCTTAAATCCGATGTTGTCTTTGCGAGCGAATTACATTTGAGCCGGGAGAATTGTTCCCCCTTGGCTGGACGACGATTTATAATCCTTGGCGGCTGGTGGATCCGAAATTCCAGAGGCGCGTGGCGGTTAGCAACGATCATGTGCCTGATCCCACGATGGGGGCGCTGTCCTGCAGGTGGCTTGAAGCTTAAAACATGGCTGTGCAGATATTGATCGATTCCAAACAGCATATCCCGGAAGCCGGGCAGTCGAACTTGACGACGGCGTTGTGTTTGTTTCATACTAAACATTTGGCTCCCACCTGCTGGGGCCTGAATGCCTGTCAGCAATTGGTTCCCTAATCGAATGACCCGCTACCAAGCGTGCCAGCCTCCCCGTCCTGTCAACGCCCCTGCCACAGCCCCAGCTCGGCTCCGTACCAAGAGGTCAGAGCGTGATATTTGGCGTGACTCTCGCTGGGTCCCGTCATCAAAGACGAAATATCGCTGCCTACCTAGTCTCTCAGCCCAAGAATCAGGCAGAGCCGAGGCGGAACAACATTATTAGCTCTCGTCTCTCCTGATGGGCTCGCTACCTCAGGCTTTCCCGTGAGACAGCCGCAAGACTGCTGCCGCGCATCGGAGGCGGTTCCCTTAATCCTTTCTGCCTGTTTCAGCCACCGGTGCGCCCATCCTTCGGAGGCGGCCGGGCCGGTTTCGGCTGGAATAAAGACCGACGGCTGCTATTCACTCAGCCATGGCGGGCGACAGCAACCGTGACAGAGACCAGAGCCTGCTGGACCGTCTCAATGCGCTCAAGGGCACCAATCTGAATTTGGATCTAGACACCTCGCAAAAGTAGTAATGTCTTTCGCCTACCGGCCTCCGTCCGAGTCAAATATTCCACTTAGCTAAGCAGACAACAACGTGAAGCGCGCTCGGGATCCCGATATCATCATTTGCCCCTGCCCCAAAAGAGGCAAGGGATGATGCCCTATCAGCCCGGCTCCGGTCCTTGAGGGAAACTTCCCAGGACGCACCGCCATCTGCAGGGTCCTCCGCCGCATCTCTATCAGCCGTTACCGCTGCTGCGGGCGTCTCCACCCCTCCTGCGCCCGCCGCTGACCTTGGCAAAGGTCCGGTCCCACGGGTGGCGCAGCCGCCCTCCAAGGCCAGCGCGCCTCACAGGACAGGCGCGACGGCTCCCACAGAGCGGCACGCGCCAACACCGCCGCCTCCCCGGGCTGGAGGCCCAATTTCTACTTTCTCACTACCTGATGTGGAGGACGACCCTTTGTTCGCTTCCGACGGCAGGGACCTGGATGACCTGTTGGAGGGTCTCGAGGATCTCGGACTGGCCGAGGAGGATGAGGAGGTAGAAGGGGCGGGCGGGGGGCAGACAACGGCGACGAAAGAGAAGCAGGGCGGCGCGCCGGTGCCTAGCTTGGACGAGCAGCTGACAGAGGCGCAGCGCACTGCAGCCCTCTTTGCGAAATTCGAGAAGCAGGCGACGAAAAGGCTCGAAAAAGTCGAGCTGCGGGAGGCCGCCGGCCTGGGCGAGGAGGGCGAGGACAAGAACGACGACGACTCGGACGGGGAGGAGATGCGCCGCGAGGCGGACGAGGCGCTCCTCAGGGCCCTGGACGAGCTGAGCCTGGAAGGCACCCGGCCGCCGGCGCCGGAGGCCAAGACGGGCCCGGAACATCCAGGGGGCGCAGAAGACGGCGGGAGGTCTGCAGCGGCGGCCGGGACGGGAGGCGACGAAGACGGTGAGTTCTCACTCCCCACGCCCCCCTCGACCCTCCCGCCGCCCGTGTCGGGGGAAGAAGGTGGTGGCGCCGGGAAGGGTCGGCGGAGGGGCTCGGCCGATTTCGAAGCCGACTTCAGCAGCAGGCTCGCGAGGCTCAAGGCCGGGCGCGACGCGGGAGCTCCCGCCGCCGCCGCCGCCGCCGCCGACGACGACGACGACGAGCTGGGCCTGCCGTCCGTCCCGAGCTACAAGCCCGGGGACGTCGGCAAGACGACGCGCCTGACGACCAAGACGGGCTACACCGACGACGACGTCAAGAGCTGGTGCATACTGTGCCTGGAGGACGCCACCTGCCGTTGTGAGGGCTGCGACGACGACGTGTACTGCGAGCAGTGCTGGTGGGGGATGCACGTTGGTCCTTCGGCCGACTACGACGCGCGCGGCCACCGGCGCTGGAAGTTTACGAAAAACTAAGAAGCCAACCTAGCGTGCATTTCTCCATGATCCTAGAAGAGACAGCGAGTCGTCATCAAAACGTCGTGAATGCAGTCCCCGAGAGCCATTTTAGAAAGAAATCTCTGTTATTCTCTCTCAAACCACTGCTAGCATGTGTAAAGTACCTCGTGATAGCCGGATAACCCTCCCCAACCAACAGAAAGCGAGTGATGAAGACAAAAGGGATCAGGATATGACTAGTCGAAATGAGAAAGGAAACAAACAGGACATAATCCGTCTCCCTTGTGCCAAAGATAAGAAACCCCAAGTGTGTTGCCGTAAACCTGCATAATGCCCAACACCGTTGCTCTGTGGACTGTCACCACTTCGTTTGCAACATTTCAAAAGCAAGACAAATGAGACAACCTGAAACAACTTGCCCCTTCTTAAGCGCGATTCGAGCCAGCACCCGATGTGTTGCCGCCATTGTTGCTGGTCGGCCGGCCGGTGATGTCCTGCCACGTGGCGCCGAACCGCCTGCCTGTGCTCGCGAGGAGACCCTCCTCCTCGTCTGCCTCTGCCTCCTCGTCAAACTCGTTCATGTTGAGCTTGGGTGTGCGGAATAGCGAGGTGAGGAAGACGATCAAGAAGACGGCCAGGAAGGCCGGCTGCGCCCAGAAATCTATGGCCCCAAAGACGGGCCAGTTCAGAGTTACTCTGTTCAGGAAAGTCGACATGACGGACGGAGTGCAGACGTCCTTGGCCGCATCCTCCGTGTACGCCTCAGAGCAGGGGACCACCATCTCCGGGTGGTTAGTACAGTCTGGCTGCTCACCGTGGTGGCGCGGGGCATTGAGGCAGAATGTTTGGGTGCCGTAGATGGAGTATTGTGGCGCAACCATCATGGCCATGGCGTAGTTGATTGCCAGAATGATGAGGGCCAGCAATACGGTGGCGATCAGGATAGCCTGCGGCGCGGTGCGGCCCCTGCGGATCTGGAAGAGCCGGACCCAGAGGAAACGGATGCCCACCGTCGCCAGGCCCGAGACGGAACTGCTGAAGAAAAACAGAATGAAGAAAGCCATGAGGACGTAGTCGACAGGGAAGGCCTTGGCGGACTGCACAAAGACCCAGTTGATGGGTTGAAAGATCTTGATGTGGCCCAGGATGTACCCGCAGCGGCCCTTGCAGAGCGAGTTGGATGCCTTGTCGATGGTGGTGATGAGCATTGACACCCAGATAATTACCGAAACAATCAGCAAGAGGATGCCCCCGATCAACTTGAGGGGTCGAAGGACTGCGCAGATCTTGGTCCAAGCGCGGTAGACGAAACTGCGCCCTTCGCCCTGGGCTTCAGATGCCAGTCGCGCCCGGCGCACAAGGGTGCGCTCCTCCCGGACCAGAGATTCGAGTTCGCGCCTGTCCTTGGAAGAAACGCCGTCGGTGTTTCCAGAGCTACGCAATTCGAGCTGTCGTTGACGCTCGCGGTTCCTCTCAAGGGCGGTTGCCGTCGTCTCGGAGAGCTGAGGGGCCGAAATGGACGGCGCCGACTTGATAAACGAAATGGGAAGCAATGCGAGGCCAGAACCCGTGTACAGGACATAGAGCATGGTCCCAAGACACACGAGAAGGCCGACGGCAAAGGTCAGCGCCTTCTCGCCTTTGTTCGCTGCCAGCAGCCGCTTGAAGTAGTCGAGGTCGAGATGTGCCCCGGTCTGGTTGCCCGCTGCCGGAACGAAGAAGCCCACGAGGAAGAGTATAACGACGAGGATGATGAAGATGGTGGTGTACTTGAATGCACCCCACAGCTTGCTGCCAACACTCCTGCCCTCCTCGTCATCAACCTCGTCCGACTCCTCGTACCAGAAGTACGCGAAAGGGATGAAGATGAGGCATAGGAGCGCGTCGAAGCTATACAGGGTATAGTATAGGACCTCGAGAGAGTACAAGATCTTGGCGACGTGCTCGGGCGTTGCCCAATCCCTCTTCGCACCGAGATGGACCGAGGTGGTGGAAGACACGAGGGCGATGTCGACGGGGAGGAGCAAGACCGTCGCCAGCAGTGTTGTCAAGCTGACAATGGCGACAACATTGACGACGGCTGAGCGGTCACGCGCTGTCTGCCAGGTGAAGGTGGTGATAATGGCGGCCAGGAGGGCCACGGCGACGGCCACGCCGTACGCGATCCAGATCAAACTCGTCTGCAGGTAGGGAGCCATCTTGGAACTAGAGCTGAGCTGGCAGCATGCTAGTCTGCAAGATTTATTGCTGGGCAGCAGTTGCGTGTATGATAGGTAATTCGTGTTTCAAGCAGGCTTGTGACGGCGCCCCACTCCGGGGTTGTCGTCGAGCCTGGAGGGTTCCAAAAGCACTCGATGCTAGCGTCGAGGAGCGGTTGAAGAGGAGCAGCTTTTCGACCAAGGGTGAAGCGGCCCGCGGGCTGTGTTTTTGAACAGTAGGTTTGCGCTCGGGCTTCGATAGTTCCCAGCAGGCTATTTACGGTCTTGAGCCGGGTTTGGAGGACGGCTAGCTGTGCAACAATGCGATCCAGCGAGTTAGAAATTGTCAACAAGAGCGCCGGAGAGGGGCCGTCCATTGCGAGAGCATGCCATGTCGGCCGCCAAATCCGAGTATTTAGTCCTCTCGACTGCTGCCCTGCAGAGCGCGTACTTGGGGAATGGAATGAAGAAGTGATAGAGCTGACGTCGGGGAGCAACGTCCTGAGAATCGCATGTCCAAAACAAGAGCTCGCGACTTACCTGTGCTTGGCACTTTGCTGGCTGGAACGGAGGAACAATAGCTCAACCCGCTTGCTCCAATGTGCTGCTTCCGTGAAGACGAAAACACGAAGTTGCAGGTGCAGGACAGGCAAGTCCAGCGTGAAGGGGTTTTGGCAACCTAGAGGTTGGCGGTGCTGCGTATTATGGGTGATGATGACGAGGGAGGTGGCACGCTGGGCTCAGGGAGCGCGCAGTCTGTGACGCAATTGCGCTCTGCTTGTCCCCTTAGCGGGCAGCTTTGACCCACGCGGACGCGGGAGCTCTCTCCACCTTGGTGCGTCTGCATATGGTTGGTCCCACTGTGCTGGGGCGTTTTTGAACCTGAAGCGCGCTGTGGCGACTCCCCGGGCATCGAGGTTGCATCGGTTCGATCGGGCCTGTGCTTCGTCGCCACCGAATCACGGCTCTCGCCTGGATTGAGAATCACACTGCACGCTTGTGGCGCGCCCCAAGCTTGCACGCTTGGACCCATTTTGATTGGCAGAATTTAATGCTAGGGAGCTCTGCACGTCGCATCGCATCGCGACACCACTTCAAAAACGCGGTAAAGAGCAGCCCGCCTGTGGTATAGTTTCAACCGCGCCGTCTAGAGCTCAACCTGCTGGCCCGACGCCAGATCCTGCTGCACCTCCGTAAGCCCAGTTCGCCGAGGTCGCCCGTCTCGCCGACAGGCAGGCCGATGCGAGGGTTATTCCAGTGATGCAGTGCTATACGGAGCTGACGCCGCCGTCAGCTGTGTCGCATTCTTTGTCGTTGCCCTTCGTTGCTGCAAAGGCAAACAACCTCGTTGTCGCCAAATCCTCCCTCCTCCAGATCTTCTCGACCAAGACCGTCCCCGTCGACCTCGGTGCTTCCCAGAACCCCGCCTCGTACTCGGTCAAGACGAGCCATGCCTACGACACGAGGCTGAACGACGATGAGGGGCTCGAAGTCCTGGGCGGAGACGCCGCAATAGTCAGGTCGGACCGCGCGAGCCATACCAAGATTGTGCTTATTGCCGAGTTCCCGCTTTCTGGAACCGTCACGGGTCTGGCGAGGGTGAAGCCACCAAATGTCTCCAAGACGGGCGGCGGCAGTGGTGTTGGCGATCTCCTCCTGATCGCCTTCAAGGACGCAAAGCTTAGTCTTGTCGCGTGGGATTCAGAGCGGCGCTCGCTCGAGACGTTCTCCATCCACTACTACGAACAAGACGAGCTTCAGGGCAACCCCTGGGAATGCCCGCTGAGCGACTACGCCAACTTCCTGGTGGCCGACCCGGGCAGCCGATGCGCAGCCCTCAAGTTCGGCCCGAGGAGCCTGGCCATCCTGCCCTTCAAACAAGCCGATGAAGATATTGGTATGGGTGACTGGGACGAAGCGCTGGACGGCCCACGCCCTGCACAGTCTCAGTCGGCCGCTGTGGCCATCAATGGAACTAGCACTATAGAAGATACACCTTATTCACCATCTTTTGTGCTCCGACTGCCCAATCTTGATCCTGCTCTCCTTCACCCCGTCCATCTCGCGTTCCTGTACGAGTATCGCGAGCCCACTTTCGGCATACTGTCCTCCAGCATCACGCCGTCCAACTGCCTGGACCGCAAAGACCACCTGACATACACTGTCTTCACCCTAGACCTCCAGCAGAAGGCATCCACCACCATTCTTTCTGTCGGCGGCCTGCCCAAGGACCTGACGCGTGTCATTGCCCTCCCGGCCCCGGTTGGCGGTGCGCTTCTAGTCGGCGCCAATGAGTTGATCCATATCGACCAGTCGGGCAAGGCCAACGGCGTTGCTGTCAATCCCTTCACCAAGCAGTGCACCTCGTTTGGCTTGGCAGACCACTCCGACCTGAATTTGCGTCTGGAAGGCTGCACCATCGAGGTACTGTCGGCCGAGCATGGGGAACTCCTGGTTGTTCTGGACGACGGAAGGCTTGCTACCATCACCTTCCACATTGACGGACGCACCGTCTCTGGCCTCAAGGTCAGGATCATCCCCCCAGAGGCCGGTGGAAATATACTGCCGACCTCCGTGTCCTGTTTGAGCAGGATTGGAAGGAACGCCATGTTTGCCGGAAGCGAGCGCGGTGACTCCATCGTCATCGGCTGGAATAGGAAAAGCAGCCAGGTTTCGAGGAAGAAGTCTCGAGTCCAGGACCCCGACCTCGACCTCGACATCGACTTTGACGATCTTGAGGATGACGAGGATGACGATGACGACCTGTACGGTGACACGGAGAAAACGACAACTGTGGCAGGTCTCGCGTCCGGCCAGGCAAAGCTAGAAGATCTAGTGTTCCGGTGTCATGACAGGCTGATCAGCATCGCACCGATTCGGGATATGGCCTATGGCAAACCCCCTCCTCCTGCAGAAGGCGAGACTGGAAGCAGAAACTCCACGCCCATTCAGAGCGAACTGCAGCTTGTAGCTGTAGTTGGTAGGGACAGAGCCTCCTCGCTCGCAATAATGAACAGGGAAATGACTCCAGTTAGCATAGGGAGATTCGATTTCCCTGAAGCCAGGGGCCTCTGGACACTCGCTTGCCAGAAGCCTCTTCCCAAAGTCCTACAGGGCGAAAAGGGCACTAAGCCCGTCGGAGGCGATTTTGGTGTCCCGGTCCAGTACGACAAGTTCATGGTCGTCGCCAAAGAAGATGACGATAACTTTGAGTCTTCCAACATCTACGTTCTTACGGCGGCAGGATTTGAGAAGTTGGTAGGGACCGAGTTTGAGCCTGCGGCCGGCTTTACGATCGAGGCAGGCACAATGGGAAACCACACCAAGATAATACAAGTCCTGAAATCGGAAGTGAGGTGTTATGATGGAGGTGGGTAGACTCGGACCCCTGTTGCCCCCGGATGCGGTCAAAAACTACGACAACAGTGCGCTAACCAGCCCCAGACCTGGGACTCACCCAAATCATCCCGATGTTGGACGAAGAGACCAATCACGAGCCGCGAGCAACGAGCGCCAGCATAGCAGACCCCTACCTACTCATCATACGCGACGACTCGAGTGCTTTCGTCGCGCACGTGAACGAGGACAGCGAGATCGAGGAAATCGAGAAGGAGGACAAGGTGATTAAGAGCACCAAATGGATCGCCGGAAGTCTCTATGCGGACACCAGGGGGGCCTTTGCTCCCACTCAGACAGACAAGAGCGCGAAACCAACCGAGAGCGTGGTGATGTTTCTGCTGAGCACCACCGGTGCCCTCTACGTGTGTTGCCTTGCTCCCCGTATGGATTCCTGCTATCTTTGACATGCGCTAAACTGGAACCTAAAACATCCTTTCAGATTTATGCTCTTCCCGACATTTCCAAGCCCATCTACGTGGCAGAAGGACTCTGCTACGTCCCACCTCTGCTCTCGGCCGACTACGCGGCAAGAAAAGGAACCTCCAGGGAGTCTTTGAGCGAACTCATGGTTACGGATTTGGGTGACAGCACTTTCAAGTCTCCTCATCTCATTGTATGTTACGACGGTACCTGAGATCACTACGTGGCCGTGGAAATGTCTAGACACTGTCAAGAGCTAACCCTTCTCCAAAGCTGCGCCACTCTAACGACGATCTGACTATCTATGAGCCGTTCAAGATAGCGGAGAGCTCACAGAGTTTGTCTGGCACGCTCCGCTTCCGCAAACTGCCGAATCCTGCGGTGGCAAAGAGTCAGGACACCAAGGTCTCGGATGACGCCCCCGCTCCAATGCGCCGCATGCCTCTTCGCGCATGTGGCAACATTGCTGGCTACAGCTGCGTCTTCCTTCCCGGACATTCACCTAGCTTCTTGATCAAGTCGTCCAAGTCCACGCCAAGAGTTATCGGTCTGCAAGGGCCCGGTGTGAGGGCTATGAGCCCGTTCCACACCAAAGGATGCGACCGTGGGTTCATCTATGCCGACTACGAAGGGGTGGCCCGTGTGGCGCAGATTCCCAACGACTGCAGCTTCGCCGAGCTCGGTCTCTCGGTCAAGAAAGTGCCGTTGAATATGGATGCAGACGGGATCGCGTACCACACGCCCTCGGGCGTATACGTTGTCACTTGCAGCTTCTGGGAGCCGTTTGAGCTGCCGTCGGATGATGAATCCCATCGAGAGTGGGCCAAGGAGAACATCACGTTCAAGCCGCAGACGGAGCACAGCGTGCTCAAGGTCATCAACCCGGTCAACTGGAGCGAGATCTGGACCGAGGAGTTTGACAAAAACGAGGTGGCCATGTGCATCAAGTCGCTGAACCTCGAGGTCAGCCAGTCGACCAATGAGCGCCGCCATCTGATCACGGTCGGGACTGCCATCTGCAAGGGCGAGGACCTGCCGGTGCGCGGCTGCGTCTACGTCTACGACCTCGCCAGCGTCGTCCCACAAAAGGACCGACCCGAGACGGACAAGAAGCTGAAGCTGATGGCCAAGGACGAGGTGCCCCGCGGCGCCGTCACGGCACTGTCCGAAATCGGCACTCAGGGCCTGATGCTAGTCGCCCAAGGCCAGAAGTGTCTGGTCCGCGGTCTCGGCGAGGACGGCAGGCTGCTGCCCGTTGCCTTCATGGACATGAACTGCTACGTCAGCTGCGCCAAGGAGCTTCCCGGGACCGGCTTCTGCGCCATGGCCGACGCCTTCAAAGGCGTCTGGTTTACGGGCTACACCGAGGGTCCCTACAAGATGATGATATTTGGAAAGAGCAGCACTAACCTTGAGGTTATCAATGTCGACTTCTTGCCTGACGGCCGGAACCTGCTCCTGGTGGCCGCCGACGCTGAAGGGAACCTCCACATCTTTCAGTTCGATCCCGAGCGTAAGTCTCACTATTTGCTCGTGTAGAAGCCTAGGACAATGACTGATTTGATCCCCCGAAACATAGACCCCAAGTCTCTCCAAGGCCACCTGCTCCTCAACCGCACCACCTTTAGCACAGGTGCTCACCACCCCCAAAAGTCGCTCCTCATGCCGACCACCTCGTCGAACCCGTCCCAGCCGGCGACCAACGGCGACGCGTCGGCAGCGGCGGCGGGCCCCCAGCACATTCTGATGGCGGCGCCCACGGGCGTGCTGGCGGCGGTGCAGCCACTCGGGCAGGGCGTCTACACGCGGCTCTCGGCGCTGGCGAGCAACCTAGCGGCCTCGGTGCCGCACCACGCGGCGCTCAACCCAAAAGCATACCGCATGCCGCCCGCCCCGGCCCGCAACCAGGTCGCCGCCGTCGACATCTCGGTCGGCCGCGCCGTCGTCGACGGCGCCCTGCTCGCCCGCTGGGCCGAGCTCGGCTCCGGCAGGCGCGCAGAGGTCGCGGGTCGTGCCGGATTTGCAGGGCCGGATGAGGTCAGGGCCGAGCTTGAATCGGCGTTGGGATGGTCTATCATGGCTTATTTCTGATGCCGGGTTGGGAAATCGCAGGTGCTTTTGTTGCTCGCTACCAATCAGTGATAGAGTTTGTGTCCAAAGGTGAATTCCAGATATCTGACAACAGTTGATCCTGAAAACGCTTCTGGCGCGTTCGCCTTTGTCCGAGCTAGGTCGAACGAGTTCATTTGCTTGCCATTAACGACGACTGGTAGAATCAAGGGACAAAGCCACTTCACTTCCTGTAGAGGCTGGGCCGCCGACAAAGGCATATTGACTGTGACTATGCCATTGTTGTACCAACCGACAGTAATTTCGGGTCGAACGATGGCCCAGTCCTCTTAGATTTAAGTATTTATAAAAGTAACATTTCGTCATTCTGGGGAACCCGAAATGGTCCTTCAAATTACACGCACCTGCTAACACCACACATCACAGCTCAACCCAACATCACAGCTCAACCCAGATCACAGCTCAACCCAGCATCAGCAGCTATGCCTAACAGTATGGCGCAGGATATGCAGGATTACGCCACTGTCCAGGAGGCGCAATACAGGCAGATACTTTTGGGACTTGACGATCAAGTGGTCGCCAAGGCAAAGGCATACAGGGATGCCTACCAACCCTGGCTTCAGGCCCGCGATCAGCTGAATGAGGGGCGGGCTCGGACCCCTCAGCAGGGGGACGCTCTCCGTCTCGCCCTTGAGCGCGCGAGGGGGAACCTCCGGGAGGCCGACGAGGAGCTGCGGGCGGCGATCGGGGAGCTGCTGCGCACTGCCGAGTACCACGACGGGTGGCAGCTGGTAACCGAAAGCTGGGCCGGCTTCCAGGCGCCCGGCGCGCCCGGCGGGGGCTCAGCCACGCCCCTGATGTCCATGCTCTCCTTTCACCCGGGGATCGTGGTCCGCAAGGTGATGAACGAGGCGTTCAACTACGCCTACGACCGGTGGTGGGAGCCGAGCGAGGGCACATCGGATGAGAGCTGGGAGGTGGTTTCCGATCCGGGCCCGGAGCGTACTACCGAAGAGGCGGAGGCAGCGAAGGCCCGCTCGAAGCGGATTAGGATAATCCTCGCGTCGGCTTGGGGACGGCACAGCCATTGGCTAGTGACAAACGACAGTGACTACATGCTTGAGGCGCGGCAGTTGGTCGCGGTCGAGCTTTGCCAGGCCTAAGCGGTGCCGGGATTTGTTCGACCTCCTAAGCGACAATACTCAGCACGCCTGGGGAGGTTGGAGGGTAAATGAGAAGGTAAATGAGGAGCAAAAGTAAATACTATAAGAACATACCATAAAACCACAGCATTTAAGCATAAACAAATCCGCATTATTAACTTAAACACATAAACTTTATTGCGTAAAAGCGTGCCCAACAAAGCTCTTTTAATCGACTCCCCTCCACCCCTCAACCAAAGAAATAAACCAAACTTCGAAATTATAAAATCCTCGCGCCCGCCAGGTATGTCGCTTGTCGCTTTCTTTATACAAGAAAGGAAAAAGCGAAAAGCAAAATGCAAAAAGCTCACTCAGCTGTTCTCAGCTGAGCTACGAAACCCATTTTTCGGGTTTGCTCGCTCTAAATCGCCGTTACTAGACGGATTCGAACCAGCGAGCTTGGGGTTTCCTGGCCCTCACCCGTGGAAGACGGTTGTGGCAATTTTTATTGCCACGGTTTTCACCCGCTCAACCACTCGGTCTGCTGCTACTGGGAGCTGTTGGAAATCTGTCTGCTGTCGGTGTATATAAGGGCAAGTGATTGCCTTGAGCCCTCCATGCCGGACGCGACACCATGTCGTGATCCGGAGCGGAAATTGCAGGCTTCCTTGGGACAAATGCAAGGAGAGCGCCACCTTCTTGTATTGGCGACAGCAGCACTTGGTTTCTTGATACCCCCTTTAGCATCTACTGGATGGAACAGTAGGTATTTGATACGAATGGAATTCTGTACTAATGAAGGATTGTGTCTGGTTTCCTGTTTGGCTACGAGAAAGTGCAGGCGCCGATGTTGCACAAAGCTAGTGCAAGCCACAGCTACCCGAGTTTTCGCGGCCGGGTAGGCGCCTGGATTTTTTACCTCACCTGCACCTTACCACTACCTACCTCGCTCGCTCCTGGCCGTCGACAAAAAAAAAACGCAAACCTCTCTCTCTCGCCCTGCCATGATGGGAACATCCCACTTCTCGTGATCTACCATGCCTTTCGGTAACACAATGTCCTTCTCAGCTCTTCTCACATCGCACTGGCAGGAGCTGAGGAAGGCGAAGCTTGCGGAGGATTCCATCATCGTCAACGGTCGGACTCTGACTTTGGGCGCCGTGGTGGCTGTGGCAAGGTCAGACTTTGATGATCATGATTGCATATTACCGTCCCCAGCTAACCTACCTAACCGTAGATCCACTGACCCCAAGCTCAACATCGATGCCACTGCCCTGGCAGGGATCCCGGTATCGGCGGACTTGATCATCAACAGCATCTCGCGGGGCCAAGTCATATATGGCGTGAACACTGGCTTCGGCGGTAACGCCGACACCCGTGTTGTCCTTGCCGTCGTCGAGGCCCTGCAGCGGGCTCTGATCCGCAGCAAGCACTGCGGCATCTTGCAGCCGGCCCTGCGCTCTCAGGACCAGCACGCTACTTCCAACGGGACTCGCAATGGCCATGTCAAGGCGCACTCGCTCCAGTTGTCCATCCCGCTTGACCACCCCGAGGCAACGACCTGTATGCCCGAGTCGTGGGTACGGGCAACAATGCTAATCCGGCTCAACTCGCTTCTGGGTGGTGCCTCGGGTGTACAGCCTGTCACCGTCGAGACCCTGGTAAGCCTCCTGAACAACGACATCGTCCCCCTGATGCCGCTGCGGGGATCCATCTCAGCCTCGGGTGATCTCAGCCCCCTGTCCTACATCGCCGGCGCGATGCAGGGCGCCCCAGGACTGAGTGTATATACTGGAAGTCGCAGCAGTGACGGGCGGAGGTGCGTCCGGGCGGACAAGGCCCTTGGTGAGGCTGACATTAAGCCTATCCACCTCGGTCCGAAAGAGGGTGAGTCTACCCAAGCTGTAGCCAGCCAAGCAGTCTGTTTTGTTGGATTGGAGCGATATTGACGGCTGCTCCCCTGACAGGTCTGGCCATAGTCAACGGGACAGCCGTGTCCGCAGGCGTGGCTTCGCTGGCGCTTCACGAGTCTCTCTGCCTAGCCGGCCTCTCGCAGGTGCTGACGGCCATGTCAGTCGAGGCCTTTTTGGGCACGGATGAGAGTTTTGACCCCTTCATCGCCGAGATGCGGCCACACCCCGGCCAGGTCGACTCGGCGAGGACCATACACGCCTTTTTGCGAGGCTCTAAGCTGGCCCGTCACAACGATGGCAAGGACAGTGTGCTCAGGCAGGATCGGTATTCGCTCAGGACAGCATCGCAGTGGATTGGGCCTGTGCTGGAGGACTTCTCGCTGTCATACGACCAACTGACAACCGAAGTCAACTCGGTCACCGACAACCCGCTGGTGGACACGGCCCGGGGAAGGATTCTGCATGGCGGCAACTTCCAGGCCAAGGCAGTCACCTCGGCTGTCGAAAAGCTGCGCCAGGGCCTACAATCGCTGGGCCGCTTGCATTTCGAGCAGTGCAAGGATCTATTCAACCCGGACACTAACAGGGGCCTGCCTCCGAACTTGGTGGTCGACGAGCCATCCGGTTCGTATCTGTGGAAGGGGGTCGACATCATGACGGCAGCCGCAACCTCGGAGCTAGGCTTCCTCGCTGGCAACGTTGGCGCCCACGTCATGACGGCCGAGCTCGGGAACCAGGGTATCAACTCTATTGCTCTGATCTCGGCACGCTACACCCTGATGGCAGTTGAGTGCCTCTCCCAGCTGATGGCGGCGCATCTTCTAGCTCTTTGTCAAGCCCTGGACCTTCGTGTCATGTGGGAGGAGTTTCGTTGCGACTGGCGGCCTTCGTTCGACCGGCTCTTTAGGGAGTCCTTCGGCGGCATGTTCCCAGATGGGGCCATGGCCGATCTGGCAGCACTCCTCTGGGCCGTCTTCTTCAACCCTGAGAGCTTCAACCGGCGAAAGGACTTGCGAGACATGTTCAACCAAGCCTCACGGGCCATGCTAGCACCTATCATGGAGATGCTTGGCAAGTTCTCAGCAGAAGACACGAAATCGTTTCCGGTGCTGGAGCTACAGAAGTTTGTCCGCGACTGCAGCGCGAGCGCGTCTACTCAATTTCTGGAAACGCGTACCAAGTATAGACGGGCCGCAGCACGGGCGGCGCTATATCTGGGCGGCGCGACACAGCGAATGTATCTGTATGTTCGCAGGGATCTTGGCGTGCCGTTTCTGGGTGAGGAGGAGCTGGAGTCGGCGACACCGACCACAATCAACGGGTGCGGCGACGGCGTCGAAACCAACGGGGCGACCAAACACTACCCAGGGACCTTCCTCCCCGACGCGACCCCAACGGTCGGATCATACCTTACCACAATCTATGAGGCGATCCGGAACGGCGAGCTCTACGGCGAGGTGGTGGGCTGCTTCGAGGAGGTAAAGCTGGAGTGATACTTCGGACTAGCGCAGCGTGACAGGTCACAGCCGGTGCGCTAGCAGACTGGAGTGACTAGATTCAGGCGATTCTTCAAGGAATCGACCTCTGGCCCAACTCTTCTCATACTTTTCTACCACGCTCCCAACGATCATAGACCCTCTAATCGACTTATCCGGGAAAACCCCGTTGAAAGCCCAACCAACGTCAGCTACCATGGATGCCAGAAATCTCGGGGCACTTTTGAAGTTCTCCCTTGTTCCTGGTCTCGCTGTGCGACGCTCAGTTTTGCCTCGGTGATGCGCGCGCTGTAGCCAATTATAGTCGCCCTTATGCTTTCCCCTCCCTTCCAAAGTTCAGCCGTACTGCTTTCGGAGCAAACACCAGGACTCAACAGCAGATTAGCTCGGTGGCTGAGGTCCAGCTCAGTGGGCTTGGCTACATGATTCGCCTCGAGCGTCTCATCTTGCCGTCATTCTTTTCTGTCGTGGCGCCGCCTTGTTTCGCTCTGTACCGCCGCACCGGTTCTTGAGACGACGGCCATCAGCCATCACCTCACGCATGGCACGTCTGCACCTGCGTCGGATTGCCTGACTGTTTTCCAGGCAGACGCCTCGCGTGATAGCCAAAGTTTTGTCCGCCTTGATCCAGGGCTGCTAGCGGCTGCAAAACGTCTAGTGAAGTCACGTCCAGAAGGGAAGCCAAAAGGCTCGTGCAATAAGGGCGCGCAGTGGAGGTCGTTACCGTGAAACGTGGCGCCGTTGGATCTTGGGCGCGAGGAGGAGTTGGGTGACTGGAGGGCTGTGTCCCCATTATCCCGGTCGATATGTGTGTGTCTGCTGTTAGCTGCTGCCGTTCGGGCTTTCAGCCCTCTCTTCCTTCCCAAAGGCTTCCAACAGGCGTGCGACGAGACGCGACTGGCGAGGAGGCGATGTGCCCTCCCTCCCGCAATCTCAGGGGGTTCGCAGCCGCCGTGTAACTGTGGGAGGCATTCCTCCGCATGGCCTGGCCAGCCCTAACCAATCTCCGCCTTGGCACATGGCTGAGGCAGTGACGTTTTGTCTTCGGCATCACCACACCACCATCTCGGGAGGCAAGGCAGCCTTGGGCAGGATGGGGGTGCCCAGGCGAGGCGCTCTTGCTGCCGCCCATGCGCATCATGATTTGTAGGGACCTGCAGCTGCAAAAAGACATGTCGCTTTTGCGTGGACTGTGTGCAAAAGCGCCCTCAGAGTGACTCGTTCGAACCCTTTGAGAGGCTGATATCGCATCCTACTAGCGGCTATTGATGCCCGTGTGGTACTCACACATCCCTCAGTTGATATATAAACACCGTCTACCGTCCCTCCGAGGCAGAGGTTTCGTCCTGCCCCTCTCACATCGGCAGCATCCCACACTCGTTTTCTCTGGGAAATTATAGTGCTAGAAGTCGGTCGCTCTGTTACTTTCGCTCAATAGTCGGGAAATCCCGTACCCCCCATCACTTGTCTTTCTAATTCCCCCCTCCCCCGCCCCAGACTCTTCAAGATGAAGGTCGCTAGTCTCATCAGCGCCATGGCCCTGGCCGCCTCCCCCATTCTGGCGTCGTCGCCGGCTTCCTGGCACGGCGGGCACGACGTCGTCCGGCGCGACACGGGCAAGTGCAACATCCAGCTGGCCGCCAGCAACGGCGGGCGCAAGGTCGCCATCGTGCTGGACTCATCCGGCTCCATGTCCACCACCGACCCCTCGCGCCTCCGGGTCGTCGCCGGCAAGGCCCTGAACAACCAGCTCGTCCCGTCGTCGGCGGCCACGGGTGGGAAGCAGGCTGATGTTGTCACTGTTGTCGAGTAAGATCCATCTTGTCATGTATATCCTGCAGTACGAGGTGCGGAAGAGGCTGACTTTTAGAAATTGCCAACAGCTTCGACGGTTCTGCCAGGGTCATCTACCCTCTTGGAGACCCTGCTCAGGCCGGCAGCTCCTTTGACAAGATCGACAGCAGCGGAGGCACATTCATTGCCGAGTGAGTATACATCATTTTGCTCAACCGATCAACTTCGCCGGGATACATACGCCAGTCACTAACAACTCCAACTCTCCCTCCCCCCCTCCTAGCGGCGTCAAAAAAGCCACGGCCGAGCTCACCAAGCCCGGGAACGACCCGACCGCCGACCGCTCCGGCATCGTCGTGCTCACCGACGGCGAGGACTCGGACACAAAGGGGCTGATCGCGGCCATCGAGGCGGCGCGCGCGGCCGGCATCCGCGTGTCGTTCGGGTTCCTGGCCCCGACGGCGGGCGCCTTCAAGCCGGACCTGCTGTCGACCATCCTCAAGACGGGCGGGTCGTACGCGTCCTTCGCCACCGCCGACGCCATCCAGAGCTGGCTGTTCCTGATCCTGTCCAACGGCATCACGGCCTCGGACCGCCCCGGCTCCGCGTCGTCTCAGCCGCTCCTGCCCGGCATCACCGTCGCCAAGCTTTCGGGCGGCGGCCAGTCTGTGGCCTTCAGCTACGCCGCCCAGGCGGGCGAGCAGCTCGTCTTCAGCGTCTCGTCTCTGTCGGCGCAGGAGCTGTCTGCCGAGCTGTCCGCCGCCGAGGGCGGCAGCGGTAGTGTCGTCGGCAAGAACTCGACGACGGCGCGCTCCAAGACCGCGACCGTCGCCTTCTCGCCCTCGGCCGCGGGCGACCTGAAGCTGGTCGTCGCCGCCACCAACTCGACCGCCGAGGGCGTGTTCCAGGTCTCGCTCAACAGCTCACTCGGCATCTCGGGCTGCAACCTCACGACGCAGAACCCGGGCGGCAGCAGCGGCGGGAACACCACGACGCTCCTGCCCACGTACTCGCCGACCAACCCGTCGACTCCGACCGGCTCCCTGCCGCCCGTGGTCACGGCCGCCGCCGCCAGGCTGAGCTTCCCGGCTTTGGCGCTGGGGGTTGCTGCTATGCTTTTCTAGTTGGTGGCGCTACAGGCACGGACGGGGGTTTGATAATCTTTTGAATTCCTTGCCTACATTGTTGCCGGAATTTGTTCATTCATATTACGGACTTTATTGTTCTGTTGCGCACGGGAGATGTATGGTACATATCGATCATATCGATGAATGAATCGTGACACTATTTGGATACTGGTTGCGGATGATTTGAACAAGGGACAAAGAAAAGGCGCCTGGTGCCTTGGCCAGTTGAAATGCTTGATTTAATTATCACGGCCACTGAGTCCAGTCAGGGCAGACAATGAATGGCTCTAACCCCTAATCCCTTTCGTTACCGAAAGATGTCCTAGGAAGGAGAGAAAAAAAGACCTCACTTATCTATGACCTATAAGTGAAATTTTCGAGCCTCAGACTTTGATCTTCTCGGACCGTTCTGGGCGACGCCCGCGCGCGAGACCACGTGAACTCGGCCTCGAGCAGCCCCAACCGCCTGTTCAGCCGCCGCCGCTGGTCCGCCCTCTTCCGGCCACCGCTGGTCGAGACGGAGCGCTCCCTGGCTTGGAGCGCGAGCGCCTCCATCCGCAGCCGGTGGCTTTCGCTCCTCAACCCGGCCATCCGGGACTCGATCTCCTCCGCGCCCCTCGCGAGCGCGTCCATGCGTAGCTTGTCGTTTTCGCGCTGTAGCCTGGCCGTCTCCGTCTCGGCCTCGGGCTCCGCCGCAACCTTGGCCGGCGGCTGCTGTAGCATGTGCTCGAGGCACACGCGGCGGGAGTCGCTCACCAGGCGCGCCAGCGCCCGCAGCGACTCGTGCTCCAGCCGGCCCTCGACGCGTGCCAGCGTCGAGCGGGGGACGAAGCTCACCGACTCGGTGAGCTTCACAGCCGTCCTCCCGTCGACGCAGGGCTCCCGGCCGTGACGGACGCCAAACACGGTCCCGTTGACGCCCTCCTCGGGCTCCCTCTCCGACTTGGGCACGTCGCGGTCGCGGATACAGACAAACTCGTGCTGCTGTTGCCGCTTGTTATTCAAGCCCGTTCCGTTGTGTGTATACAACGGCAGCGCTTGGAAATGCGACCAGTGCATCTCGAGCACCACGAAACGACGGAACTTGGAATAAACGGGTCCTCGGGAGGTCACCGCGACGACGTCGTCGCGGTGCGTAGAGCCGGGACCTGCCGGCGTGTGACATACGGTCTGAATTATCATGCCGGGGTGGTACTCTGTCCGATCGTGAATCTCGAACCCGGCCCGTGGACGAAATGCCGGAAAGACTGAGGAGCTCGCGGTTGAGGAGCTCGGGATTGAGGAGCTCGGGGTCTCGGTCGGCTCACATCCCTCTCTAATTTTGCCCTCCTCGAGGTCGTCGTACTGCAGGGTGCTTACCTCCGATCCGGCCCTGTTATCAACAGTGCGCTTGGCGCCGCTGTACTGGGCAAGACCGCTATCATCTTGCTGCCCTTTGCTGCTGGCTCGCCTGAGGAACAGAGAGCTGCTCCGGGGCTTGCTGACCCGGTAAGAATTGCCCATCAACGGGCGGGCAGACTGCAACCCGCAAGATGCATTGCGGAGCTTGGAAATCATGGTTAATAAGAAGAAGACCCTTGAACAAAGTTGGAGTGGTAGGCTTCAAGCCGTAGGGTGGTTAGTAGGGCTGGAAGGGTCTTCTTGCAGTGATGGAGCCGAGACAGATGTTTGGCTTCCTCTGTCCTAACTGTTCGGGGAAGTTCCCGACGACGGAAACGAAGATGAAATACAGATCACGCATCCGACATCACAAAGGGAGGCACCTTGAACGCGTACAATAATCATTGTGTCCCTCTCCTTTGAGATCTTAGAGACAAAGACTGCCAGATCCCGAAGACGCAATGCAACCATGTCAAATCAACGACAGGATGGAATCAGGATGATGACGCCGTCTTGTGGCAAAGAAGCTGGCGTGTAGTTCTGGTGGTTCATATTCATTCCTCCCCGACCTCCGGGTTCGGCATGGCGGACAAAAGGGGTCATCAGCACGAGGACATCCTTGGAAACAAAGGAAGATCGCCACACGGCGGCGTCGAGAAGGTTTCTTGGGGTTCTAGAGCGCCATGATCTCTCCCTCCTTCTGCTAGCCCGACTTGGGATGCACGAGCTTCACTCCGCTGCCAATGAACGACCCAGCTCCCAGAGCAAAAGGAGAAGGAGCAAAAACCTGATTCGCCATATCCAACTGAAGCGCAATGTCGGGTATCTCTCTTGACATGAGAAACCACGGCTGTATTTCCAACAAGCGTAAGTCCTGAGACCTCCTGGCCCAAGAGCGCCGCCGGGCATCATACCGAGCGAAAGTCGTGTTGGCGAACTGAAATACTGAGCAAAACAACATCACCCACCCTGCAGGAGTCGAAGAGATCCTCGAGTGGATCGACCGCATCTCCGAGAACTCGACAAAGGCCGGGGCGGAGCACGATCACGAAGACGAGCTCGTGCCGTTCCCCAGCGCCTCCCTCAACCTCAACCTCACCCCCGACGCCGGCGCCGGGCCGAGAGGCCTGACGACGCCCCAGAGCACCGTCGCTCCCTCGACGCCCTCGCTGCGGATAGACACGCGACGGTTCGGCATGGTGTCGCCCAAAGACTACAAGCCCCCGTGCGGCACGTGGAGCGAGAATGGCCAGTATAAGCGGGATACCTCTGAGTCAGCTTGACACTGCGCAGCGGGCTGTGTTCTTTTGTTCATCTTGCCGTCTAATTATTGCTCCTGAGTGCTGTCTGTAATCCCAGTAGCCGATACCTGCCGGCCAGGCTGGGGCTGGATAGGATAGTACCTACATAAAAAACAGTTTGCTTTCCCTCACGGACTTATTGGGCATGCCACACAACTAGAGATTGAACAAACGTCTTTTTCTATCCTAAGATCAGCGCAAGCAGGCAAGAACCATTGCCTCATGCCGAGAAAGCCATCGCGATATGCCCGAAATCCACAAACCTCAGCCCAAGATTCCCCTTCCCTACGCCAGCAATCCATCCCAACGTCACATAGCCCCTCACCTAGCCAACCCATCTGCGGGCATTCAGGAACATCTTGAACCACGGCCCGTACTGGCCCCACTTCTCGAGCTGGCCCTCGGGCGCCCAGCTACACACGTCCGCCATGACGGTCCTCTCAGGGTGTGGCATCATGGCCACCACACGCCCGTCGGGGCTGCTGACGCCAGCAATACCCATCGGGCTGCCGTTCGGCGAGAAGGGGTACTGTTCGGTGACTTTGCCGTAGTTGTCAGTGTACTTCATCGAGATCAGTCCCTGCTCGCTGAGGGCCCGAATCGCCAATGACGAATCGAATGACGCCCTGCCCTCGCCGTGCGACACGACCACGGGGAGCTGTGAGCCCGACATGCCGTCAAAGAACACAGACGACGAGGAGGTCTTGGGAAGCTCAATCTTGACCATCGAGACACGCCCCTCGAATTGCTGCGACGCGTTCTCGACAAAGGTGGGCCAGATATTCTGGACCCCTGGAATGAGTTCTTTGATCCTAGTGAGCAGCTGGCAGCCGTTGCAGACGCCGAGAGCGAATGTGTCTTGTTGTTGCATCACAGCAGGTTAGCGTCGAGACATTCGCGACTATGCAAGGCTGAGAAAAATCAACATACCGGGTCGCTTGAAGAAGTCCTGGAACGTCTTGCGAGCATTATCGTGGAGGAGAATCGACGCAGCCCATCCCTGACCAGCGCCGAGGACGTCGCCGCTATTAACATGTTAGCCACATTATCAACATCACGAATGACGCATTGACCAGGGATCATGGTACACACTAGCTAAATCCACCACAGGCCGCAAGGCCCGCGTATTCCTGAAGCGAGTGGCCGCCGAGAATATCCGACATGTGGACATCGACGGCGTCAAAGCCTGCCGCGCGGAAGGCAAATGCCATCTCGGCGTGGCCATTGACACCCTGCTCGCGCAGCACGGCAACCTTGGGCCGTGCGCTGACGAGGCCCCTCAGGTTTGTCATGACGGGCAACGTCACTTCGGCCGGGTCGAACGTGAGCTTGTACGACATGCCGGGGTCACTCAGGTCGGCAAGCGCGTCGAACTCGGCCTTGGCGCACGCCGGGTTGTCCCGCAGCTTCTGCATCTCGAACGACGTGCGTGACCAGATCTGCTGGAACTCGGCACGGTCCAGCACCGCGAGCGCTGCTCCGCTACACTTGATGGTGAGCGACTGATTGGGCGCCGAGCGCGCGTACCCGATTTTCCTGATCAGGCCTTTAGGCGGACCACAAGTAGCGAAGCACTCCTTGAACCGCTGCTCATGAGCCTTGCGCACCTGGAAAACGGCGCCCAGCTCCTCGTTGAAGAGCGTGTCAAGAATGTCCGTGACCGAGCCCGACTTTATCAGGTCATCGATCTCGATGTCGGCGCCGCACCTGCCAGCAAACATCATTTCCGCCACCGTCGTGAGGAGGCCGCCGTCGGACCGATCGTGGTACGCAAGGACGCAGCCGTCCTCGTGCAGCTGGTTGACGGCGTCGAAGTAGTCGACAAGCAGCTTGGTCGACCGCACGTCTGGCGCCTCGTTGCCCAGCTGGCCCAGCGTCTGCGCCAGCGCTGAGCCTCCCATGGCCTTCTTTCCCTCGGCGAGGTCCACGAACAGCAGCACCGAATCGCCAACCTCCTCGACCCGACGAAGCTGGGGAGTCCAAGTCCTGCGCACATCTTCCACAGGCGCGAATGCCGAGATGACAACCGATACGGGTGCTGTCACACTCTTACTCTCGCCAGTGGCCTTATCCTTCCACGAAGCCTTCATCGAGGTCGAGTCCTTGCCCACGGGAATCGCCAGGCGCATCTTGGGGCACAGGTCAAGGCCGATCGCCTTGACTGCCTCGTACAACGCCGCGCCCTCTCCAGGGTGGTTGACCGCCGCCATCCAGTTGGCCGACAGCTTTACCCGCCTGAGATCACCTCTCGTGTTGGGCTCTGCCTGGATGTCCGCTGCGCTCAGGTTCATGATGCTTTCCAGAACAGCCATACGCGCTGAAGCGGACGGCGAGATCAGCGCCAGTGTTGGCTTCTCTCCGACTGCCATGGCATCACCCATCCTTGTCTTTTCGTCGGTGCTAAAGGATCCCAGAGTGACGGCAACATCAGCCACGGGCGTTTGCCAGGGCCCAACCAGCTGGTCCCGCGCCGTCAGGCCGCCCACTGTCCTGTCGCCAATGGTGATAAGGAACATCTTGGACCCGACGGACGGGAGCGTAAAGACAAGCTCTGCCGCCTTTGTAACCGCCTCGCCCCTGGTAAGAGTTCCGTACTTCGCCTCGAGACTGGCTCCTGAATCAAATGCCTTGAGGTTCCGCTTAACCGTCTGAACAGTCCGAACCTGCTTCCGACCAGGGGGGAAGAGGGCATTCATAGGGAGGTCGATCGGGAGGGGATGTTCTGGGGAGTCGCGGTCGGTCAGGACAAGCCTCGAGTCGTCATTGCTGCCCTGGGGTAGCACTGTTCCGACGGTAGCGAACGGGCAACGCTCCCTCTGACAGATCCTGGTGAACCGGTTGAGGTTCTCGCTGTTGACAAGCAATACATAGCGCTCCTGGGACTCGTTTGCCCAGATTTCCAGGGGCGACATTTTATTGTCAACCGAGTCGACCTGGCGGAGCTCGAACTTGCCACCAAATCCGGCATCTCGCACGAGCTCGGGCAGCGCGTTGGACAGACCGCCAGCGCCGACGTCGTGGATAAATGCGAGAGGGTTTTCCGGGCCCAGCGACACGCACGCGTTGATGACCATCTGCGCCCGGCGCTCCACCTCGGGGTTGCCTCTCTGGACGCTGTTGAAATCCAGCTCGGCGCTCGCCTCGCCCGATGCACTGCTGGATGCCGCACCACCGCCAAGGCCGATCAGCATGGCCGGGCCACCCAGGACGATGGCGTAGGCCGATGGCTGCACGTCGGCGCCGTTTTTGAGGGCGTGCTGCGGCCGGCAGGTTCCCTGTCCACCAGCAATCATGATTGGCTTGTGATAACCCCTCCACTCGGGCGAATCACTTGATTCGCCGCCCTGGCCTCCGGTGTTGGTGAGCAGCGTTCGGAAGCAACCCGTGAGGGAGGCGCGGCCATACTCGTTGGAGAAGCGCGCGCTACCGATTGGCGCCTCTAGCATGATGTCCAAACTGCTGGCATAGTGGAACGGTTTGCCGATGTCAACCTCCCACGGGCGCGCCGCTCCTGGGATGTTGAGGTCCGACACAAAGAAGCCGCAGAGGCCGACCTTGGGCGACGAGCCCCGGCCGACAGCGCCCTCATCCCTTATCTCGCCTCCGGCACCCGTCGCTGCGCCAGGGAATGGCGAGATGGCGGTTGGGTGGTTGTGGGTCTCGGCCTTGATGACAGTGTGCTGAACCTCCTTTGTCAACTTCCAGATACCGGTATGGTAGTCGGGAGCCCAGTAGTTGGCTGTGTTGCCGCTCAGAACAGCGGCGTTGTCCGAGTAGGCAGAGACGGTGAATTCGGGCGTCTTTTGATGCGTGTTCTTGATCATCTGGAACAAGCTCGTATCCTCGGCCTTGCCATCAATATTCCAGCTGGCATTGAAGACCTTGTGACGACAGTGCTCCGAGTTGACCTGCGCAAACATGAAGAGCTCGATGTCATGGGGCGGGCGGCCCAGCGCCGTATAAGTCTCGACCAAATACTCCATCTCAGACTGGTCCAGGGCGAGGCCCATGCACCGGTTATACTCCTCAAGCGCCTCGACTGGGGAGCGGCCCTGATCCTTCTGAGCGAAGATGTCGACCACCTTCAGACCGCCTCGCTCGCCCAGACCAAACATATCCTCTAAAGAAGGCGGCTCCAGCGCAAGGGTCTCGGTCATGCGGTCGTAGAGCACATGGCTGAACTCGAGGTCCTGCACCGCCACCTCGGCGACGGGCTCGGCAAACTCAATGGCGACTATGCGGCCCCTCTCTATGCGCCGGACCTGCTCCTTGAGGTTGCAGACGTGCGCGATGTTTGTGGCCTGCGACGACCACGGACTGATACCGCGCGGGGTAACGTAAAGCTGAACGCTGGTGCCGGCTTGGCCCGCCGAGGGCGGCAGGCTCGGGTCATTGATCTCGAGGAGATGAGCGACCTTGGCAATCACGTCCTTGTCGCTCTGGGGCGACTTGAGGTCGACATAGTAGACGCGCTGGCCGCTGATGGACTTGATACTGCGGCTGGTTAAACTATTGCACTGCAGAGCAAGGGCCAGCCGACGTCAGTTAGTAAACGACGAATGACAATAACCCCAAGGCTTTAGATAGGATCCCATTCTTCAAAGAGGCCCTCCAAGCAATATACCCTGATAGCGGCCGCACCAGGCTAGCAGCGCGCAAGGCAGCGGGCGCCGGCAAAGACGTCACGTACGCGATCAAGAAGCTTCTGGGCCTCAGCGACGGTGAAGCATTCGCCTCCGATGAGGATCTGGGGCGCCATGGCGAAGAGGATACGGCGGTCACGGCGAATGGGCAATGGCGTCCATGGGGATGAACTCGTATCTTTCTATTGAAATCTACCAAAGGTCTAAGACGGAGGTGGCGCGGGGCTGTGAGAAAAAAACCGTCACTCAGAAGGATGTAGTCATCTCCAGGCATCGTCTCAGGGTGGGGTAGAAGGATTTTCTGCCGCTTTTGGGGGGTGGGGGCCCCTGGAACTAAGGCGAGCGCGCGGGCGGTCAGCCACCAGCAGCGGGGTTTTCCCTGCGCAGGCGTGGGGCTGCTGTTCCCTCCCGGGCTGCGTCATAATGCATGCAGTATGACGATCACGTGCCGACCCGTCACTCAATCAAATCCCTGACAGTCAGAGACGCGTTTGTCCAATGCGAGGACGGCAACCGCGTTTTAGGTACTCGATCAACTACCTGCCGTCATTCTCTCAAAGTTTGTCGTGTGAGACTCACACCGATACATCCGAGGATACTGTTTGGAATAGGTTCCTATTCAGTGCTAGAAGATTTGGGCCCTCTGAATCACTATTTGGGGCGCACTTCGTTGGAGCAGAACCCTCACACCCAACCCAACCCCCACAGCCATGTCCAGTAGCAGGCGCCTCGTCCAAAGCGGGGCCTCCTCGGCTGCCCGTCGCCACGGTCGGGAGAGGCCAGACGCCGGGCTAGAGATGCCGCCCTACGAGCGGCCGGCCTTTTCCATGTCCGACCCGGCGCGGCAGACCCTGGCCGGGCTGGCGAACAACACGGCGGACCTGGCGGAGCTCGAGAGGACCCTCGCCAGCCTGTCCAAGCTGCTGCCCACCGCCATCAGCAGCATAAACGACCGCCTCGTCGAGCGCCGCGAGGACGCCGAGCGGCGGGCCAAAAAGAGGCGGCAACAGCCCGCCTCGTCGGCCGAGATCCCCGAGGCCGACGCCAGGGTCGAGGAGGCCCTGGCCCGGCTCGAGGGCGTCGTGCCGGGCCTGTCGGCTGACATCGAGGCTGCGGCGCGCGACGCCATCAACTACCGGTACGCAACCGAGGACACCAGGCAGTCGCTGCGCGAGGTCCACGCCTCGGTCCAGGCCCAGCCCTCGCAGGCGGCGGCGGCGGCGGCGGCAGCTTCTGCCAACGGCGGGAACGACCAGCGGCTCCGCTTCCAGGACGTCGAGGACGTGGACGACTTCCTGTCCTCCACCCAGCGGGCCGCGGCGGACGAGGACGCGGACGAGAACGGGGAGGCGGAGGGCAGCTCCAGGGCATCCCGCAAAAAGCGCATCAAGGGCCCGCCCGGCCCGCTACGCCTGTACGCCGAGTCGCGCAAGGCCAAGGCTGCCGAGTTCGAGGCCTTGTCTGCGTACGACAAGTACGGCCAGAACAACGACTACGTCTCACTCAAGAAGCACTGGCACGACGCCCTGCACCCGGATGGCACCCAAAACCTTCCGGATGCCCACCGTTGGTTCGACAGCGACGGGAATCCCGTCCTGCCGGCCGCCGGCGGCGACGGGAGAGCAGAGGGCAGGGACGACGACGACGACGACCTGATTGTGGCCGGGGTCAGCGACAGCCTCAAGTGCCCCATCACTCTTCGCGGCTTCGAAGAGCCATTCTCAAATAACAAGTGCAAGCATACCTTTGAAAAGTCGGCGATCGTCGACATGCTTACTAGGGGGAATGGCGCACCTATAGCCTGCCCGGTGGGCGGGTGCCCCGCGGTATGCATATCCTAGATTATCCTGAAGCTACAGCGTTGACGCCGTGCGGAAAGCTAACTTATCTGACCCCCCACAAGGCCTTCACGTTGAATGACTTTTTCAATGACCTCGTTATGAAGCGCAGGGTTGACAGGGCAAATCAGCGGGCAGAGGAAGAGGAGAGCGGCTCGGAAGACGAGGGCGCAGATGGACCCAGTATGATCGAGACGAGCGCCCGCAGTCGAGGCAACCGACGGATCAAAAAAGAAATCAAACACCATTCCTCAGATGAATGAAGACAGGATCCGAGCCATAGCATGTAATTGGATGAACGACTCCCCTAGACATCAACAGAGATGCCGCGGCTTCTTGATAGGATGTGACGAGAGAGCACAGGCCAGTGGTACCACGCATCGGCATCTCCGTTGCTGTGAACGAATATCATACTCCTTGACGACAAGGAGGACTGCCAAAACGAAAATCACCCAATGCAGCCGTAACTCGTATCTTTAATTTCTCTCGGCGGTATTACTGTGCACCTGCGACGTGGCTGGCTTTCATAGTCGGTACTGAAAGAACGAGGGAGCCGATTAAGTAGTACATTAAGGATGCATACAATGACCTGCATGAGCTCTAGGCACCTCACTAGCTCTGGCTGTCCTTGCGTGGGCTGCATCCGTCGGACGACTCCAAGTTCGAATATGACCTGTTGACTCCGTCAGATGCTGAATCTTTTGCTTAGAGGTTACGTCTTACATACTTACCGTTCTTACAGCTAGTCATAATGGACTCTTCGGTAAACTCAAGCCAGCAGAGCGGGTCTTTGTCGATGCTCTTGGACTAGACATCCCAGGTAGTGGGGTGAGCGACATTGTCACAACAGAGGACCCAAAAAAGGAGGATCGAGCGCTTACGCAAACTGGAGGTAGCATCGCTGTCTTGGCCCGAGGCACGACTGGATGGGGCAGCACCTTTTCCGCCGGCTCAGAGGCGGTCGATGTGGTGTTCTGTGTGTCGGCACGCTGCAGTGGCGACGTGGCAGCCGCGCCTCTCTGGATAGAAGCCTATGCGTGCGAGGTATCAGTAATGACTGGCTTCAAAACACTTCCACCGAAGAATGCATAGGAGGTGTACTCACGGCAGCCTTGGGTCTATGGAGCATTCCGACATTGAAGTCCCAAAGGCACAGCCGGCAGTCTTCGCCAACGCTGCCAAATCGGTAGTTTTTGGTATCGCACCTCCAGGGGTCGAAGGCAACCGAGGTCACCCATGACTGATGTCCCTGGCATCGAGCTATGAGGGCTGACTCTGCGGGGCACCAGATCGAAATGAGGTCGTCCTGCCCTCCCGTGAGCACGTACTTGCCGTCAGGGGACCAGCATACGCAGCTAAGTCCACCGTAGTATGAAAGGAACAGATCGAGTAGCCTGTGGGGGTCCGTCAGCAACCGCGCCTTGACTACCGACGTTTTTGGGCTCGAAAAGTTGGGATGGGTGCTCACTGTTCCTTCAGGTAGTCGATGATGCGAAGGGAGCCGTCCTCTGAGACAACGGCAAGGTGCCTATTGTCAGGAGAGAAAGAGAAGGCGTTCGCGCGCTGGTTGGAGAGCTTCCAGACAGAGACTGGATTGAACTTCTGGTTTTTGGAGGAGACAGATTTGACAACCTGGATCTGCTGGCGGAAGTTTATCCGAGCCTTGGTGCCGGACGGAGCAGTTGCGTCTGGCTCGCCATTCTCCTTGGAGGCGCCATTCTCCTCCTCTTCTGGGGAAAAGTTTGCATCCTCCTTTTCCTTGTCGTACACCACGAGCGAGCCATCCATGTGAGCCGCCATGAACAGGTTCTCCGATCCAGGGATCCACCGGATCTCCGACACAGGGGTTCCGTTGATTATCCCCTGATAAAACGGCAAAGTCAGCATCACAGAAGACCTCGACTACCAGAATAGATGCAGGGGAATTATCATGGGAAATGCGACCCTACATTCTTGTTGAGCCTCGTATATCTCTGGGACACCGGCTCCCACCAGATGACCTCTCCAGTAGAGAAGCCCATGACCACGTCGATATGTGTGGTGCTCCGAGTGACCTTGTTGACGTCGTGGCACAGACAGTGGGCTTTGGTGAACAGAATCTTAGTCAAGTAGTCGGCCTAGAGGATTGTCAGCAGCGCGAGGAAACTTCTCAATCAGGCTTCGCGCAATAAGCGGGCAGCTATTGCGGCAAAAAAACAACGGCATACCTTGGTCGGTGAGGATAGGTCTAGCCACTGAAAGGCACGGTTGATGTTCGCAAAAGCAAACATACCGTCGCCTGGGCGCTCCGCCAGTCTCTTGGAGAGGTTCTCATGGATTATGACCCGGGAGATGAAAGAAGAGTTGCTCTTAGTAATGTTATTCTTGGGCTTCTTCCTCTTACTGGCATCCTTGGTGGGAACTTGTGTGAGGAGCGTGTTCCCTTGGCCGAAAGCTGGCGCAGAAGACGCCAGCTCGCTAGAAGTTGCCCTGTCCTCGGTGCTCATGCCCGCGTCCGTGGAGGACTCGCTCTCACGAGGTTTGTCTGGCATGCCCGTCTGTCCGGCGCCACCCACCTGAAGGCTCGTCACGGACATGGCGGCCAGCATCTTGTTCAACGCCGGCGGTGTAGAGCGATCATCAAGATTGAGAAGCGACACCTTGCTGCCGGAGGTGGCGGGCTGGGGAGTGGTGGCCAGGGGGTTGAGGTTCACGGGAGGTGCCTCGGATGGATGGGGCGGGGGCGTTGCCAAGTGCAGGTCCTCCTTGAGGACGTATAGACCTTGAGGTTTGTCATGTTAGCCTAGGCCATGCCATATGCGATATGCGCTCGAGCATCACCCGTGTCAACGAGGTCTGCAGCTGCAGGTAGCTGGCTCACCCTCTCCGACGAGAAACTGGAACTCGGGCCCCGAGGGGTTCGACAGGATATTGTTTGTCTCGATCATGGGCGCGATGTGCCCTCCCGCTGCCATGGCTGCGTTGTAGGCAGCCTGGGTAGGGTATCGAGGGGGAGGTGGAAGGACACTACTGTCGCAAGTAGGCGGATATCAGCGATGGGCTATGCTTGTTCGCGCAAGGGATGATGAAGACAAAACCAAGAAAGTCTGCAATGCTGATTGAAGAGCTGAGGCCGTAGCATTGGAGTTTCGCGGACGGGGAATCGTACAACATGGTGACGGCTCGGCTCTAGGCCCAGTCAGAGCGCGGATAGCGAGGCAGGAAGGGGCTCTGGAGGAGGAGGAGCTTTCCGATCAGGGCCCGCGACTTTCGCTTCGAGGTCGCACAGTTCGCGGAGCTTGTGGAAAGGAACTCGCGAGTGTGTAAGTCAGGCAGGTGCTAGCGCAGGGCAGCAGGAATTGCTGTGGGAGGAAGGAAAGCGGAGCGGTGGCAGCGGACGTTGGGAGTTGCGGTTATTATTGCGCAATGGGAGCTTCGCTCGTCAAGCGGCGCAAGGCCCGGGGCTCGGCTCCTGCATGTGCTGCTCAATTGCTCTGTCCCTGTCCATCGCAGGGAGCTACCGCATTCAGCCAACTTTGTGGGGTAGTCAGCCCCCAGCCCCTCTTTCCCCGGCTTCCACACACCGAGAAAGGAGCATTTGAAGATGTCATGAACCGAGTGCTGCGTCCTGATCCGGCAGCCAACACGGCCGTGCGATGCAAGCCCTGGTCAGGTCATCAAGGGCACGTTCGTCATCGATTGTGCGGCGAGCGGTGTGGCCTAACATCAATGAGACCTCGAAACGGGGCGTAGCACCCAGAGCTGCATTTTGGCAAAGTGTAAAGCGCACAGAAGATGAAAAGCTGCATTTGGGAGACCGGAAACGAAACTTGGTGCATGTGAGCTTCCAGAGTTATTGACGGCCAAGCTGTCGGGTCGTTCAAGCAATGCCATCAACCCAATGCGCAACCCCAGGGCAGCGTAGCAGCTGGCAACTTTGCTCAAAATAGCAAGCGTGCAGACGAGGCGTCGCACAGACTTCTTCTGGCTTGGTTGGCTGCGACGTGTTGAGAGCTCAGGTGGCGGGGCGAACCGAAAATCTGACCAGTCAGCAGCGCTGCCTTGCTGGCATGACGCCCTGGCTCCAGCTGTCCTCCCTATCCCCTGCGCAGAAGCCCCCTGAATGGAGAGCTGTCCCTGGATCCGGCCTGTCGGGCAGGACTGACGGATTTGAAGCTCAGCTGTACCGCCTTCTGCCATCTATCCACCAATCACCAGTTGGTCATCTGGCTTCTCTGGCTCCCGTCCCCTTGGACAGAACGACCACCCGTCACATGGTCCTTTTCTTGATAATGGTGTCTTTGCCACGAACATAACCCCGACAACGGCGAGCATGATCTGACAGGAATCGCCCTCCCCCAAGGCAACATGACGACAGGTTAGTCGACACATTTCGCTTGCCTCCCTGCCTGTTCCTCTCCTTCTTCAGCAGCATCATCTAACGCCCGCGGCGAGCTGCAATCAGTGCGAATCTGCGTGTGTGGCGACGAGGGCACCGGCAAGTCCAGCCTCATTGCGTCGCTGGTTAAGGACGTATTCGTTGCCAACAAGATCCAGCCGGTCCTCCCTCAGATCACGATCCCGCCCAACATCGGAACCCCCGACAATGTCGTCACCACCATCGTCGATACCTCGGCCCGGCCGCAGGACCGCACCACGCTGCGCAAGGAGATCCGCAAGTCCAACGTCATACTGCTGGTCTACTCGGACCACTACAGCTACGAACGCGTGGCCCTGTTTTGGATGCCTTACTTCCGCTCCCTCGGCGTTAATGTCCCCGTGGTGTTGTGCGCGAACAAGTCGGACCTGGCCGGTGAGGGGGGCTTTGTCCAGGTCGCCGACGAGGAGATGCTGCCCGTCATGACCGAGTTCCGCGAGATCGATTCGTGCGTCCGCTCCAGCGCCAAGGAGCACCGCAACGTTGTCGAAGCCTTCTTTCTCTGCCAGAAGGCTGTCACACACCCCATCGCCCCGCTCTTTGACTACAAGGAGGGCAAGCTGAAGCCTGCGTGCATCGATGCCCTCAGGCGCATATTTTATCTGAGCGATAAGGACCAGGATGGCTACCTTAGCGACCAAGAGATGCATGAGTTCCAGGCAAAGTCGTTTGACAAGCCGCTGTTGCCTGAGGAGCTGGAGAATATCAAGACAACCATCGCCAAGGCCATCCCTAGCTCTTTCATCGAGAAAGGCATTGACCAGCAAGGCTTTCTGCTGCTGAACAAGCTCTACGCGGAAAAAGGCCGACACGAGACGATCTGGACCATCCTACGGCACCATCATTACACCGACAGTCTGAGCCTCCACGACAGCTTTCTGCGCCCCAAATTTGACGTGCCGGAATATGCGTCGGCCGAGCTTAGTCCGGCCGGCTATCGATTCTTTGTGGACTTGTTTCTCCTGTTCGACAAAGACAACGATGGCGGCTTGAACGACCATGAGCTCGCCGCGCTTTTTGCGCCTACCCCAGGGCTACCAGCGTCATGGCAAGAAACCTCGTTCCCATCTTCCACTGTCAGAAACGAGGCGGGACATATAACTCTGCAGGGCTGGCTAGCGCAATGGAGTATGACGACATTCGTCGAGCCCAAGACCACGTTGGAGTATCTCGCGTACTTAGGCTTTGAGCCTCCCAACCCGAGGGACGCCATCACGGCAGCCCTCAAGATAACCAAGGCCCGCAAACGAAGGAGGAAACCGGGCAGGGTGGAGCGCAACGTTGTGCTGTGCTACATAATCGGCGCGTCTGGTGCCGGCAAGTCGTCTTTGCTCGACGCCTTCCTCAGTCGGCCGTTTGAGCCGCTTTATCGGCCGACTATCAAGCCGCGACGAGCAGTGAACAGTGTTGAGCTCCAAGGTGGAAGGCAGTGCTACCTTATCCTGGAGGAGCTCGGGGAGCTGGAACCGGCCATACTCGAGAACCAGGCCAAGCTGGATGCATGCGATCTCATTTGCTATGCCTACGACTCGTCTGACCCAGACTCGTTTTCACACATTGTGTCGCTACGACGGCGCTTCCCCCAGCTTGACGACCTACCCGCCATATACACAGCGCTCAAGGCCGACCGGGACAAGACGATGCAGCGGAGTGAGCTGCAACCCGATACGTACACATCAAGCCTGAATATGAGCACGCCCCTGCACGTGAGCGTCACGTGGGACAGCATCAGCGAACTCTTCGTTGCCCTCGCCGAGGCGGCCACAAACCCCAGCACAGCGTTCCCGAAGAGCGAGGAGCCGCCACCGGACAGAACTAGCCTGTACGTCGCCCTCGGCGCTACAGCCTGCGCCGCTGCTGCCGCCTTTATGATATGGCGTCGGTCTACCAACTCGAACTGATTCGGGCCGGTGTCCCAACCGACCGGGCAACCGGCTGGCCTATCGTTCCTCGGGAGTCTGGCTCTCGCCTGCTTCCAATCTTGCCTCCCTTATCGATCCTTTGCTCGCATTGGCGTCTAGAGGTCGTTTTAATACTCGTAGTAGCCGATTTCTTCTTCGCTTCCTCCGCCTGTCTTGTCCTGCTCCCTCTGGCTCTTCGGCTTGTCTGATCCTACACTCTTTTCTCCACGCATGTGGAGGAGGCTCCCCCGAGCTCCGCGGGCTTTTGATACCCAAACGCTGCTAGTCTGGATGCTCACTCCAGGCGCAATCACATTCGATTCTGCTATCATAGGCTTCGATATCCTTCATGTTCCGACGGTGAATATACAGTGCATGCCGGACGGGCCACGCCAGCTTTGCTTCTACGCTCAGCAAGTATGTATAGATTCCCCAACTCCTTGGCTCAAAGAACATAACATCAGCAACCCTAGAGCCAAGAGTCCAAGAGTCTCTCTGGAACCTCGCCGCCGTTTCCTCTAGCAAGCCACCGGCATACGGATGTTGCTACCTCGGTGGATTATCAGGCCCCACCAGATACATGCGAAACAGGAGCTTTGGCATCTTCCATTGACGTACGAATGGGCATTGCCGTCGAACCATAATGAGCGGGGATGGGATGTGCTCGCTGATAGTGCAAAACAAAGTGTATCGCAGTCACATTAACCGTCCTCCAAGGAGCAGACCGCATGCAACAGTAGATAAACCTACGGCCGGATCCGAGTAAGGGAAAAGCCAAGATGGCTCAGATGGCCCACGGCCAAGGAGGGAAACTCGGATGGCAAGAAACAGAAACGCCTCAATGCCGGCCTGGCTGTGGGGCCTCCCTCATGCAGCTGGGTCGGCGGTGAGGGTCACCGCTAGGGTTCTTCGGTTGATAAGAGGCGGTATGGTATGTTGGTGCCGCCGCCAAAAAGGCCGTTCGTTGCACAATCGTGATATGGATGGATGCACGCCTCCTCTACGCCCCGCCGCTTCTGAGCCGGACAAAGATAGATCCGGACCATATCATGGCCAAAATCAGAGTTGGTCAGCACTAGTATCTCTAGTCTTCCTAGCAGATTTTAGACTATGATGGCAAAACCTGGACCGGAAGATGTTATACGACAGGCTTGGTGCCGGGCCGGACTTTGTTCGGGCTTGGAATGCGGCTCCCAGTAGTGCAGCCACAACCCTAAATCGGAAATTTTGTTTAGTATTTACGTGCCACAGTTGGAGCATGTGTTTGTCCGTGCCGTGTGGGCGTGTGTGTGTGTGTGTGTGTGTGTGTGTGTGTGTGTGCCCGTGGCGGTGGATGTTTGTTTTGCCGCTCGGCTGAGCAGGCAGGCACCCAGGTCCTTCCTAGGTGGCTAGGCAAGATCCAGATCCCCATGGTCAATCCCCTTATCTCGACAGACAGTAAGCCGCCGGGGTGTCCAGGAGATATGGAGAGGCGCCAGATATCAAACGTCAGTCTGTGAGTCAAAAAACCCCGTCGGGTGGAACTCGGGCCGTCGTCGGTGGGTGTGGGATCCACTCGACCCTTGGCGGCGGCGGTCCAGATGGGTGATTTGAGCTTCTTTCTTTGCTGATTTTCCATGTTCTGGAAGCCTGAGCTCGGCCGTGCTGGCGGCTATCACCGCTTGGGCTTGGGATGGAATAAGACAAAAAAGACAAATCGGACCCTTTTCGGGAGAACACGGCATGGTGTGATGGATCCCGAGACCCACCAGTTGGAACAAAAACAGGCAGAAGACTGGGTCCCGATTCGGGATGGCATGCTTGACAGCCCATGTGCCATTCCCAGCTGCACTCAACAGTCGAGACCAGCTCAAGGTTCGTCGGGACTTGGAGGGTGTGATTGGGAGGCACGTGCGTGTACATGCGCGGGTGCCGGGAAAACGGCTGATGTGGATGTACCCTCGCTCCGAGCAATTCCCGGAACCACCCGAAGACGTCTTTTTCCTCCCCGGCACCTTAGTCCAGGTTCTAGTCGCCCAGGGCAGGACGGACGGAAAGCTCTCACGCTCGGGCAAACCTTGGTTTTCTGCCTGCCAAGCGGTCCAGCGCGTATCTGACGACATGCCAACCTTTTCTATCTCAGGGACGCCGATAGCCCTACGCGACCTGGATTGCCTACGGAAGATTCATCAGCCGGATACATAACCCTGTGGTGTAGACCTAGTCTTGATGGCGGGGCAAATCTGGTCTGTGGCTGGACGGGCTGGCCGGTTGGGGCAAGAAACACGGCAGCCCAGATGGTGGTGGACATCACCAGGTGAACAAGGCGCCCTCGCGCGGCTAGAATCTGTGGAACCACACAGGCCACGAGCCGAGCCCGCGGGCAGGCGGGCACCAGGTCGGCTCCAGTGATCGACATGCATCGACGCCGGAAGGGGGTGCCTCTATATTGTGATGTACGATGTACATATACCATATGCACGCCGTGCATGCCTGCCGGTAAGTAGGGTGGCAGGGCAGGGGAAGACTGGAAACATGGCCTGAAAGTCGCGACAGGACTTCCCTACCTTGGGTAGATACCTTTGTAGTTCGGATGTGCCTCGCGGAGCCGAAGGAGGGCCCCCGTCACGCTCCCGTCTCATTTGTGCCACACCCGTTCACCGGCTTTCTGCAGGGCGGTAACAGCGCTACAGCGCGGGCGTGTAGGTTATGCGCGGATGTGGAAATAAAGTACCCTATATGCCACATATATCCACCACGATCCGCAAGGTGTGGCTGCAGTTCCAGTGCATATCGACAGATGAAAACCGGTCGATTTGGACGCTTGGTTTCTGGAGCCGTCGTAGAAGAGCCGGACGATCAGGCCACGGAAAAGGATGGGTTAGGGGGTTGTGCCGCGACTTGGCATTTCAACATCTGATTCCGCACAGCCGCGAGGCCGGCAAGGCTCACGTATAAGCTCCTGGTAAGGAGCCGCGGCTTTCGACGTAGCATGCGCCAGGGTCCGGACCAGCAAAGAGAAGCAATGCGCCGGGCAAACTCAACCCGGGGTCTTTACCTAACCCAACTTATCAGCGTCCTTGATACGAGATGGAACTTGGAGATGGAGGCCATTCATTCGTCGCCTCTACGGGGAAATGCGAGCCAGAGGCCAACACGAACAGGCCGTGCTTACGTTTTGGTGACGCACAGCCAGGATGTATATGATCAATGGCTGCTTCGCTGGCCGCCCAAGAGGGGACATCGCTTAGGAACGCATGCGGCACAGTGCATCCGGAGTGTTCCTGTTTGCCTGTGCGACGCACGAGGAGACCACATACGTATTTATGTATGGGTCGCACATTGTGCTCACATCACTTCGGGGAGCGGCACCCCCAAGACAATTTAATTGATACACCAGAAGAAAGCATGTTATTTACAAAGCGGTTTCCCGGCGAAATAACCAATTTAGAAATTTACAAAATATTAAGTACCAAATAAATAAGCAATAGTTTTAAATAGCATTTTTCTTTCAATTTTTATAATTTTCCCGAAGTTTACACATTTGATTGTTTATTACTTGCCGGAAGCTATTAAGTCGATTTGGGGAAAAGTTGCCCACTTTTCGGCCCTTTTGGTGTATCAATTAAATTGTCTTGGGGGTGAGCGGTTAGCTAAAAATGAATAAAACCCCTGGGTCTAGGCGTGAGGAAGCCGGTTTCTTCGGGCACATCTGGTAAAAGCTTGCCATGTATTTGGTCAATGGTTGGTTTGCTTCTTCGCCTAAGAGCTCGGCTCGGTCCAAGAGGCTGCGGGCCACACCTCGTGCAGCTGCGATTTGTGCCACAGCCGCCAGCCCCCGCGCACAGCCCACTTGGGCATGTAATGTACCTCAGCTGAGTGTGGGCCGTGTCCCTGCCTCACTCCACGTGTACCTGTACTGGCCCGCATCCACGCCGCGCACGCTTCCCCACGCACGTCTCAGTCTGTATACGGGACCAGGACCAACCTCCATCCCGGAGTTGTAGCAGGGTGATAGGTACAAGAGCCTATACAGAGAGGGGCGCTTTATACTTGTTGAAGGGGGGGGGGAAAGACCCTGCAAGTCTTGATAGACGGACAGGAAGGGGGAAATCATGAGTCGTCGGCAGCCCCTGGGCTTTTTTGACGCCACTGACGCATTTGACTAAATAAGACTGCCCCTCCACCAAAGGCAGGCACGCAGGCTCCATAATTCCAGTTCGGTGCCGCCAGCCATGAAACCTACCAATTCCGGTTCAATCCCGAACGCCACGCTCAGGTCCGTCACCATCAGGTATCTTGACTTTTTGCTTGGCTTCTCCGCTCTCGCTGTGTCTCTTTGTTTCGCACCTTTTGTCATGTCGCCTTTTGGGCTTCCATTCGCCTCTGTTGCGACCGCCATCCATTGCAGAAATTGGTCAGCTGCGTCCGCGCTAGCGATAGGCGCTCCCGGCCGAAATACCCCACTACTGTGTGAATATCCTCACAACCTCGCGGCTGAAAATGGGTGTGATGGCACGACCCCTCCCTCGTTTGTGCGGGCTGCACGCGTAAGGGTCACTTTGACCAGAAATGGCCGCAAGGTCGCCATGACATGATTCCCCTGGCTCGATGCCACCCACACACACGCACACAACACACACACCTGTCGCCCTCATCCACATCTGACCGGCCAGACCAAGCAGGCGCTTGGGCCCTTGTACCTGCGAATCCGCCCTGCCGGGCCTCATCATTCCACCCATCGCTTTGAGCCTTGGCCTGCCGGGCCAGGGGAGCCAGCTGGCGTGCTTCCTTTTTTTCGTGTCCATGTCGCGCACCAGGGACAGGGGCAGACCACTTTTTCCTTCTCAGACAAGATAACGATTCCAGCCGTTCCCGTGCATGGCTACTGGGGTTCCTGTTGCTTTCCCATGTGAGATATTTTTCGTTGTCGCCATGGGTTTGTTATTTTCCCTCCTCTCCCTCTCTCTCTCCTTCCTTCCTTTCGAATCCTTCCCTGGTAATGGCTCACCTTGCCCTTATTCGCTGGCATTCACAACCTACTTCACACCCTGGAGTTGTGTAAACCAAAACCAAGACCATCACTCATCGATACCCACAATCCACACCCGGGCACCCACCCACCCCCTTGGCCGTAGAGGCTCCAACTCTACGTCACCGATATATTACAAACATTTTTCGTGGGCCCCGATAAAAAAAAAAGAACCCCCCTGCCTCGGGGCATTCCGGCACGGGTGTTTAGCTATCAGCCAGACAACCCTCCAGCTTCCCGGATAATCGCCAGCGCCTACAACTCTCTCTGTCTTGTGGCGCCGGCGTGACTCCTTGTGAGATTATCGACAAAACAAAACAGAAAAGTCCATCAGACACCTAGTTCCACCAGCCCACCGGGGTGCCAAGTGCATCCCATCGTCCGTTCTTGTTTGTGGTGTTGGTAACAAGCCCAACACCCTACTACTGAGTTGGCTACCTCGAGTGTCACCGGCTCGCTTCCGGTGGCCGGTTGACGGCGACAATGCCTTCCTTCTTACCCTTCACCTCGGTCACAGGCCGTCACTCCTTCACCCTGTTCGACATCCGGTTAGAGAACGACTTTATCGTTTTCAGGGGCAACGACCACGAGGCTTCTGGCCAGCTGCTCAAGGGCGTCGTTGCAGTATGCGTCCCCGGACCGACGAGAATCGAAGACATCCACCTGAGGTTAAACGGGACCCTGCACCTCTCCTGGACGGATCTGAAGACGACCCCAACGGGCATCTCGAGCCAGAGGTTCGAAAAGACCACCGATATTCTAACGCACCGATGGCCGAGCTTCATTGGGACGCCCGGCAAAAGCATGATGCTCGAGAAGGGAAACTACGAGTTCCCGTTTGAGATCATGCTCCCCGGGGAGACGTGCGAGAGCGTCGAGGGCCTGCGCGAGGCCAGCATCACGTACCGGCTCAAGGCCACCATCGCGCGCGGCAAGTTCGCCTACGACCACCATGCGTACAAGCACTTGCGCGTGATCAGGACCCTCGAGACATCGGCGCTTGAGTTCCTGCACGCCATGAGCGTCGAGAACATCTGGCCCAACAAGGTCGAGTACTCCATCGTGGTCCCGCGCAAGGCTGTCGTGTTCGGCAGCGCCATCCCGCTCGAGACGAGGTTCACGCCCTTGCTCAAGGGGCTGGAGCTGGGCGACGTCACAATCCGCCTGGTCGAGGTGTGCGACATCATGGCGCAGTCCCAGACGGGCTCGCAGGTACGGGAGCACAAGAAAGAGCGCGAGGTTACATCGTGGGTCCTGCCCATCACCCGCGAGGAGCACTGGGAGGACGTGATCGAGAACACGGGCCAGGAGGGCTGGGTGATGAACGCGCAGCTGGATTTGCCCCGCAAGCTGGGAAAGTGCATTCAGGACGTCAACGCCCACGGCATCAAGGTCCGCCACAAACTTAAGATGGTCGTTGCCTTGAGGAACCCCGACGGCCACGTGTCGGAGCTCCGCGCCACCCTACCCGTCACCATCTTCATCTCGCCTAACATCCCGCTCGACGAGGACGGAAACCTCTCCCAGCCCTCAGCCGGGCAGCCGAACCCAAGCCAGGAGAACGCTAGCCACGGCGCTCCTCCGGGATATGGCGAGCACGTCCTGGACCAGCTGTATGAGAACCTCGATATGGGCGGCTATCGGACTCCTGGAGGCATGCAGATCCCGGGGGCCTATTCCGGCATGAACAGCCCCTACTCTGCCCTCTCCCGCGCCGGATCCCACGAGAATCTGGCGGGCCTGGTCAACGAGGCGACAGCCATCACACCGGCCGCCCTATCCTCGCGGCTGCAGGACGTGTCCACCAGCAATGCTGGCGGACCCCTGCACAGGGACGCCTCCTTTGCATCGACGGCCTCCAGCGCCGGCGGGTCCATCAATGCCAACGCCGCCGCCGCCGCCGCCGTCCTGGCGGGCCGCGCTGGCAACAGCAGCACCCCCGAGACCATGCACTGGTCGCCCCCGCAGTCGGCGCCGCTTTCTAGGCACAACAGCAGCGATGGCCGTTCGGGCCGCCACTCGCTCGAGGACCACCTCGACTTCCCGGAGCTCGAGGAGCTCAGCAAGGTGCCCAGCTACGCGACCGCCATCAAGTCGTCAAAGGTCGCGCCCCTCGCCTGCGACGGCGCCCCTGCCCTGCCCAATTACGCCACTGCCTGCAGCTGCGGCGGGAGCGCCAGCGAGCCCGCCATCCCGGCCATCGGCACCGCATGCCTCGCCGCCAGCCCGCTCGAGCTGATCCCCGAAGAGAGCCACCGGCCCGCCAAGGCCGACGGCCACAACCACCACCATCAGTGCTTGCGCACCACCGGCCACCCAACTGGCGGCGCCGGCCGGGCCTCCTCCCCCGGCAGCAGCACGGCGATGCCCCCGGACAGCCCGGTGCTCACGCGGTCCAGGCACCAGTCGTCCTTCGGCGCCTTCTTCACCTTTGGCTCGCACGGCATCGGTAGCGACAGCGAGGAGCGCCGGAGGCTGCATCTCATTCAGGCCCGCGAGCGCGTCATCTAATGCAACCCATTTCCTTTATCATCCATCTCCCTCAATTTGTGCAACGACTAAGCGTTTGCAGACATTTTCCTGTTTTTACAAAGACTCTCCCATCTGGCGTTGTGTTTGTGCATTTATCTTTCTGGAAAAGAAACGGTTATATATCCCATTTGGTGGTTCGAC